>NW_012267219.1:33268153-33309690 GCF_000151885.1 Dipodomys ordii | reverse complement strand
CCCCCCCACCCCGCACCGACGTTGTAAAGCTCGTTTTGGACATGACAACTTGTACTTCTCATTGTTGCATCAGATCCACCTGTATACAGGAAGGTTTTGATCTGTGCAAATCTCATGATCATAATATTGAGCTAACTAAAATCAGGAATCTAAAAGAAGGGAACAATACAATGGAAGGCAACACTAAGCTTGGAAATTGCTTTTGCACTTCAGATGAATACTAGAAAAATTGTCAGTATATGTCCCATGGTAAAATTCTAAGGGATGAAGGATTGGGAACATGGTTTCAAAGATTCAGGAGAAGTATAGAATAACTTTTCTTAGGATTCTTTAAAAAAGAAATTTAAGAATACAGCATGGTACTCAGGAGGCTGAGATCTGAGGATTGCTGTTTGAAGCCAGTCTGGGCCAGCCTGGGCAGGAAAGTCCATGAGATGCTTATCTCCAGTGAACTAATCAGAAAAGGCTGGAAGTGGTACTGGTGGCTCAAGTGGTAGAGAGCTAGCCTGAGCCAAAGAAGCTCAGGGTCTGTGCCTAAGCCCCGGGTTCAAGCCCCAGTATAGGCACCAAAACAACAACAACAACAAGCCATAGAATTAGAAAGCTGGAAAGACCTTAGCATGAGATTCTGAGAAACTGTTAGTGATATTAAAATGCAGAAGCAGACAAATCCACATTGAGATCAGTAAAGCACAACATACCATTGCAGATTGAATTCAGTGGCACTGAATTAAACTATAGCATGATAAACAGGCATTTTATAAAAATAGATTTAAGTGAATAGCAAAGAAGACTAGATAGATTGACTGAAGATTAATAGACTTCTTTGTTTTATTGGTGCCAGTCTTAGGGCTTGAACTGAGGGCCTGGGTACTGTTCTAGAGCTTTTTTTTTTTTTTTTTTTTTTGCTGAAGGTTAGCTTTCTACCACTTGAGTCACAGCTCCATTTCCTGCTTTTTTTGGTAGTTAATTGGAGATAAGAATCTCACAGACTTTTCTGCCCAGGCTGCCTTCAAACTGCCATCCTCAGATCTCAGCCTCCTGAGTAGCTAGGATTATAGGCCTGAGCCACTAGCACCTAGCAATAATGATTAGTACTTTTTTTGTTTTCATTTCTGTTGGTTGTAGGTCTTGAACTCTGGGCCTGGGTGCTGTCCCTGAGCTCTTCAGCTCAAGGCTAGCGCTCTTCCACTTGAGCTACAGCACCACTTCCTGTTTCAAATGTCTGAAGGGCCCACATTTGTGCCTGCGTTTAGTACCAATTTACTTATGGCCTTTGCCGAGTACAATATTGTCATCAAAAGAACGAGTTCTTAAATTGGACCTCAATGGAGAAGCATTTCAACCATTTCCTAGAGCAAGTGATTTCATCACTGTCTTCATTTTGAAGAAATGGAGAAATGATTCCTATTCAATGCTAACAATAAGGGCTGGGAAGGTGGCTCAGTGGTAGAGTACTTGCCTTGCATGCGTGAGGCTCTGGGTTCGATTCCTCAGCACCACATAAGAAAAAAGAAAAAAGCCAGAAGTGGCACTATGGCACAAGTGGTAGAGTGCTAACCTTGAGCTGAAGAGCTGAGGGACAGCGCCCAGGCCCAGAGTTCAGGCCCCACGACCGGACCCCCCCCAAAAAAAAATCAAAGCTAACAATAAAAATTAGACCAAGACAAATGAATAGCAGAAGGAGGGGGGGAGAGAGGAGGGGGGTGCAGTCAAGAATTGAATGTATATCCTACAAAGTTAAGAAAAGTGAGGGTCGGGGGTGGGGTTGGGAGGGATGGGTGAGAATGTTGAAAGGGATGACACGGAGCAAGATGGGTTATATTCCTAAACCGAATGGCAACCCCTTTGTACAACGACGTAAAGATGATCAATACATTTAAAAAAGAAAAAGAGCTACACTAGTTCTTGGCAAAGGTGTCCAGTGTACCCGCATCACATCCCGTCTCAGAGGTCTTCGCACAACAGCAAATACCATTTCCACCCCGGGCTGGAAGGGATCAGACAGACTGTACTGCAGATTAGAAAAAATTAGCTTAGGGGGAAACTCAGACCAGCAACGAGGCAAACTTCTCTCTGTCCTTCCCACCGGTTTTGAGGGCGGACTATGTACTCTCCCTGCGCCTGCCGTTCCCATCACCCATTAACTCATCTAATAAGGACGACCTGAAAATCTCCACGCCACATCTTCCTGTCAGGACCTGAACTGTTGAACTGGAAAGCTGAAATTTCAAGGCGTGACAATTGTCCTTTGACCCGCACTCCCCCGCGGGTCACCTGCTTATTTAAACCACGCAGTCTCTGAAATGCCAGTTGATAAAATCTGCTCCCTGGGGCTTCTCTGGGGGCGCGGCTGCTGGCTCCCTAGTCACCCGCCCGCGGGTGGGTCCCGGGCTGCGTCCCCGCGGTGATCCCTGGTGACCCCAGCCCTCACTCCTGGTGAACTCTCAGGGAGGGGCGAGCGCGGACTCCCTGAAGTCCCGGGCTTTGAGTGGGTGCCACGGATGGCACTGGGGCGCAGGGCCTTCCGGGGCCAGCGCCTCGGCGGGGCGCTCAGGCTCGGGGCGGACACCTAGGCGACGCCTGGAAGTCGCCTGTGATCTCCGCAGGGCACCACACCCCTGCGCCCAGGTGGTTGTTTTTTTTTTTTTTTTTTAAGCAAAGCAAAGGAAGTAGAGCCGAGCGGAGCCCGCACCGCAGCTGCACGGCGCGTTCTGGGCTGCGCACCGCGGGGTCCGGGCTGCTCATCGCGGGGTCCGCGCTGCGCACCGCGGGGTCCGGGCTGCTCATCGCGGGGTCCGGGCTGCGCACCGCGGGGTCCGGGCTGCGCACCGCGGGGTCCCGGCTGCCCATCGCGGGATCCGGGCTGCGCACCGCGGGGTCCGGGCTGCGCACCGCGGGGTCCCGGCTGCGCACTGCGGGGTCCGGGCTGCCCATAGCGGGGTCCGGGCTGCTCATCGCGGGGTCCGGACTGCCCATCGCGGGGTCCGGGCTGCGCACCGCGGGGTCCAGGCTGCTCACCGCGGGGTCCCGGCTGCTCATCGCTGGGTGGGCTCCCCAAGTTTGCGCGCAGGGCGCCCGGGCCACCGCGCAGCAGCCATGGATGCGCGGCGGGACATCGGCGGCTTCGTGGTGTGGGACTACGTGGTGTTCGCGGGCATGCTGCTCATCTCGGCCGCCATCGGCATCTACTACGCCTTCGCGGGGGGCGGCCAGCAGACCTCCAAGGATTTCTTGATGGGGGGTCGCAGCATGACGGCCGTGCCCGTGGCGATGTCCCTCACCGCCAGCTTCATGTCGGCCGTCACCGTGCTGGGCACCCCCTCTGAGGTCTACCGTTTTGGAGCCGTCTTCAGTGTGTTTGCCATCAGCTACTTTCTTGTGGTGCTCATCAGTGCCGAGGTCTTCCTCCCCGTGTTCTATAAACTGGGAATCACCAGCACCTACGAGGTAAACGGGGAAGGATTGGGGAGATAGATTGCTATCATTACCACATGGCGCTCTCTCCCTGTGCCAGGTTCATCTCCCTTCTCTTCTCCTTGGGGAATGTCTGTCCTGGAAGAGGGATATGGCCCTCGATGGCATAGGCCAGGGCCAACAGTCCTTTCTACCTTTTACTGTCTTTGATTCTCAGCTACTCCTTGAAAAGGAGTCTTTGGGGGCTATTCACTTTTCCAGAACAATGGTGGGGTGGGGGGAGGGAGAATCACACCATCTATTCCTGCCAAAAGAAGATACTCAAATGGTTAAGTAGCTTTTGGTTCAGAACTTGCAGTGGAGATCAGATTCTACCACTTACACCAGCTGTGTGACCTTGGACCACTTATTGAATTAACCTTTTGTACCCTAGGAGTAAAATAACATCATCGATTCATCCAGTTGTTGGATGGATTAAACGAGATGATGTTAGTTAGGTGTAGCTTCTAGAATAGAGTCTGGTATGGAGTGCATGGTGAATAAACATTGGCCACAATTAGTGCGGTGTTTATGAGGTTGGGGGTCACTGGGAAAATTAGCAGTAAGAATTCCTCAACAGGCACAGGCCTGACATCCTAACTACTCAGGAGGCTACCATCAGAGGATGAGGTTCGAAGCCAGCCCAAGCAGCAAAGACTGCAAGACTCTTTATCTCGAATTAGCAACCCAAAGGTTGTAAGTGGAGCCACAGCTTAATTGTAGAGCACTAGCATTGAGTGTGTGTGTGTCTGGGGTGGGGGCTCTGCTGGTGCTGGGGAATGGCACACCAAATGTTGGTAGCAAACTCTGCCTGGTCACTTGTGATAGCAGACAGGACAAGGCACCCCCGCGGCACCAGCATTGCCCTCGGCTCTCTCTGGCTTCTGGACGAGCTCAGCCACTAGCCCAGAAATGAACAGGCAGCACTTTCTGTTTTGACAGGAGGTAACAAACTGGCTTTCTCAACGTCATGTTCAGTATTCACTCCAGCTTTTCTTTTTTTAAAAAAAAACCCTTACAGAAGTGTATTTATTAAAAATTATTAAACATTTAATGATGAGGCAAAGCCACCTTAAATTCCAAATTCTGACTTCTTTCGAGAACGCTGAAGACTGTTATTCTCTGTGGCCACCAAACTCCTGCATGTAGCTATTGAATCTCTAGTACTTTCTGTACCAAGGTGGTGTTTGCAATTACTTTATTGTTATTAATGAATGAATTTATTGCCTGTGCCAGGGTTTGAACTCAGAGCCTTGTGCTTTCTGTTGGATGGCTTGCTTCCTCAGGCTGGTGTGCTGCCACTTGAGCCCAGATTTTTGCTGGTTACTTTGGAGATGGAGTTTTGTGGACTTTTCTCCCTGGACTAGCGAGTTTTGTGGACTTTTCTGCCTGGACTAGCCTCAAATTGTTATCCTCCAGATCTCAACCTCCTGAGAAGTTAGGACCACAGATGTGAGCCACCAGTGCCCAGCTTTGCAGTTACTTTCTTGTGAAAGAGAAATATTTACCTTCATTTATAATTTTATCAGAAATACACGCAGGAGAATGGACAACACAGAAGGGACTTATTGCTTTGAGGGAGATGTGAACATGTATTTCTTAGTGGATGTGTAGAATATTCCAGCATTGTAGTATATGAACACCTGGTTTATGTCATGCATGTGTGTTATCTGATAGAATCTTCAGATGTTCAAGTCTGTGAGCTCTGAATTAACCAACTTTGACACTTGGAAAGGGTTTGAATAATCTGGCAAGAAGAGCTCAGTCTTTCCAGATGAATGCTGATCTCATAATCACTGACCTGTGTCTCTCTGGAGTTTCAACATTAACTTAAGGTGAAACTGATTTATCATAGACATTCAGTGATGGGAGCTACCTTAGCAGAGACTTCAGCTAAAACATGACAGTTCACACCTTCTCAATATTTAATACATACCGGCCACGGGCTACATGCTAACATACATTGTCTGACTTCATACTCACAAAACAGACTTTCAAGGGAGAGAGACACTCTAGGGGCCTGATTTTGCAGGGACTCAAGAGTAAGTTAAGCTAGCAAGAGCAATATACAGCAATGTGGAAACATAGTAGTGGCTTCTGAAGGTTCTAGTGGGTCTGGTCTGCGATGGCCCTGAGTAGGGCAGATACCAGTGCATAGAAGACCAGGGAAGTGGTTCAAGATATATGAGTTTAGGGGCACATTGTAGCTGTTAAACAGGGTTGCTAGCCAGTTAGGGACAGCACGGGTTACTGCTATCAATTGGTGATGGCAAAGTCTTTCTTATGGGATGGTGTATTTATGGTTTCATGCTAAGAGGTGGAATGCTATACAGAATGTGAAATCCAACCATGAGCAAAGGCTCCCTGGCATTTTGGCTCAAATGTAGAATCACCCTATTTGCATTTCTATAGCTAGAAAATCACCTGTTCACAATCTTTTTCAATATCTATTTATTACTGTCTTCTGACGATAGGCTATGTGCTGTGGATGTAGCTCAGTAGTAGAGTACTTAAAAAAAAAGTAGTAGCGCATTTTAAAAAAAGTAGACGTGAGGAAGGGGAAACAAAGGAGGAGGCTACAATGCTTGATAAGAAATGTACTCATTATCTTGCCCATGTAATTGTAACCCCTCTGTACAGTATTTTTACAATAAAAAAAGTTAAAAAAAGTAGATGTGAACTTGAGATACATAATGTGTGTGTGTGTGTGTGTGTGTGTATAACAATTTAATTTGTTGCATTTTTTGGAGTCCATTTGGTTCCAACTGAATCTGTGTGTTGAGCAGATTTATTTAAAGTAAATTTTAAATTCTTTTTACTCCACAGAAGTCTTAGTGACCCTAACTTATTTAGTGTCCTGAGGACTATGAGAGATCTCAGTTGACTTGGACATCTGTTGTTACTCTGTAGGTTTGTCTGTCAATTCTGGAGCTATTCTCTATGCCACTGCACAGAGACTTGAACTTCTGGTTAAGCCTGTAGGCATTTCCTCTGCAGCTTAGTACAGTATCAATAGATTTCTTGATCTATCTCATTTTGGTCTTGGGTAAATTTAGGCATACTGATTTTCTTAGATTAGCCAATATTGGAGAAAAATGACTCACATATGCACATATACACAATATATACAGATACATACCTATCTATGAAAGTGTTCTCGATCATTTACTTCAACTAAATAATTTAGTTCATGTTTACTTACAGTTCACTCCTTTTTTCAGTTTCCAGACATTCAGATACCTAGAATTGCTTAGAAAAAGAGAAGGCTTCTGTTTATCCGTGGTCATTCATGTGTAATAGAGGTTTGCTAAAATGATTTTCCATCACATTGTCTGTTTATAGACTTTGGAAAGACTCGCTGTCTCTAAAACATCTTCCAAAATGTCCTCGAATGATTTTTGACATGTTAATTCATAGACATGGATCTCACTAACTTGTTAATAGCTTCATTTTGATTTACAACATCATCCATTTATACCATTGGATGGTCTCCAAAATCCTATATATAGGAAAGAATTACTACTTGATGTAGTAATTCTACATTACTACTACTCTCTATATCTGAGATATAGAGAGCAGTAGCTCTGAGATATAGAGAGCAGTAGCCTCAAACTCCTGAGTCAGGAATGGGACTGGGTGAGGGGCTGGAACTCAACTCCTAGGGCCCTATACTGTATTGTGCATTTGTTACCCATAAAATTTTTTGTTGTTGTTGTTGGTCATGGGGCCTGAACTCTGGGCCTGGGTGCTGTCCTTCAGCTCTTCAGCTCAAAGCTAGTGCTCTACCACTTGAGCCACAGTGCCACTTCTGGCTTTTTCTGCTTATGTGGTACTGAGGAATCGAACCCAGGGCCTCATGCATGCAAGGCAAGTACACTCTTCCACTGAGCCACCTTCCCAGCCCCATAAGATATTTTTGAAGGCCTTATCACATGCCAGTGCCACCTATGCACTGAGTCCTAGACACACCGCCAGATTGTATACCTATTGATGTGGTTCTGTGCACAGATTCTGGAATCAAAGGTTCTAAATTTGTGTCCTGGCTCTGTTAACAACTAGGTTGTAACCTTGCAGTCTTCTCTGACCTTCAGCATCCTTAGTGCTTAAATGGGCTTATCTGTCCCTGCTTCAGAGTTATTGAGGGAACAAGGCACGCAGCCTTAGCTGGGATTGTAGGGAAAACATATCAGATGTCTTTCCTTCCGGTGATTATTTATTGCCCATTTTTCTCTTTTTCTTCTGCTACATGACAAGACTATTGTCAGTCTTTGACCACTTTCCACAACATGTGTGCTCATAATGTTCAAGTTAAAAAACCTTAGCTTTGAAATCTGGACTCTAACTACAGGAAATAAGCATATTATACTATAAAGCGTAGCAGCTTTCAAGGGGAGTGGAGGAGTGGTCAGAGTCACGGCTTGGAACAGAAACTAATCTCATAAGAAAAGGGTCACAAGTTTGAGGCCAGCCTGGGCTGCACAGAGAAACTTCTTTCAAAACAAAATAAAACTGAACAAAACAACAACAACAAACTGACCTGGGTGATGTGTGTGAACAAAAATACGTGTATATAATAGGAGGGTATGAACTGGGTGAGAAGATGTGTGAACAGATCTTGGAAAGAATATAGCAGCTTCTGCTCCAATCACTTCACTTCACTTCATATCTGGCCTTCCATTGGGAAAAGAAGCTAATTGGTTGCCTCAGAGTCATATAACCTCCTTTTATTCAGGAGAGACAAGGCACTTTGACAATTTCATCACAATTGTTGCAATAGGAAAAGGTTAATTCCCTCAAGCGAATCACACAAAATGGACATATATTGAGAGAAAGGAGAAAACAACAGATTGCTTACTCTGGAAATCAAAACAAACAAACCATAATACTATTCCTTTTCCTAGTCTTTCAGGTTGATTTTAGATAGGGTTTAGTGATGAGGAAGTAGATACAAAGGACCAGCGGACAGCAGCTTCTAAGGTGATGGCGCTGCTTTGTACCCTAGGATCGGGGTTACACAAATCTACTTCTGTGTTAAAATCTCCTGAATTATACTAGAAGGCCATTTGTTATACATAAATAATAGGAAATTGAAAACAGGGCACCAAAGCTCTATACTGCTTAAACTGTTAATAAAAAAAGTAATTGTCCAGAGAATTCACATAACTGTTTTTTCCTTTTTTGGGCCACAGTATTTAGAACTTCGATTTAATAGATGTATTCGTCTCTGTGGAACAGTCCTCTTCATTGTTCAAACAGTGAGTAGCTTTCCATTCCTTATTTCATCTTTTGCCATCTGGAATAGTTTTAATCCCTGGTATCTGTATCTGTATGACTCTTACTTGGGAGCATATGGAAGATAAAGAAGAGATGCTGAGCATGGTGTGGTGATTGATAGATGTCTGCAATCACAGCACTCAGGAGGTGGAGACAGGAGAATCATGAGTTCAAGATCAACTTGGCAAGCCCCTGTGTTTAAAAAAAGAGAAAACAAAAAGAATGCTGAAAATGAGGAAATGAAAAACACTGCACACCACACCTTTATACTTTAAGATTGTGATACAATGTTACAGCAAATGCTTTGCTTCCTGGAAAACCAGAGCAGTTCAAGTTAATTTCAAGATTGTAGTAGTCAGGCATTGGTGGCTTGTGTCTGTAATCCTACCTATTCAAGAAGCTGAGACTTGGACAATCTTGGTTTAAAGTCAGCTTGGGCAAAATGTCCTTGAGACTTCATTTCCAACTAATCAGTAAGAAGCGTCATTCTGAGGGCATGGCTTAAGTGGTAAAGGACCATCCATGAACAAGAAAGCTGAGGGTACTAAAGGCCCTAAATTCAAGCCCCACTACCAGCTCAAGGGAAAAGTAAAATTTAATATTGTATTGGTTAAGCAACAGATATACTGCCTTAGGGAAATATGCTCCCATTTCACTACCTAGACGATGGTGACAGTAATGGCATCATTAGATGACAAAAATATTTAAGGGAGCTCCAATGACTGACAGTGGGAATTCTAACATTAGAAAACAAGTTGTATGGTTTCACGGTATTTTTGCAACACTATGAGTAATAGATATAAAAAAAAAACTGACAGGAAGACAGGAAGAAACAAATATACTTGCTTGGAAGCATATTTTAAAAAACAAATCCATCTATGTTCTTTAAAAAGTTGGACTGTAGGGTTGAGTGTGGTGCCTAATGCCTGTAATCTCAATTATTTGGGAAGCACAGATGGGAGAATCGTGGAACCGATTTGGGGAAAAATGAGTGAGGTGTGTGGTGGTACCCGTCTGTAATCCCAGCCATTCGGGCGGCAGATGTGGTAGAATTTGGGTATAAAACCAATCCTAGTGAAAAGTGTGAGATCCTACCTGAAAAATAACTAAAATATAAAGGACTAGAACCAGCAAGCACAAAGCCCTGATTTTAAAATTGCACTATTGCCCTTTTCCCTTTAAAAAGAGTGAACTGTAAGACCCAATTAGTCAGTTGACAGTGTAAAAATACAGAATTATGACCTCTGGACGTATTTTTTTTTTGCTAGTCCTGGGGCTTGAACTGAGGGCCTGGGCACTGTCCCTGAACTTCTTTTGCTCAAGGCTAGCACTCTACCACTTGAGCCACAACACTCCTTCCAGCTTTTTCTGTTTATGTGGTACTGAGGAATCAAACCCAGGGCTTCATGCATGTGAAGCAAGCACTTTATCACTAAGCCACATTCCAAGCCTGGAAGAATTTTTTTTTTTTTCGGTTGGTCCTGGGGCCTGAACTCTGGGCCTGGGCGCTGTCCCTTAGCTCTTCAGCTCAAGGCTAGTGCTCTACCACTTGAGCCACAGCGCCACTTCTGGCTTTTTCTGATTATGTGGTGCTGAGGAATGGAACCCAAGGCTTCATGCATGCAAGGCAAGCGCTCTACCACTGAGCCACCTTCCCAGCCCAAGCCTGGAAGAATTTTTAAAAGAAAAATATGCAATCAGGTAATTCAATAATAGGCACATATAGACTTACTGATTGACAATGAAAAGCAAGGATTTGCTTCCTACTCTCTATCTGAATGCTGTTTTTTATTTTTTTTTAAATCATTGTCACATCACGTGCGACCCATCTTCTTCCTACAGCTGAGCACTGCAGGGCTGGGCATGTTGATGGATGTGGCTTTCAATTTCATCAACAATTCTACTTCTCCAAGTGACCCAAGCATTTGCTCAAACAGAATTCCCTTGTAAATTATTTACCATGGTTTTCTTTGCATATTATGTAGCTGGTCCTGGGACTGGAACTCAGAGACCCTGTACCTGAGCTTTTTTGTTCAAGGCCAGTACTCTACCATTTGAGCCACAGCTCCATTTTCAGCTTTTTGGTGGCTAATTGAAGGTAAGAATCCCATGACCTTTCCTGCCCAGTCTGGCTTTGAGCCTCAACCCTCAGATCTCAGCCTTCTGAATAGCTAGGATTACAGGCATAAACCACCAACACCCAGCTATTAGCTTAAGTTCTACCAGTCCTTAATATGTGCAGTAAACGAAGGTGTCTTTGGGGTCTGGTGGAAATTTCTCCACAGAACTGAGGTTGGTAATTTGCAATTGCCAACTTTTCACACTTTCTGAGGATCTATGTTAAGACTGCCAGCAGAACTAAAAAGGGGGACAATTGTTAGGACAACACTTCGTCACATTCTAATTCTTTTTTTTTGGGGGGGAGGTCCTGTCGTGGGGCCTGAACTCTGGGCCTGGGCACTGTCCCTCAGCTCTTCAGCTCAAGGCTAGCACTCTACCACTTGAGCCACAGCGCCACTTCCAGCTTTTTTTTTCTGCTTATGTGGTGCTGAGGAATCGAACCCAGGGCCTTAAGCATGCAAGGCGAGCGCTCTACCACTGAGCCACCTTCCTAGCCCCCCACATACTAATTCTTTAATATGTGCCAAAACATGATGTGAAAAGTTGCTCAAAGTAAGCAACGCTCGTCCTTTGTATCTACTCATCAGAAAAATTAAGTACTCAAATAGTTCATTGAATGTTTGTTATTGTTATTTTTGTGCTGGAACTAGCATTTGAACTCAGGCCCTTGCATTCTTACTTGGTGTTTCGTTCAAAGCTAGCATTCTACCACTTGAGCCACACCTCTACTTCTAGCTTTTTGGTGTTTGATAAGAGTCTCACCAACTTTGTTGCCCAGGCTAGCTTCAAACCATGGTGCTCAGAGCTCAAATTCCTGAGTAGCTAGGATGACAGGTATGAGCCACCGGTGTCCAGCTTCATTTTCAATTGTTTTAAGTGTAGAAAAATTGGTTTTAACATCAATGATGATTCACAATTATAATCCCATTAAAAATCCATAGTTTTACAAAAAGTTGGTGACAAAAGAATTTTGAAAGGTATGAGCATCCAGAAAGAAAAATAAACTTTATTCAAATAACATATTTCAAGTTATAAGTAAATTTGAATAACTACATTGAAACTGAAGTTCTACTTTATTGTTGACTTTATAGAAAAAGACAAATTTTATTTTATACTCATCTAAATTCTTGGATCTTATTGTTCAAATAACTCATTTGGCTTTCTTATTTCCTCTTTCCTAGATTTTGTATACTGGAATTGTTATTTATGCCCCTGCCCTGGCTTTGAATCAAGGTACATTTTAGAGTGGTCACATAAATTACTCGTGGTTTGGGGTTCATTTTCAGTAAGGCTTATTCTCTCTTGGAGAAGATGGAGAGATGGACAGATGCTTCTATCCTTCCCCCCACCCCACCTTCCCCCATCACCTTTATAAAGGAAGTAAGATGTGTTTAATGTCCATTCTAGCTTCTTTGAGTTTCTGGATGGATAGTTCCAAAATGTCTGTAGGTTAATAGAAAAGCAGAACTCATGACCAGCTATGCACCACATTAGAGAAACTACCCATGTCATCTGACATCGGGTTGCTCCTGGTAACAAAAGGACAGTCAACTGTAGAGTCCTTATAAATAACGAATGTGCCGATCAAGAGATTATTTATAATCTTTAGCTCTGGGCAGAAAAAAGTACTGTGGAAATGTAATCATTTATTGAGGAAAAGGTTCATGTTAGTCATAGCTTCAAAAGACATTGGGGGAAACACCATGTCCTTTGAATTCTTATCAGTGGAAGTGATTTTTAATCTCTAGAACTTCCTTATGGAATGGACAAGTGTACTCTGTGATGGTTAAGAATGTGGTGCAATTTCTAGAATTAATATAACATGGAGCAACCCTACGAAATCCACATGCCATTTTGTGGCTTTTGTGACAAGTCTGGTAGTTCTCTCCACCCAGTCTGCACAGTATGACAATATCATTACAAAAAGGTAGTCCATTATATGAAGTGCTCTTCACCTCTGAGTTCCAGGCATGTCCCACAGAAACATTACCAACATCAAGAACAGGTCATTTCATATGTTAAGAAAGAAGCTATGGGGGCTGGGAAGGTGGCTCAGTGGTAGAGTACTTGCCTTGAGCTGAAGAGTTGAGGGACAGCACCCAGGCCCAGAGTTCAGGCCCCATGACTGGCAAAAAAAAAAAAAAAAAAGAAGCTATGGACTTTATAAGTTACCTATTGACTTTAAGTGTAATTAAAGATGTTAGGGTTTAAAACTATAGTTCTGGGCATAACCAGAGCATTGCTTTAATCGGTGAGGAAATCAAGGATTCTGTTCTTTTTTTCTATTTTTTAACTATTACTTTTTTTTGTCTTTCCTTTTTTGGTACTGGGGGCCAAACCCAGGATGTTGCCCATGCTAGGCAGCTTTTTTTGTTTAAAATAAAGATAATTATATAATCATATCCAAAGCATTAACAAATCAGTGCTCAATTTTTAAAAATTTTCTTTTCAGTGTTTGTTAGATACAATATCCAAGTAAGTTTAATTGCAGTTAGTTGATCTATCTCTTAGTTTTTCATTTCTTGCTTTTGAAAGTTAAAGGCTGGGTTTTTGAAATTCAGTTTATATATAATGAAGTATTCTATGCTTGTGTAGTTTATTAATTGCTCAATGGGGTTGCACAAGGCTTTTCACAATGCTTCTGTTGTACTTTGATTGGGCTCACCTATCTACCACTCTTTCCCTATCCCCTCTGCTTCCCATTTTCAACAGCTTTCAGTGTGTTTTCTTATGCCATTTTCATTCATAAAGACAATATAGTTCAGTATCATTCACTTTCATCATGCTCTTGCTTTTTCCCTTCCCCCATCTTCCCCTAAACAGCCCTGTAATTAAAATATTATATGTGCATATATACATAGAATTTGGGTGTAAATTCTGCAGATGAGAGAAAATACGTGATCTTCGTCCTTCTGAAAGCTTCTTTTTCTTTTCTTTTTTTCTTTTTCTTTTTCTTTGTCAGTCATGGGGCTTGAACTCTGGGCTTGGGCGCTGTCCCTACGCTCTTCAGCTCAAGGCCAGCACTCTACTGCTTGAGCCACAGCACCACATCTGGTTTTCCAGTGGTTTATTGGAGATAAGAGTCTCACAGACTTTTCTGCCCAGGCTGGCTTTGAACCGTGATCCTCAGATCTCAGCCTCCTGAGTAGCTAGGATTACAGGCATGAGCCACCGGTGCCTGGCTGAAAGCTGCTTTTTCTTAACAACCTGATGTCTACTTCCATCCATTTTCCTGTAAATGACATTAGTTTCATTGTTCTTTGTGGGTAAATGACAGACCATTGTGTGTATATACCATGTTTACTTTATCCATTGCATCAGATGAAGGGCATTTAGGCTGATTCCATAGGCTGGCTAGTGTGCATAGTGCTACAATAAACAATAAGCATAGGTGTATAGGGATGTCTGTTTTATTCTACCTTATAGTCTTTTGGCTATATGCCCAAGAATAGTATCCTCAGATCCTATGGTAATCTGTTGTTAGATTTTTGAGAAATCTTGTATTGATTTCCATCATAGCTGGTCTAATTTATATTCTCACCAACAGTGTGTCAGGATTCTTTTCCCCCAGCATTTTCATTAGCATTTGTTGTTTGTTTTCTTGAAAGTAGCCATTCTGACTGTGGTTAAATTTCAAAACCTTTTTTTTTTCTTTTTTCTTTTGTCTGTCATGGGGCCTGAACTCTGGGCCTGAGCGCTGTCTCTCAGCTCTTCAGCTCAAAGTTAGCACTCTACCACTTGAGCCACGGAGCCACTTCCAGCTTCTTTTGTTGTTGTTCCTTATGTGGTGCTGAGGAATCGAGCCCAGGGCCTCATGCATGCAAGGCAAGCACTCTACCACTGAGCCACCTCCCAAGCCCCAGCATTTACTTTTTATGAAATGTCATCTTGATGTAACCGTGTGGGCTTATTTCTGAGTCTTCCATTCCACTGGTCTATTTGTTGTTGTTTTTGTGTGTGTGCCAGTGCCATGTTGTTTTTGTTCCTAGGGCTCTGTAGTATAGTTTGAAGTCAGGTATTACGAGGTATTCATTTCCTTGAGTATTGCCCCCCTTCCCCGACAACCCCGACAGGAGTTCTTGGCTATTTTGTTCCTTTGTCAGTTGTGGGGCTTGAACTCTGGGCCTGAGTGCTGTCCCTCAGCTCTACAGCTCAAGGCGAGCAATGTGCCACTTGAGCCACATCACCACTTCCTGCAAAATATTTTTGTAATGCCTATTTCCAAGTTATTGCATGTGTTCTCTTTTCTTCCACAGTCACGGGATTTGATCTGTGGGGTGCAGTGGTAGCAACGGGTGTGGTCTGCACATTCTACTGCACGCTGGTATGTGGAGAACATTACTTCCCCTTTCACCCTTCTTCGCCTGTTAAAATTGACATCTCAATGGTTGTGTGCTGCAAACTGGGTATAACACTTCTGTAAGGATATTTGGTCTGGGGGTAAAACTTGATCTTTGGTAGAACAGATGAATTTTTTCTCTTATCTGAACCGCTGTGTTGGTCCTTATGATCTCCCTATTCACTCCTGCTGTTGCCAAATGGTTATATCTATAGGACACAACTCCTTGGTGTAGAAACCTGTGATATCTTCCAATAGTTTATAGGGAGTGATGGCAAAATATGTAACAACTATGACATAGCTCTGGTCCTTTTCAGTAATACAAATCTTATAGGATCTTTGATATTCTAAATATTAATTATTTAGTTGCGAGATCTTATAGAAGATAAAGTCTTCAGAGGGTAGATTGATTAAGCCCAAGACATAGAGGGTGAAAGACTACGTTTTAAAAGTTTATAGCAGAATTAGTACAAGAAAATATTTTTAAAGTTTCAACATCTGATCTATCTGGGTACAGAATAACTGAATAGCAGCCATTCTAATAGGATAAAAACTTACTTTTATCATTTGACTCAAGACTTTTCTTTGTAATAATTCTCCCTGTACCACTCTGCTGTGTGTGTGTGTGTGTGTGTGTGTGTGTGTGCATGTGTGTGGCTACACTGATATACTGAACAGGCTATGCAATTGTATCTTTTTTCCCCAGCCTGTTTTCTCTGCTGTTAGAATTGCCATCTTCACTTATGCTTATGCTTGAGGGCATGACCTAAATATCCTATAAAGGTTCTCCCAACCTGACCATCTCCCTTGAGTGTACTTGGCCAACATCCATGGTTCCATCATTTTTTTGCCCCACATAATGTATAAGCATATGCAATCATGTCTGATGAAAGCATTAATCATAATACACTTTCTCCTCCAAGGGTGGTCTCAAAGCAGTTGTCTGGACAGATGTTTTTCAAGTTGGGATCATGGTAGCTGGATTTGCATCTGTGATTATACAGGCTACAGTGACTCAAGGTGGCATCAGCAAGATTATAGATGATGCCTATAATGGTGGAAGACTAAACTTCTGGAAGTAAGTTGTTGTTTACCTCTTGGCTCATAGAATACACCTTTTGTTTTCTTGGTGCAGGTATCAGTTTTACTGAAGTAGTAGGATTATATGAGAAAACAAACACATCACTATGGGTGTGCCTGCACCACACTCCACAGAGGAGTTTCATGCATGCTAGTAGACTGACGTTTACTTCTGAAAAGGGCCAGGGCAAAGTAAAAGGATTTTTCCTTACAGATAATAAAGCCTCACTGAAAGGAGGGTAAAATTATAAGGGAAAAAACGGTATAAAGAGAAGGAAAAGAAGTCTCTTAAAAGATACAGGCAGCAGTTGTAACCCCTCTGTACAGTATGTTCACAAATAAAATTAAATTAAATTAAAAAAAAAGATACAGGCAGCAAGGGAAGGGGTGACACCCAAAAAGAAATGTACTCCTGGCTTACATAACTGTAACCCCCCTCTGTATATTACCTTTATAATAACAATAATTTTTTTTCTTTTTTTTTTTTTGGGTCCAGTCATGGGGCCTGAACTCTGGGTCTGGGCGCTGTCCCTCAGCTCTTCAGCTCAAGGCTAGCACTCTACCACTTGAGCCACAGCACCACTTCTGGCTTTTTTCTTTTTGCTTATGTGGTGCGGAGGAATCGAACCCAGGGCCTCATGCATGAAAGGCAAGTGCTCTACCACTGAGCCACCTTCCCAGCCCCAACAATAATTTTTTTTTAAAAAAGAGATAAACACAGGACTGGAGGCTTGGCTCAATGGTAGAGCACCAGTCATGAGCAAGAAAGCCAAGAGAGGCCCTTTATAGTACACTATTATTAGTACCTATGTATTGTTTTCTGAAAATAGACTAAAAATGTTTTATGTAGCTGATGCTTCAGGTGACAGAAGAGCATGGCATCTAATATGTCGATTTGATTTTCCTTTTTAAAAAAATCAAACCATGAAAAAACTAGGCGTTTCATTTTGACCTGGATGGGCTTTTTAAGCCTACCTTGAGACAGGTCCTATGAAATCTCTGGTAAGAAGAATAAAGAACCACTTTGCCCCTGAGAACTCTTTGGAGGGCTTCTGAAAACAGGCATCACAGTTAAGCTTCATGAGAATTTGGACAGTACCAATGTTTTCAGAAGTAAACTTTAGTGGATGAACTTTGATGGTACTCAGCACTTTTTCTCCTTTTACTTCAAGACTACAATTCAGGTAAAGAAAATGTACCCTTTATTTATCTTAAGCCATGCTTCTATTCCGTGAGAAGGGCAGAGGAAGTTACCTTGACAGACTAACCATCTGGACTGTTAAATGGAGAAATGATAGTTTCCTCAAAGCAAACCTTTGGGTTGCTCTTACAAGACGATGGAGAATGCATACTAGGACGTGGAAATAACCAGTGGCAATGTAAAATATTTTAATTAGTTCCAAATCATTTCCTAGAAGGCCAGACTGAGGAGAAAGAGAAGGAAACCAATCATTTCTTTTTTTTTTTGCAGGATTAACTGTCACTCTATGCAAAGGACAGAGATCTTTTGCAATTAAAATGATAACTGATTCACCAGTAAGAGATTCAAAAAATAAATAAAATTAGACACTTTATGAGCTTTGAAGGTCACCAAACACTAAGTAATAAAAAACAAAATTCAATATTTTATAACCTTAACTTTGAAGGCTCTGATGGTTAAATGATAATGAAATGCCCTATTGTGTTTTAGACTTTCCAAGAGTATCCTTTGCTATTCTGAAATGGTTTAATAAAACTATGAATGAAGTATCTGTTCTAGATGAAATGAGGACTACAACCTTAGAGCTAGGTGTTTAAAATCCTGTCTTATTTCTTCTCTCAGATAGAGTATGGAAACTTCTTAGCTGTTGGTTTCCATTAGATAGTATAGTAGTAGCTACTTTCTCTGGGAGAGAAAGAGCCAACACTCCTGAAACTCTTTTAGACTGTGATGCTAACCATTAGACAATGGAATAGAAACTATCACAGTTCCACAAAATGCCTGAATATATCAAACTTTCTTCAAGGGGCTGGGAAAGTGACTCAGTGGTAGAGTGCTTACCTTGCATGTATGTGGCCCTGGGTTCAATTCCTCGGCACCCCATAAGCAGAAAAACACTGGAAGTGGTGCTGTGGCTCAAGTGGTAGAGCGCTAGCCTTGAGCTGAAGAGCTGAGGGACAGTGCCCAGGCCCAGACTTCAGGCCCCATGACCGACAAAAAACAAAAAACAAAAACAAACTTTCTTCAATAAGTTAAACACCCAGAACAGTTCATTTCAGGAAACTGTTGAAACTATAGTCATCCAAAGTTTAAGAATAAAACATGTGTGAGAGAGCAGGTCTAAGTAGAGATAAAAGAAATAAAAATATTATTGGGATAATACAACTATTTTGTTGCCTGATTTAAATGCTTCACTTTGCCCTTACTTAGTCAGCTGGTGCTCTACTACTTGAGTCAAGCATCTAACCTGTATTTTTGCTGATGATTTTGGGGATGGAATCTCATGGACTTTACTACCCAGGTTGGGTTCCTTCCTCAACACTTTAAGAACTCAGCTTCTTGAGTAGCTAGGATTACAGGTGTGAGTCACTATCTCCTGGATCATCATCTTCTTCCTCTTCTTCTTCTTGTTCTTGTTCTTCTTCTTGTTCTTCTTCTTGTTCTTCTTGTTCTTCTTGTTCTTCTCTTCCTCTTCCTCTTCTTCATCTTATTTTTATTTTTGTCAGTAGTAGGGCTTGACTCTGGGCCTAGGTACTGTCCCAGAGCTTTATCACTTAAGGCTAGTACTCTACCACTTTGAGCTACAGCTCTACTTTTGCTTTTCTGGTGGTTAATTGGAGATGAGTCTTATGGACTTTATTGCGCTGGCTGGCTTCAGGCCCCAATCCTCATATTTCAGCTTCCTGAGTAGTTAGAATTTCAGATGTGAGCCATCAGTGTCTGGCTGCTTACATTATTTTTGAGGTTAATTTTAAGTAAATAGAGTTTAATTTATTGCATAAAACAGATCTTAGGGGCTGGGAAGATGGCTCAGTGGTAGAGTGCTTGCCTTGCATGCATGAGGCCCTGGGTTCGATTCCACAGCGTCTCATAAACAAAAAGAAAAAAAAGCTGGAAGTGGCGCTGTGGCTCAAGTGGTAGAGGGCTAGCCTTGAGCTGAAGAGCTGAGGGACAGCACCCAGGCCCAGAGTTCAGGCCCCACGACTGGACCCCCCCCAAAAAAAAACAAGCATAATTACAATGACATATGGTTAATTTTAGCAACTGAGAACTTTTAACCTGCGTTACTAGAGTCACTTTGGAGCTCAAATGTGAATTAGAATCATGACAATACATTTGCCAACAGAGAAATTACATGCACAAAATATGTTTTGTGTTCACTTCAGTGTCATATCTATTTATATGATGCACTTAGAAACCTCTCTCTTTCTCTCTCATCCTATTATTCTTGCTACCCCCTTTTCCTTTCTTCCTTCTCTGATTGTGGCAAGGCTGACTTATTTAACAAGCTTCCTAAGGCTAGGAGGAGAATAATGTTCATAATATTTGTTTTCCCCAATCTCATCTAAATATTTCAAATACCTTCATAAGTTTTTAGAATTAAATTTCAGCTAGAAATGATCTTTTATATTGCTTAATAAATGTATACATCCTTGTATATGTCTTGCATCCAAGAGGAGGATAGCAGGATTTTCTTTAGTCTTTGTCAATGATTCGGGTTTGTTCTCATTTCTTTTCATTTAGTTTTAATCCTAACCCTTTGCAAAGACACACATTCTGGACAATTATTATAGGCGGGACCTTCACATGGACCAGCATCTACGGTATCAACCAGTCTCAAGTGCAGAGATACATTTCCTGCAAAAGCAGATTCCAGGGAAAACTGTAAGCAAAACTATAGTGTATGAATCATTCACAACTGCCATTTGGTTATGGAAACTCTTCCATAAGTCAAGGTTGGCTGAAATTAATTTACATGTACAGTTGGCTATTTGGACTTACAAATTTATACTAGAAGCTAAAGCATTTTTTGGGGGGGGGTCTGGTTGTGGGGCCTGAACTCTGGGCCTGGGCGCTGTCCCTCAGCTCTTCAGCTCAAGGCTAGCCCTCTACCACTTGAGCCACAGCGCCACTTCCAGCATTTTTTCTTTTTGCTTATGTGGTGCTGAGGAATCGAACCCAGGGCCTCATGCTTGCAAGGCAAGTGCTCTCCCACTGAGCCACCTTCCTAGCCCAAGTTAAAGCATTTCACAAAGTGATTGTACATAAATTCTTCTTTTGTTCATTTGAGCATGTGAAACACAAAAACCCAATTTTGTTACTAAACAAGTTATTTTCCACATGGTTCAGCACCTCTCCTGGCATAGGAGGGGTACTTGAACCTAGGTGGGTCATTTTTACCTACTTTGTAATATTGATGCTATGGAGAAAGGAATTCCTGCCACAAAGCCAAGGGCCACTGCCAACAATTAGCAGAGGACAAAACCCATCAGCCTCAGAATATCATTAATAGAAAATAAACCAGTCAGGCAAGGTTGCAAATGAATTAACTGAGGTATAATAGCCTCTATGGAGAGCTCAAATCGTATAATTCCTTAGAAAGATGAAGTCAAAGCCCAACAAAATACATACTAGGAAATGTGCACTTTTATGAAGGGGAGGGGAATAGTGAGGGAGGAGTAGACAGATGAATGGGGGAGGGGAGGAGAGTGCAGTTGAGAATTCAAATTTCACACACCACAAAATTAAGAAACATAAGGGGGGGTGGATTGAAGCCTGAAGGTATTGAGGGGATGACACAGATCAAGATACATTGTATACATAAACTACTTCATTAAATGGCAAAACATCATATATATATATATATATATATATATATATAAATCTCCTAAAAACTTAATAAAAGAAGGAAAGGGGTGGGTTGGGAGGGATGGCTGAGAATCATGAAAGGGTGACACTGATCAGGACACACTGTATTCATAAACTGCTTTGTTGAATGGCAACTCCTTTGCACAACTACTTAAATAAAAATTCTTGATTTCATGACAAGACTTGAAGTAATATGATCAGATACCATGATAAATCTCCCAAACTCCACAAATCTCAGTCATGAGAACATACTCATTTCATGGAAAAACACTATCTACTACAAGTATTTCAAGATAACATCATCAGCGGATATCATGTGTAGCTTAGATTTTTATATTAGAATATGAAGCTAGCATTTGGGGGCTACCTTTGGCGTTTGAATTCAGGGCCTTGCACTTGCTAGGCAGACATTCTACCTATCACTTGAGCCACTTGCTTCCAAGGTAGCATTTTTGATAACCCAAAGATAACATGCATGCACTGAGAATGATCATAAAAATGCTCTTTTGTACATGCAGTCTTTTTCTTCATCTTTGGAAGGGAGATTACAATGTTCATTCGGTGGTTTGTTTTTCCTTCTTTAGATCTCTTTACATCAATCTTGTGGGGCTGTGGGTCATCCTCACCTGCTCTGTGCTGTGCGGACTTGCCCTGTATTCAAGGTATCGTGAATGTGATCCTTGGACATCCAAGAAAGTATCAGAAGCAGACCAGGTTTGCTATCGTGTCTTTTCTTGTATATTAAAGATTTTCAAAAAAGCCTATTTGGGCTGGGACATGACTCAAGTGGTAGAGTACCTGCTTAGCAAGCATGAGGCCTTGAGCTTATCAAACAAACCAAAAGCATGTATTTTGAAAGGAAAAATAGTTCGTGTTCTCATAGAGACACAAGTTTGCAAAATCTACTCATCTTTCTCATCTATATTCATGATGATTCAGGAAATTAATAGTGTTGCTATTTATGGCATACATTTCTGAGGACTTACAACAGTCCTTGTTATGCCCAAAGAAAAAGAACATTTTGCAAAATGTATTTTAACGGACAGCAAGAATGAAGAGTGTTTTATGCAAAGTTAAATTCTTGGAATAGTTGGAAAAAGAAAATTTCCAGCCAAGTGTTATATAAAAGTTACTGGCCTAGGAGTAACAGTGTAAACAGTTTTTTAAAAAGCCAGCTGCGGGGCTGGGAAGGTGGCTCAGTGGTAGAGTCCTTGCCTTGCATGCCCTGCAATTCCTTAGCACCACATAAGCAGAAAAAGCCAGAAGTGGTGCTGTGGTTCAAGTGGTAGAGCACTAGCCTTGAGCTGAAGAGCTGAGGGACAGAGCCCAGGCCCAGAGTTCAGGCCCCATGACTGACCAAAAAAAAAAAAAGTCATCTGGGTGCTGATGGCTTAGGCCTGTAATTCTAGCTATTTAGGAGGTTGAGATCTGAGGATCATGGTTCAGCCTGGTCTATAAAGTCCTTGCGATCCTTATCTCCAATTAATCATTTAAAAAAAGTAGAGCAGATGCAGTTTATTAAAGTACAGAAGCTTTTTATTATTAAGTAGTTGTACAAAGTGGTTTTTAGTTCAATGTACTGATTTATCACATTTTAATTAATAGCCTTTTTATCATTCTTTCCCTTCCAATCTTTCCCACCTCCTTATTCTCCTAGATTAGCTAGTTTCAGAAAATGGCTATTTGTTTCCATAGAATAACAGCTATCTTTTCTGAACTTTTCTGCTTTCTATGTTCATTAAAGGCGTTACAAAGATTATATAACTTAACTTTTACAGAAACTCATTGGTTAATATTACTCATCTCTTACAGATGAGGAAAATGAGGCTGAAAGAAATTAAGTAAGCAAAGCCATCTCTGTTTCTAACACTTCATACTTAATTACTACACTGTTTGTTTTTTAAGTGCTAGTCATAAAGGACTTTTGCTTTTAGGTATTAGGAAATTTTAGTTATGTGGGTATCTTCCTTCAGCGTTGGAAGAACATGTGATATATCAGATGTTTAATCAATTGTAATCAATAGCAAATTGGACTTGCATGTAAATTTTGGAATTTTGCAGCTCATGCCTTATTTGGTACTGGACATTTTACAAGACTTTCCTGGAGTTCCTGGACTTTTTGTGGCTTGTGCTTACAGTGGAACATTAAGGTATGAACCTGGTTCTATGAACATAGTATCATATGAGCATGTCGTTACCTGTAGCAATCTTTTCCTTCTTATTGGTTACTTTGGAGGAATAAAGATTCATTCTGCACATGCACACAAATAGCCCATGGGAAGCAAACGCACCCATATTTCTTCTCTACTGCTCTGAAGCTTATCTCTGTGGCTCAGTATCCAGTCACAGCCAGGCTCTACCTTTAAATGGGTTTCTGCTCTCTACTACACAGCTGTCTACCCCTGTCGGGTTGCAGTGAGGATGACACTTGGTGGTAACTTTCACTGCTTGTCAAAAATGAGTGCCAATGGTCTGGGTTTAAGACGTATGTGGTCAATGATTAAATATCCCATTTACATGTTGGAAACTAGTAATTGTTCAATGGATCATGTGTTTCATCATCAAACTTGTTCATCAGACTTTCTTCCGGTGTTTTCTCCAGGGACTTGTTGTTATCAACAAGAATAGTATACATTTGTGATGATTCAGGAAATGAATACTGTTATTTATAGTATATGTTACTGAAGAGTTAGAATAGTTCTTGGTATGCCCTAAGAAAAAAAAAGCTTTAAAGTTGTTGTGTAATGATACTGATATATATATATATATATATATATGTATGTATGTATATATATATATATATATATATGCAGGGTTTTTTTATAGGCACAGAGGATTAACTGGAAATTGAAGTAACATGAACTTTTTCTTTTTTGCTTTGAAGCTTATGCATGTTGACATAATCATTCTTGGGTAATAATAGCTTCCAGCAAGAGGATGCTGTCATTGTTTTTTTTTTAACAAAACATACAAATCTGATTATGTTTGAAAGCACCAATTTGCTCCCTTCTTCCTCATTATTGCTAAAAGTGTTAGTAAGGATAAATATAAACGACACGGGCAAATACAAACGTAATTGTCAATGTACGTATGTGAAAATGGAACCAGAACACTTGAGGAGATGGGTGGGGCTGGGAAAGACGGAGGCGAATGATGGAAAGAGTGACATTGACCAAGAAGCTCTGTACTCATAAACTGACATGTTGGATTTGTACAACTACTTAAGACAATAAAACAATGAAAATCAGTTAAAAATTGTAAAGAAAGAAAACAAAAATAGAAACCTAAAACATTTTCTTTTCCTTTACAGCACGGTGTCCTCTAGCATTAATGCTCTAGCTGCAGTCACTGTGGAAGATCTAATCAAACCTCACTTCACATCTCTCTCAGAAAGGTCTTTGTCTTGGGTTTCCCAAGGAATGAGTAAGTTTCTTTTTTTCTCTCACAATTTTATTTGTAGATATTATATATATATATTTTTTTTTCTCAGAGAGACTTTTTTTCTGGTTCTGGGGTTTGAACTCAGGGCCTGGGTGCCGTCTCTGAACTTTTGTGCTCAAGTCTAGCACTCTACCACTTAAGCCACAGCTCCACTTCTGGCCTTTTTTTTTTTTTTTGGTAGTTATAATCCGAGACTCACAGACTTTTCTGCCTGAGCTGGATTTGAACTGTGATCCTCAGATCTCAGCCTCCTGAGTAGCTAGGATTACAGGCATGAGCCACTAGTGCCTGGTGGCAATACATGCCTACATTTTAATGCAGCAGTGAACATATTTCCAACCAAGGTAAGTTGAGGTACTTCAAACATTGAAACTTGGCATGGTAGTGGTGGTGATTTATACTTGCACCTTCAGAATTTGGAGAGGAGAGGGCTGGGGCAGGAAAATTATGAGTTCAAGCTCAGCCTCAGTTACATAATAAGATATTATCTCAAAAATTGAGTTATCAGCGAATGACAAAGGATAATTACCAGGGGCTCTATTTGACTCTCCTAGACGATGATTAATGACAAACCATTAATCATACTAATGTAATACAGATAAAACTTTTTATCTGTTGCCTTGCCTGTTTTGCTGTGTAGTCCAGGCTGGCTTCAAATTCAAGTTCTTCCTGCATCAGCATTCTAAGTGTTAGAATTACAACTGTATACCTACATGTCCAGTGTGACTTTCATTTTGAAGGGAATCTCTGAAACCATTATATTAAGGCAAGTGTAGAAAGAACATTGTACCTAAGAACATGGCAGTCGATTTAAATATTTATCCAATAATTTTGAATACAAAACCCTTAATGATGCCTAAAATGATTCTAAAAAAAAGAGCTACATGTGGTAGTACATGCCTTTAATTCCAGAAATTTGGAACTGGAGGTCAGAGAATCACAAAATTAAAAAAATAATAATCCTAAACCACCTCGTGGTATGAGTGCCACTTCTTGGAAGAAATGAACATTAAAGTCAGAAGAGTCTAATTCTGTTTATCATTCTCTTATTGTCCAGAGCAGAGTTCTGGTAAGCTGAACACAGAGACCTGAGCCTTTCTTTAGAAACAAATGTTTATGGAAGATTAAACTAATAATACAATAGTTCTAAATCTTAAAATCCTTTGCAGTTGATTGCAGGGATTTTTTTCCCTTACATAACCTCCTATTGTAACTAATCCTAGGTCACATGTAAGGGTTCTGTTTGTCCTCTTTGCATGTGGCTGTCTTGAAGGAAAATAGCTCTTTCCTGGTTTTGCTGGTATTGATGGGTGTGGGCATTCTTTACCACCATAGTATCATTGCCCTGGACTCCAAGGTGCATTGGCTTATTCTCTTGAGAATTCTGAATCTCTGGATCTGCATCTCACATGGCCTTTTCTCTGTTTAGGTGTGCTGTTTGGAGCCCTATGTATTGGAATGGCTGCTCTGGCATCACTAATGGGAGCTTTGTTACAGGTAAGTCCTGAGTCCTAAAGGTCTACATCATAATCATTAAGTTATTGTTTTCAATGTTCATGGGACTGTCCTCTTTGTGTGTGTGTATGTGTATATAGATATAGATATAGTTACACACACACACACACAACTATAACATAGGTAGAAATGACTGAATCATTGAAAAGAAACTTTTAGGACCAGGCCAGGTGACTCCTTCTGTAATCCCAGATACTCATGAAGTGGAGATCAGGAAAAATGTGGTTTGAGGCCAGCTGGGTAAAAAGTCAGTGAGACTCTCAACAAACAAGCATCAACAACAATAACTGAAGGGCGTGTTGGGGTCCACCCATTAATCCCATGTAATCCCAGTTACAAAGGCAGCATAAGTAGTTGATTTGAAATATGATTAAAGCAAAAAGGTTTTGTTTTTCTTATTTATGGGACAAGTGGAAGAGAGTAACAGGGAGCTGGCTCTAATGGAGAAATGGGCGAAGCATAGTAGAATACTCTGTGGTAGCTTTAGTGGTTTTTATTCTACTTTCTAGTCTCTTGATGCTTCTCATGTGTGTGTTGTGTCTTTATGTGGAAATTACCACCAGGTAAAACTTGCCGTAAATATTAAGAACTCCAGTCTCCTATTGGGGGAACAGCTTTCAGAGATTGGATGATGTTGCTGTCAGGGAGATGGTTTCAACTGGAATTCTTATACCTAGGTGTACTTTCCACGCCTCTCTAGGCCCATTGTCCATGGCTTGATCCAGGCCTCACCAATAAGGGTAAAGCCCTGTTTACAGTTATACCATAGCGTGCTCCCAAACTGGCTTGTCTCCATCAAGCCTCGAGACTATGCTTGCTGGAGACCTGGTCCATCCATTCACTTCCCCAGACAGTGAAACATCAATTTTTCTTGTCGGTTGTGGGGCTTGAACTTAGGGCCAAGGTGTTGTCCCTGAGGCTGTTTGTGCTCAAGGTTAGTGCTCTACCACTTGAACCACAGTGCCACTTCCATTTTTTGAGTGGTTAATTGGTGATAAGAGTCTCAGGGGGATTTTTCTGCTGGCTTTGAACCATGATCATCAGATCTCAGTCTCCTGAGTAGCTGGGATTACAGGCAAGAGCCACCAGCCCCTCGATAACATCAACTTTTTTTTTTAACCTACTTGAAGATGCCCTTATGATAACATTTCCGTCTATGCCCAGGATGGCTAGACAGAATAACCTGCCAGTCCTGATAACATGGAAAGACTTCCACCAGTGTATTTTCCCACTACTCTCTTGGACCAGCTCCACCACTGTTTCCACAACCTGTGACTTCTAGAAGCACTTGATCCAGTAGCCATTTGGGATGGGTAAGACCCAAACTTTGGCTTGATTGGGTCACATCTAAGTTTGTGTTTTTGAATTTTCAGTATCACCTCTAATATACTGTGTCTCCCCTCAAAAATCATACTGTTCCCCTTTGAGTCCTCTTGGTCCTCCTGTTTTATTCCTATGTGCCATTTTTTTCTATGACTGAGAAACATTAAGTCTGCCTTCACCAAGTCTTCCCAGCTCCTCTCACTGTTACCAGGTGATTGTTTTTCCAAGACCCAGTGATCCCACTGTCTTTTTGTGTTCTTGATGTCCCATATCTAGTTACTTGGAGTAACTGACACCCTCTACCATGACTCATTTTGGCTGCCCACCACCTACTAACCTTTTACTTTGATGGGTGTGTCTTGTCTGGCCTCTGATAGTTATCTTGTACTTATAAGTCATCTGATGGCTACTTTTGAACCACTCTTCCCTCAACTTGAGTTAATCTGTTGTTGATCCTTAACGAAATCCCTTATTATCATCCCTACTACTCAACTTTGGACCTGTTCTACCCTTTCTACCACATCTGGTTCACTTCCTATCAGATTGTTCTGAGGATGCCCAAGACTCTTCCTCACCCTCCAACAATTGTGTGTGATTTGACACACAAGTTCAGGCAATCTGTTCATTATTGACCCTACAGTGTTGGGAGGTAGAGTGTGGTTCTGCTATGAAACTTATCATAGCATATCATAATAGTGACCACCACAGGTCCACTCAAATGTCTTAGAGTTGATACTATATGTCAGCACTATGATACAACTTAACCCTAGGACTTTCCTACCCTGGACCCTAGATTTCCAGGAGACGAGTTCACCTCATCAAATGTAACTTTTATCCGCCTTCAGACAAGGTTTACCCTTGCAAGAATACAGGTAGAGACTTTCCTGATCAATTGGTCATCTCATTCCCTGGTTCTATGTGTCCTGTGACAGTGACCCGTGCCTCTTATCTATCATGTAAAGGCACAGCCATAATGATCTGTTTGAGATGATGTCTAAGAACTATCTTGATCAACAGTGAGCTTAAGAAGAGAAATCATTCCTGGGAGGCTGAGTAACTAGGACCATCCAATACTCCCGAACACAACAGGGTAATCTTCTGTTGTATTCGCTGACACCATGATGCAGCTGGCTTCCTTCCTGCTGGGCAGGAAGTACAGACTCTGCATTAGGCTTCCCATGATCTTACTCATCAGGGAGGCAAAAGAGTGCCTTGGTACAGGGAACATGGCAGAATCTCAGCTACCAGCCATTGCTGGTATGGGTGTGGACGGGTTACAGATTATTCTCTGGTGCTTGGATGGAATGTGGGGATTTCTATCTTTCCAGAGTGCTTCTTTTCTGGTCCTATGAATAGAGAGAGAAGGCCTATATTGGCCTTTTTGTTTTGATTTCTGCTTGTGCCTATGCTTTGTGCCATCTGGGTTGACAGGATTCTTTAGCTCTAAGACTGGGATACACACATGAAATGAAAACCACAAGAGAATTTACCAGGTCACTTTTCAGACACCAAGGTAATCGTTCTACCATTTCTTTACCTTTCAGATTGCTCCAATGTTTATTTTATATGTCATGTCCATAACTTTTAGTTATTGGCAGGTGAAATATGGGGAAAGTATGTCCACTTGATCCTCTCAGAAGTGGAAGTTTATTTTTGCTCATTTTGTTTCATCTGAAGGGCTCTTCACCTCGAGTGGTATGTGAAAACTTTCTTCTTGGAGAACAACTTGGGGTTGGAAAGGTCCCTCCTACTTCTGTGGAGGTGTTGGGATGCAGATGGACCAGTCTTTAGAAGGGCCTCTTCTTTCTGATTTACATCTTTAGCATGTATCTCTCTGCATCAGTCCTGCCTCTGTCTTCCCAACTGCCTAAGTCTTATTTCTTCATCACCTTCCAACTGAAATGCCACTTATTCAGGTGAACTTTTTCTGTTACCTGGCTAAGTTTGAGCTCTGTTTTGTAACTATGACCAGAGAACCTGCACTTCTTTGTATCATCTCAGTGATCTAATTGTATTGTGGTTTCTGTATTTAATGTTATGTATTTTTAAAAATTAAATATTTATTTTTATTATAAAAGTGATGTACCAGAGGTGTTATCATTTCATAAACAGTTCTGTATTTAGTAGTCTGTGTAATTTCATGAAGGGGAAGATTATGCCACGTATGGAATGCCTACTTCAGTGCCCAGGATAACTTAGGTATTTCACCAACAACAGTTTTGATTACCCAACTGGAATTTAAAACTTTAAAAAATATCATTTGTCCAATGTTTAAAATTTGTATTTGAATTTTAGTTTCATTGTTAGAAAACCAGGTTAGGATGAGGACCTGGTGGTGTGTTTTATCATTATCTCAGGTTGCTTAGTAAAACCTGCTCATAGGCTTATTCTGTGGAGTACTTTGGGGCTACCAATACACAAAGGCATGCAGTGATTTATCAGAACAAGGCTGCAATGGGACAGCCTGGCTTCACGCATTCACACAGAGCCTCATGGCTCTCTGTCTTCTTTGCATTTCGTTGCCCCTTCTTGAGGGCTCCTAACAAACGGATGGACACTTGAGATTGAGGAGCAGAAGTTTTCTTTACTACTGACAAAGCTCCACAAATAAAACTGTGATTTTCCTGGAGGAAAATGACTATTTTAAATCGTCATCCTGTGAAATTTCTTTTGAGATGTGTCCATTTGATTTGGGATTGCTAACCACTGACTCTGTATTTCTGTAGGCAGCACTCAGTATATTTGGCATGATTGGTGGACCACTTCTGGGCCTGTTTTCTTTGGGCATTCTAGTTCCCTTTGCCAACTCACTTGTAAGTATAAAGAATGGATGTGTATATAAAGTTTATTTTCCCAGCTATAGCAGCAGCTCTATCTCTTACCTCCTTTGGAAAGGAATGATGACATCTTTGTTTTCCTCAGTTGTAGAAATGTGGTCACTTTGACATCTGTCACCAGTTATTCTTCTTGATGACTTAAAAGTCCTCATTTTTTACTTTGACAGATGAAGAGTGAAGCACTAGGCACTGGAGACCTGCATGTAGGGAAGCTAAATGGAAAAATGCCAGAACCATATGGTTCAATTTTAAATATTCACAATGAATAGGACTTAAATAGCCAGGACTTAAAGGAGATCAATAGACTCAGGTATGAGAGCTTTGAGAACAAGAAAGCTGAAGACACCTGTGAAAAGCCTTATGGCAGCAAACAGGCTGTCAGAGGTTTACCACCTTAACCAGAAACTTGGTAGTCTCACATTAAAGGTGTTCTATTAAAGCATGGTTCTAGCCCCCAGAAGCTTGAGTGTCACTGGAAATAAAGGGGTGATATCTCTGCTCTTCTATATAGACAAATCTTTGTTCAGAAATACTAAATTTTAGTCTATGATAAAGGGAATAGAAATCATTCCCTCTATAGGATAAAGTTTGGGAAAACTGATGTGTGTATTTGCTTTATACTTCATATATAGCCTCATCACAGAACTATGACTTATTTCATTTTCCTTGTCAGTCATTAAAAATTGCTAAGACAGATTGGAATGAAGACTGTGGTTAATGGGGGAGAAGGGCCAGGAGGGGAAAAATACTGGGAGGAAATGAGGGAAGAGGTGACACTGTTCAAAAAGAAATATACTCAAAACCTGACTTATATAACTGTAATCCCTCTGCACATTACCTTTATGGTAATGTTTTTTAAAAAAAGGAACAAGGAAGAAAAAAGACCATGATTAATAATTCTCAATGAGTTGCAATAAAACCCTTTGTGCAGCTAATATACTTACAAATCTTTGTCTTTGGTGCTAGTCCTGGGGCTTGAACTCATGGCCTGGGTGCTGTCCCTAAGCTTTTTGCTCAAGGCTAACCCTCTAACACTTGAGCCACACCTCCACTTCTGGCTTTTTTGGTGCTAAACTGGAGATAAGATTCTTGCAGACTTTTCAGCCTGGTCTGGCTTTGAATGGTGATCCTCAGATCTCAGCCTCCTGAGTTGCTAGGATTATAGGCCTGGGCCACCAGCTCCTTGCTTAAAAATCTTAAAAGAAAAAAATATATTTTTAATAAAGTGTCATGGCAGAAATTAGTTACAATGAAAAGGAGCTGTTTTTATCTTTCTCAGATTGTTGAAGTTTTGTTGAGTGTCAAGGGAAAAAAAAATCATCCAGGTATCAGTGGCTCATGCCCGAAATCCTAGCTACTCAGAAGGCTGATATCTGAGGATCTCAGTTCAAAGTCAGCCCAGGTAGGAAAGTCCCTGAGACCTTTATCTCCAATTAGCCACAAAAAGCAGGAAGTAGAGCTGTGGTTCAAATGATAGAGTGCTAGCCTTGAGCAAAAAAATCTCAGGGATAGTGCCCAGGCCCTGAGTTTAAGCCCTGGGACAGGTACAGAAAACAAAAAGCGCAGCTTTTTGCTTTTGACTTATTGCCACTATGAATGGCCTCCAGGAAAGCTGTATCTGTGGCTGACAAGCACTTTTAGAGATGGGAACTAAATACTCTTATTCCTGCCACTGGAAATACCTTTTTTTTCCCTTGTCATATCCAAGTTGGTTTTTTTTTTCAGTTCAAGATTATTTGCCTTCCTTTAGGGTGCCTTTCTCCTCTTCTTCTAGCTCTCCTGTTCTTCCTCCCCATCTTCCTGCCTCCTTCCTTCTCTCTGTTCCATTCGCTCAATGAATATTGATGGGCTGAACACTGTCTTAGGAGCAGAGAGCTGCAGATTGTTGCCTTCATGGATTTAATAACTTTTTAGAACTTAAATAATTTTGTAGATTCTTGATCAAGTCATATATATTACTGAGATTTAGCCCCATCTGGCCTGTCAACAGCTAAGTACTCTACTATTCCGGCGTCATCTTATTAAAACCCGTTTACTGCAGCTGCCTTGCAGACCCAAGGAGTTCAGCAATGCAAGAGTTCTCAGTCCTCAGCCCTGACAGAAATCACTCTCTCACTCTCCCATGAACACACCTTTCTTTTTTCCTACTGTGTGTCACTTCACCTTTCCACTCCCCTCTAGCAATCCTTCCTTTCCTCTATGTAGCCCCCCTTCCAGCCCCCCCATGGCTCAGGCTGCTGCCATGACAACACTGCTTCTAAATCTCAGCTTCCCAGCTGGAGGTTGGCTTTTCCTCCAATATTTAGAGGAGAACTTAACGCACTCAAGAGCTGACAGAAACACCTGGATTTCCAGTGAAACATGGGTGCCGAATCTTCTAAAGGATGAGAAACCAAAGATCTTCTGAAGAAACTCTAGTCAAGTTCTCCTCTCTCCATCTCTAGTCTTTTCTCTAGAAAATGGAGACATTCTTCTAGAATGTCACATCTGAGCAGCCACACAACCATGTGGTTGTTTATGTGCACAATTGCAGTCATTTGGAAAACCAGCTTGCTAGTTTTTTCCCCTAATTATCCTTCAGCTCAATTACGATCACGCGTGTTGTTAAATATATGGAAATAGCATGCCATTTGTTCATGAAACAAAGGGAACAAACAATTGGCCTGCAGTCAAGGATGGCTGGTGCAGGTTTTGGGGTGTGAAGAGATAAGGAGGCAAGAACAGAATGCTGGCCATGGAAATATGTAATGCATTAAAAGAAAAATGTGCAGGAGTTAGTGATTGGTTATGAAATAAGGAATGAGTTTACAGAGTCTCCAGGGCTGAAGGACCAGGAGCCTATGGTTCCTTGATAAGATCCAGAGATCCTATGAAGGAAAAGAACTTTTGGAAGGAAGTTGGAGAACTTTGGTTAGATCATGTTACTTTCCCTTTCCTCATTTCCTTTTCTTTCCCTCCCTTTCTCCCTTCTTCCATCCTTCCTTCCCTCTCTTCCTCCTTCCTTTCATTCCTTCCTTTACTTCCTCTCTTCTCCCCTTTCTGTCTCAATCAGCCATCACCTTTACTCCCTGTCTCCTTCCTCATCTTTTTTCTCTCCCCTCTCCCTCCCTCCCTTCTTCCTTCCCTCTACCTTTCATTCATGCACTTCCACAGGGTCTTCCTACAGTCCAGGTTGAACTCACAGTCTTCACGCTTCAGCTTCCCCAGTGCTTGCTGGGACTATAGAGCTGCACCAGCCTGTCCAGATGAACTTAATATCTCAATGCTAAATTCCGCCTGAAGGCAGTTATTTTTCTTGTAAAAGCACTCTTATTTTGCAGGGAGCCTTGAGTGGTCTGTTGGCTGGATTTGCCATGTCTTTATGGGTTGGAATTGGAGCTCAACTTTATCCACCACTTCCTGAGAGAACTATGCCATTATCCCTTGAAACCTATGGGTGTAACAGCACCTACAATGGGACAGACTTGATGACAACAACAGAAATGCCATTTTATACTAGTGCTTTTGAAATACGTAACATTGAAAGGTATGACGTTTTGTTTCATATCTTTAAAATGATGTGACAAGTAGAAAAAACCCTAGATGTCTTTTTTCTTGCCCTTAACACTGTGATTTTTAAAAATTCTAAAACCATATGGCTATAATATTTTACCTAGTGATAGCACATAATGCCATAGTTGCTTTATTATTAACTAGCCTGGTTTCTTAATATCTATAGAAATATCTGCCTTACAAATTTAAAGAGGTCTCAAGTATTAATGTGAAATTGTACTGTAGATGAAATTGTCAAACACTAGCTTTAGTTGAATGAATGATTATCACTGTCTTTGAAAACTCTTATGGTGAAATGCTTGATTATAAAGTAATATTTCTGATACACTCTTTGAAGTAGATCCTCTACTAATTAAAAGCTACAGTTGTCTAACTATTTTGGGTCATTGCCATTTATTGCATTTTAAAGACTTTGAGTCTTTGGAGCTCCAGAAATTAGTTTCTGAACATCCAACTGGAAGTTTCAGTTATGCAGTGTATTTCTGGATCTCTGAATACTGGGGGTGGTCTAATTGAATGAAATGATTAGAACCTGTTTGTAGAAGAGCGTTTTTACCATACAGTATAGATGTGAAAGCAAGTGTTCGTTTAGTGAAGATACCAGTATCCAAGCTGAAAACCTCAAATCTCATGGACGTATTCAAGGAAGGCAGAAATAGTGCCATTGCCTACCAAACGGACATGGTGGGGAGAGAAGGTACATAATTATATACAGCAATCATCTTTAGCAAAGCTATCATGACCTGGAGGGGAGTAAGCTATGAGAATACTTGCCAGTAGCACCTCCAAGTGAGGGAAGCTCTCCACAGATAGGGACAAGAGCAGGAAGCATGTTTCAGAGACTAGATGAGGTGAATGGATAGAAAAGGAGGTTTAGGAAGTGGCCTGGACAAGCATGAACGCAGTAATGGAAGGGGGCTGGGAAAGTCATCGGACAGCCAGAAATGGATGCAGATAAAGTGAGTGGAATGCGAAGTGGGAGGATGTTCAGGATATCTGTACTCTTTCATGATGTCTGGTTACGGAGTCCACTTGTCCCAGTTCTATAATTATCTGCCTTAACGGCATAAGCAAAATGGACACTTGGATTTCTAAAACAAATACATTAGCAGAAGTTTGCAGTCACTTTCCTATTGGTAGCTTATCTATTAAAAAAATTCAGCCAATAGGGGCTCAGGGTAGAACCCTGTGGTAGAGTGTTTATCTAGCATGTACAATGTCTGTGGTTAGATCCTTAGTACCACAAATAAACAAACAAGAAACCAAATGACTCAGCTAATAAACAGTACTTTTTGAACATCTACCTAGTGCTATGGTAGACATTTATTTCATACCCACTTTACAAAGTATCTTCTTCCCACCCACTGTGGTTTCCACTTTGTAGAAAATTATAAGAAATGTGAAAAGATACACTATTAGATACAGAACAATAAACTCAATAAGCATGTATGTGGTAAATAGCTAATACATACTCAATATATATTTGTTAAAACAGTGAAAAAAAAACACGGCCAGGTTAGGTGGCTCATGCCTATAATCCCAGCTCCTCAGGAAGAGAGCAGGAGGATTGTGGTTTCTAGGCTAGGCCAATCAAAAGGTTAGTAAGACAACCAGTAATCCATATGGGTATGCTGGTATATACTTGTAGCCCCAGCAGTAGGAGACTGTAGGTAAGAAGATCACATCTTGTTGTGAGGTCTGCAAATGCAGAGGCAAAATGACAACCCTCACGTGAAAATAACTAAAGCAGAAAAAAAATATGGATTTTGTTCCTCTTGGGCTAAAGACTCCATTTTTGTGGGCTTCAAAGTCCTTTCTCTAGTACATTATCAAGATGAAGTCATGCTTTTAATTCCTGATCCAATAAATGAACATCAGGTGGTGAAATTGAAAACATTATTAAATATTGCATTTTCACTTGGTCATGGGGCTCATGGACCCAGACTTGGGGTTGTACTGGTGTAACATGAAATCTTACAGCTCCACTCTGGCTATCTTTCAGGACTCCACTGATGGATAACTGGTATTCTTTATCATATCTGTACTTTAGTACCATTGGAACTTTGACAGCATTGCTTGTGGGCATATTTATCAGTTTATCAACAGGTAATTATTCTTGTGTTTCTCTGTGTGGCAGTTTTTATGATACTGGTTTATAGCTGTGAATGTTGTTTCATTATGAGCCAGTTTAAAAATACTAGTTTTGACTACTTCTTCCCACAATTCATAATTTCCTACACTTCTTCCCACACATAAATATGCAAACTGGGAAAAGCAGCTCCACTGGTTAAAGCAGAGGCAGGTGATTTGGTATTTGATCGGTGGATCGTGCAGGATGCTTTAGAATCAGTTTTCCTCTCAGCAGGGGAAAGCTGGCTCTAGTGGAGCATGAGATGAAGTGATTGGCTTATGTTTAAGAGGCATGGGATTTATAATTGATTTACATATCTATACATTAGGAAAGAACACTAGTCTAAGACTGACAGGATAGGGGAAGAATGATTAAATCTTCACCACTATTTTAAGGATTCCCTGATGTCTGAGTGCATAAAAAAAAGTTAAATGCCTATATTATAGGATGTCACTGTATAGTTATTATGGCTTTAGTAAATTCAAATTATTTGTCTCTTTTAGGAGGAAGAAAACAGAACTTAGACTCTAGAGTCTTACTAACCAAAGAGGACTTTTTATCAAATTTCAACTTCTTAAAGAAAGTAAGTTGGCTTTTATTTGCTCTAAATTAGGAAACTGGGCTTTATTTCTTCATGAACAGTTGTAGCCCCTTCCTTCCTTCCCTTCCTCCCTCCTTCTCTTTTTTCCTCCCTCCCTCCCTCCCTCCCTCTTTCCTTCCCTCCCTCTGGCCTTCCTTCCTTCTTTTCTTTCTTTTGTCTTTCCTTTTTCTTTCTTTGGTGCTGGGGATCAAACCCAGCGCTTGCTAGGCAAGTGCTTTACCTCACACTGAGCTCCATCCCAGCCCTAGCCTGTTTCTTGAACAGTAACAAACAAAGAAGGTATGTATCTGTACACTATCGGTTAACCCTCCATGCCGTTTTTTGCTGATCTAAATCCCTTGGACATCTCTCTTTCTTTCCATACAACACCTATAATCCTAGCCACTCAGAAGTCTGAGATCTGAGGATCAAGGTCAAAACCAACCCAGACAGGAAATGTCTTGTGAGACTCTTATTTCCAGTTAACCACCACAAATCTGGAAGTGAAGCAGTGTTGCAAGTCTTGAGCAAAAAAGCTGAGAGAGGGGGCTGGGATGTAGCTCAGTGGCAAAGCGCTTGCCTAGCGAGTGCAACATCCTGGGTTCAATCCCCAATACCAAAAAAGAAAAGACAAAAAAAATACAGTAAAAAAAAACCCCAAACAACAACAAAAAAAGCTAAGAGAGGGCCAGACCATGAGTTCAAGTCCCAGTAATCACATCAGATCACATCATATCACATCACATCAGACCACCCCCACCCCCACACCCCTCTTTCTCTTTCTCTTTCTCTCTCTCTCAGAATCATCTGGTCTAAGGAAAATGGCAATAATCATTATTTAGCACAGAACAAAAGATTGTTTGTAATCACCATGTTGACATTTTCTTTTAGCAACATCATGATTTGAGCTACAAATCTCATCCAGTGGAAGACGGTGGAACTGACAATCCAGCCTTCAACCACATGGAATTGAACTTCACAGATCAAAACGCCAAGGCCAATGGGACTCGCTTGTGAAGCAATGTCAATGTTAAATGATCTTATGTCTCACTTTTATCTATTTTCTAGGACTATCAGATCAAGTTCAGGTGTTTTTTCCTTGTCTATCATGGATGTTTGGCATATACACTTTTGTTACAACAAAGTCCTGATTTCTTTCCCTTTCTATGCTGTTTTGTGGATGTTTGTCTAGAATCAAGAGTTTCAGCATGAGCATTTCCATCTCTCTGTCAATGAAGCTACTGCTCTAAAATTTATAGGGGGGCTGGGAAGGTAGCTCAGCGGTAGAGTGCATGCCTTGCAAGCATGAGGCCCTGGGTTCAATTCCTCAGCACCACATAAACAGAAAAAGCCGGAAGTGGTGCTGTGGCTCCAGTAGTAGAGCGCTAGCTTTGAGCTGAAGAGCTGAGGGACAGCGCCCAGGCCCAGAGTTCAGGCCCCATGACCGGACCCAAAAAAAAAATAAAATTTATAGGACAATTGAAAGACAAAGGCATATTCATTTCTCTCTCTCCCTTTCTCTCTCTGCCTCGTTCATTTTTGTGCTAGTCTTGGGGCTTGAACTCAGGGCTGGGGTGCTGCCCCTGAGCTTCTTTTGCTCAAAGTTAGCATTTTACCACTTATGCTACACTGATACTTCCAGCTTTTTGGTAGTTAACTGGAGATGAGAGTCAGATGGACTTTCTTCCAGGACTAGCCTTGAATTGCAATTCTCAGATCCCAGCCTCCTGAGTAGCTAGAATTACAGGTGTGAGCCACCAGCACCGGGTGGCATATTTATCTATAAAAAAACATTTTATTTGGGGCTGGGAAGGTGGCTCAGTGGTAGAGCACTTGCCTTGCATGTCTGAGGCCCTGGGTTCGATTCCTCAGCACCACATAAGCAAAAAGAAAAAAGCTGGAAGTGGTACTGTGGCTCAAGTGGTAGAGCGCTAGCCTTGAGCTGAAGAGCTGAGGGCCAGCGCCCAGGCCCAGAGTTCAGGCCCCACGACCAGACCCCCCATCCCCCCTAAAAACATTTTATTAGCTGACAATAGACCTACAAGGAGAATTTCATTATGACTTTTCCTCACATGCATACAATGTACCCCCCTCTATGGCTCTTCTTTCTCCTCCCTCCTTCTTACAGTTTTAACAGATTTCTTTAGTCTCTCTCTCTCTATATATATATATCTATATTTTATATCTATATCTATATTATAGATATGGATATACATATAAAATGCTTTGACTATATCCACCTCATTCATTCTGTCCATTTGCTTTTCCTTCTCTGCTGGTACCCATCCCCCAAGAGAAACTATTATACTTTCATCACATTCATTTTTTTAAAGTGCATCATAATTGAACCATAGATTTTCTTGCCCATGCATTTTCACAATGCATACATTAAACTTTAACCAGATTAGCACCTTCTATTTCTCTCTCTTCCTGCCTAATGCCATATAAAGTATATTCTTTGTTCACTAAAGGCTGACATACTTTTTGTTTTGTGTCTATGCCTGGGCACTATTCCTGAGCTTTATTATTATTATTACCATCATCATCATCATTCAAGGCTTGCACTCTTACCACTTGAGCCACAGCTACATTTTTTTTTTTACTTTTTGGTAGTTAATTGGAAATAAGAATCTCACAGATTTTCCTGGCTGGGCTGGTTAAACCGCCATCTTCAGATCTCAGCCTCCTAAGTAGGGATTACAGGCGTGAGCCACCAGTGTCTGGAATTAAGGCATATTCTCAATGTGGGCATTATTGAAGATGCTTTCCATACCTTAGTGCTACCTTATAAGTGTTGGGATTCATCAAAAAAATAATTAGTACTGAAAAGAGATTCTCTCCTTGCTACCATATTCTCTGTTCTTACGGACAAAGAAAGGGACAGGTCTGTTGTTGAGATCTTTGCCTTTTGTCCTGTATTAGCACAAGGCACATAGTAATATTGGAACTGATTCTGGCTCAGAAAGGTGGTTTCAGAGGGACAGAAAGAAAAGACCCAACAATTATGGTCTCCACACATTTATTCTTGTACTTTTTGGCTTGTTTTCTGAAGTTCCTGGCTTTGGCTGCCTATGTTGCCTTTCTTTGACTACAATTCTTAACTACATTCCTAGTTTTTGAACCATCAACTTTGTTTTTGTTGCTCATTTTACTTGTGCTTGCCTTGCCTTCCTAGTTTTCTATTTACTCAACCCTTGGGCTTGGATGTGTCATGAGGTACCCAGTGAGCATTATGCTACGTCAGAGCCCAGTTTGCGGAGTTGGAACTTATATATTATACTCTCCCATGAGCCTGGTGCTGATCAGTACATACTAGATGCAGGTACTTATGGGCCTGGTGACCCAAGAATATATCTTTGAAATTAGATGATCATACTTAATGCTATAAATCAATGGCTTCTTGGTCTTTTGGCTAAGATCAAGTAGCTTTTATCAATGTAATGCTATCTAATTGAACATTTTGATGTCAACTGATCATAGTTAAATTGGTTGAAGGTATATATGCTTAGGAAATTGGAAATTATAATAGATTCAGATAGAAAAAGAGCTCAATTGTACATGTAAATGCTACTTTTTTCTTTAACATTGCAGACTTATTAAACATATGCTAGCTCCATGTTTTAAATTTTAAGTAGCAGTCTTGAAGTTGCTCAGCTGTGTATTTTGTTATGCCTATCGCTAAAAAATTGTGTTTCATCAATAACTTATTTTTCTACAATACCCTTACTATGATTTTTAAAATTTCAATATTTTTAAAGCATAAAAGAAATGTAAAGACAAGTATTTTATAATTCAATAATTTATGGACATTTTCTAATTTATCTTATTTAGGAACCCATGCCTTTTACATTTAGAGGTTGTTGGGATAGTAGGAGAAAAACAAAGGAGGTGGTAACAATGCTCGACAAGATATGTACTTATTACCTTACTCATGTAACTGTAACCCTTCTGTACAGCATCTTTACAATAAAATGAAATTTTAAAAAAGTAAAATAGTTAAAAATAATTTTAAAAGTAGTATTTATCTAAAACAGATTTATATAGCATTTAAATTAACTGTATATTCATATATTACTTACATGTATAGATGCTTTTTTAATCACTATTTTGTAAACAAACATTAAATTTTGTAGCTTTCACCAAATGTGTTAATAGAAACATTTATCTTATTTGTTTAATGTGACTGTGATTTGAACTGTGGTTATTTATTTAATAATTTTGAATGCATATATGTATGGAATGCTTTACTTTTTTTTTTGTCAGTCCTGGGGCTTGAACTCTGGACCTGGGAGCTGGCTCTCAGCTCTTTAGCTCAAGGCTAGTGCTCTACCACTTGAGCCACAGCACCACTTCCTGCTTTTTCTGTTTATGTGGTGCTGAGGAATCAAACCTGGGGCCTCATGTATGCAAGGCAAGCACTCTATCACTGAGCCACCTTCCCAGTTCTGAAGTGCTTCACTTTTGGGAATTAAAATCAGGTTATTTAATTATTTTTTGTGTGTTGGTACTGGGGCTTGAACTCAGGGCCTGGGTACTGTCCCTGAGCTTTTGTGCTCAAGGCTAACACTTTGAGCCAGAGCTCCACTTTTGGTTTTAACTGGAGATAAGATTCTCATGGACTTTCCTGCTTGGGCTGGTTTTGAACCTCAAGCCTCAGATTTCACCCTCCTTAATAGGATTAACATGTAATAATTATATACATTTATGATACAGTATGATAGTTGATAATAATCTATGTTTTATGAATAACTAGAAAAGAGGAGTTTGGAGATTTCAAACAAAATAATGACATGGAGGTAGAAACATTATTTACTCTGATAAGTAAACTTGGCATATATATATATTGAAAGCTCATGTTGTGCCTTATAAATATGTCCAGTAAGCATTTTATTTCCTACAAAGTCTCTCAGAATTTCCCCTCTTGATTTTCATTCTCACTACCCACTTTTTTTTTATTGTAAAGATACTATACAGAGGGTTACAGTTACATGAGTGAGGTAATGAGTACACTTCCTCTTGAACATTGTTACCCCCTCCAT
>NW_012267219.1:33231207-33265968 GCF_000151885.1 Dipodomys ordii | reverse complement strand
AGCATGAATGAATGTTGAATTTTATCAAAGGCCTTTTCTGCATCTGTGGCGATAATCATGTGATTCTTGACCTTGGCTCTGTTGATATGTTGGATTACAGTTATTGACTTACGTATGTTAAACCATCCCTGTGTCTCTGGGATGAAGCCTACCTGGTCATAGTGTATTTTTTTTAATGTGTTTCTGGATTCTGTTAGCTAGAATCTTGTTAAGGATCTTTGCATCTTCACTACCCACATTTAAAAGAAATTTTAAGATAGTTTCCACTTGTTTTGTGCTAAAATCAAAGATAATGAGTAAGTGCATTCACTACGGTAATGGCAACAAAAGCACGGAAGAGTAAGGAAGTAGAGGAAGGAAGGAAAGGATGAGGAAGGAAAGAGAATTGTGTAGTTCATATGTAATACCAGAGGCACTAGGAACTGCAAAGGCGGAATTCCACAGGCAGAAACAAGTTTCTGGTTACAGAACTGCCTTAGGTAGAAAGTGGTACTGAATAGGTGCTTGCTTTTTTTTCTAGACCAGTGCCTTGAGTGGTCCTCTACCTTCCTCTGAGTGTTCATGGTCCACCACACAAGAAAGCTTTTAATGCCTCCTCTGAACTGGGGTATAAGAAAGTGGTGGTGGATGCATCAGATCCCAGGAGTGACTGGGCCATGGTGTGCGGGGTGGAGCATTGGCAGATGGACTCAAGCCGAGTCCATCTTGAGTTTGAGCATCTCTGCATTTCATCTCTTGAGTCTTTCTTTTGAAATTCCTCTTCCCAGACTTCTTACCCACTGGCTGAAACGCCAACTCTGTGAATGGCCTCTTGTCTTGCAATGTCCACAAAGTGCAGGTCCTTCTTTTTGGCCCCACTAGGGTTAGTATTTCATTCTTAGCCACTGACCCAGAGCCACTGACCCACTATTATCAACACAGGGGGCCCGAGGTCCTTGAGAATCAGCTCATGTGGTTCATAGCCAAGAAGTGTGAGGCACTCTTCCCTCCCTTACTTGGCATAGTTTAGGTCTGTCTGTCTGTCTGTCTGTCCCTCTCTCTCTCTCTCTCTCACACACACACACGCACACACACGCACACACAGAGGCAGCTGTGGAAGGTGACTTGCTAGGGTCTGAATGTGTTCCCCGAAGGTTAGTGTGTTAGTGTTGAAGCAGTGGAACTTTTGATAGGTAGATGCTACCGAAAGGTAGTTCACTCATCAGAAGATATTAATACAGTTCTCAGGGGGCCCCAAGTGATTGCTGTGAGACTGAGTCCCGACCCCTGAATCTCTGGCTTCCCATCTTACCGTCCTCCCATGTGCTCTCTCTTCCTCCTCCACATGGACATTTCCCTTTTTTGTTGTTCTCTGCTCTGTGGTATTACAACTAGTCTTTCCTTTGCCAGAGGCCAAATTAGTGGATCCAGTTGACCTTGAACATTCCCAAACAATGGGTGAAATAAACTTCTGTATAAAGTTCACAACCTCAGGTATGTTGATATTGGGACAGAAAGCATACTAATATTGTATAGGCATGTCAATTTGGCATTGGTGATCATACATAAAACATACATGTATACACATACAAATATCAAGGCATCATGTTGTACACCTCAAATACACAAAGTAAAAATAAATAAAAATTTGAAAAGATTCTACAAAATACTTCCCTCCTCTCCCCAGATGGGTAGCCCTTTTTCTAGTATTACCAGAACATATCAATAGGCTGGCTCATAAAATCATTCTAAGTATCACTGATTATACTCCAGACTTCCTCCCACAAACTGTACTAATGGCCTTTTTCAAGATCTTCAGAGTGCTGTCCAGTTAATCTGCGTGGTTCCCTGGAAAGGTAACAGTCAGGCGAGGATAAGAAGTATAGTCCCCCTGAAGGCTGAGGCCACTTGGTGCATTGTGGGAGTGCTACAGTGCTAAGATTGCACTCCACCATACTTGCTCTTATTTCATGAGGGAAAAAAAATACAACAGAATGTCAGAAGCACCAACTAAAAATATTCCATATGCATAAATTTATTTTCAATTTTATTGCCTCACAGTATACAAGCATTAACCATGGCTTCATGTTGATGACTATTTGACTGTGAAAATTAGTCATTCGTGTCAGTACTTTTTGGCTATGTACAAGTCAGGGGTTTCTATGCATTTAATATATCTCTGTAATTGTATGTACATATGTCAGAATACATGACTATACATATGTACACACAGAAATACATCTATGGCCATACACATAGCTATAGATATGTCATATATAATAATCTCCTCAGAAAGATCTGAAATTAAAAAAAAAAGAAAGAAAACATTGTAAACAGGGTCATTTCTGTGTCATTTGGTGATGTGAGAGTTAGGACATGATCACATTCTAAGAATGTATGTCCAGGTGTCCAAATTACCCTTGTTAGCCCAGAGTCTGTAAAATTCACATGGGGTAGAATGCAAAAAAGGTAGCAAACAGGCTGAGAAAACAGGCCCAGTATACAAGTTCCCCCTTGGTTTTAAAAACTGGAGAATGGAACTGCCCAGAAGGTGCATGCTTGTCTTTGTCAAGAATGGTCAATGGATAGATAGCAATTGTGTGCTGGAGGGCAGCAGGTGTCTCAGCAGCAGGGCTCCGCTCCGCCGTCAGTCCTCCACTGGCTGCCGACCTGCCCGGGGCGCTGCCGGTGTCTGTAGCATGCACTGTGGTTGCATTGTTAGTCATTCGTTTAAATGTGCTTTTGCACAGCTGGGAGAAGTAAACAAAAGTCAGGTCCTTGGCCTGAAAATGAACTATTACCTGAAAAGGAAAAAGAATGCATCAAGATCTTGTATACCCGAGCTGGATAAGGAGTGGTTTGTGCTTACCATGTGTTAGAGGGATTCAGACAACGTATAACTCCAAATGGAGTCAGGTATGGTGTGAATATGATTAAGTCTGCTTTGTCGATGAACTGACTGAGTTAGAAAGGCGGTCTCAAGCAACATGACATCTTACCAACTAGTAGGGGATAGAGACATATATGCACGCATGCACATGCACGCGTGCACGCACACACACACACACAGGCACACACACACACACACACGTACACAATGTTTCTGAGCTGACAATGAGAAATGAGAAGAATGCAGTCAGTAATGGTAGAGGTCAGAAGAAACTCCCAGGATGGGTTACTAGCTCTGCCGCCCAGTGCAGCCCATGCCATTCAAGTGCGCCTGCATCTCCACCACTGGAACTCTGAGGGAGCAATATTCTGTGGCAATGCTTGCCTTCTAGCCTACCAAAGCCATGTGGATATAACCAGCCTTTTCCCTCCATGAAATGGCTCAAGCTAGAGATGGGGTGTTTAGAACATTATTAGAATGTTAGGGCCCAGGAGCTTGGGGGCAAAGCAGGCTAAAGCCAGAATGTCTATTCAAGCACTGTCTCCTCCAACTTCTTTACTTTTGCAATGGTGGAAACAGAATCCATGCCACAGATCAGACAGGTAAGAGTGGAAGAGCCAGGTGTAGAACCTGGCAGACTATAACACGACACTTGACAACCATACAAATATCCCAGGTAGTTTTCTACGACACTGTATTGCTCAGCTAATGTCCCAGATCCACTGTCTTCTGTGAGCTTCACGTACATTCTGCCCAATAGGCATATGTTAAGCCATTTTCCCACAGCCACACAGCCACAAATAACAGATCTGAGAAATGGTCAAACTACTAAGTAGGAGAAAACATTTCTCACTTGTAGTGATGTCACATCCTATCTACCTATGTATATCCATGAGGGAATCCATGCAACCCTTGTTTCATTTAATGTAATTTCCCCCAAGTCTTTCCATTTCCGTATGAATTCTACAATATCATTCTTTGTAATAGATGAGTAAAATTCCATTGTGTATATATACCACATTTTCTTTATCCATTCATCTAGTGAGGGACATTTGGGCTGATTCCATATCTTGGCTATGGTGAGTGAGCAGTACGCTAGTGGTTGCAAATGAGTTAACTTAAGTATAATAGACTCTAGGGAAAACTCAAATAGTATAATCTTTTAGAATGACTAGGTCAAAACCCCCAAAAATCATCAGCAGGAAATGGGTACGTGCACTATGGGGGGTGGGAACAGAGGGAAGATGAATGAAAAGGGGAAAGAAGGATGAATGCAGTCATTGCATATACCACAAAATTAAGAAAAGAGAAGGGGTGGGTGGAAGGGGTGTGAGAATATTGAAGGAGTAACACTGATCAAGATGCACTGCATTCATAAACTGCTCCGTCAAATGGACTTTCTTTGTACCACTATTTAAAGATTAAAAACATTTCTTTTAAAGCCTACTTTGGACCCTAGTTGTGGGGCCAAGTGTTAAAAATCTCCCCACCATGGGGCTGGGAAGGTAGCTCAGTGGTAGAGCACTTGCCTTGCATGCACGAGGCCCTGGGTTCAATTCCCCAGCACCACATAAGCAGAAAAAAAAATCTCCCCACCACTTTTATTCCTGCAGGTGTGCTTGTTTGTTATGGTACTGGAGGCTGACCCCAGGGCTGCCTGCACACGAGGCAAGCTCTCCATCACTTCAGCCACACCTTAGCCCCTCCGCTTACATTCTGTGTTTGGGATGAAGTCTTGATCACTTGGCCTGGTTGGTCTCAAACTCCCCATCTTCCTGTTTCCACATCTCAAGTAGCTGGGATTACAGGGCTGCCCTGCCAGGCTTTGATACAATTTCTTTACTTCAAGTTCACCCTCATATCCCATGTGTAAATAATTTCTAGATTTATGAGGGGGCCAGACTGAAACAACTTCACTAACATCGCTAAAGCTATCTGCTACATATTAGTACAGTGAAGGTGAAAACCACTGTTTTACCTTATGCATGTCATTTTTCCCTTTGGAGGCTGACTTTGGAAAATATTTTCACAAGTGTTTTTTTTTCCCCCCAGTACTAGGTTTTGAATTCTTTTGAATGCTTGCAGGCATTTTACTAACAAGTCATCTGCAGCCCTCAAAGTTAATTTTAATCAAGTTACGGAGAGTGAATTAAAGGACCAGAATGATGAAATAATTCCTGTTAATAATTTTAGACTCACAGAGCATCACAACAGAGAACTGATCTGAAAAATTCATCATTGAGGAAACTGAGGCCAAGAGAAGTCTTGTGACTTGCCCAATGCCACACAGTTAGTAACTGACTTACTAGAAAGTTTTAGAACTTTCTAGTAGGATGGGTGGATATATTATGAAGCTTTCTGATAGCCCAACCTCAGTTCATCCAACCTTTATGAATCAAGTGTGCAGGTACTAAGCGCCTCATGTCTAACATGAGGTAGTTGGAGGAATAAAAATTAAAATCTTCACAGAGTGTCCTAAAAAATTCTTACCATTTGGATGCAGAAGCTTGATAACTATTTGAAGATCACAAATTAACACTACCAATTAGAAGCTTTCAGTGTATGTAGTACTGATGATAATAACCAGAAAAGTTTAGGGCGAACCTCAATGAGCTGAGGAGTCTGGGAAAACGTGCTTAGAGGACATGGTGGGGCATGGATCAGCCTGCAAGGCAATAATGAATGAGCGATGTGGAAGGGCCAGGTTACGAGAGAGGAAGAGCTGGCTTCTACCAGAAAGAATGACATGCTGCCCAGGGGACATGAGGAAATGGCCTGACTGGAATGAATAGAAGGGAGAGAAAGGTTTATTTCATCTGGCCAGTTCCTAAGGCCAGTCTAGCACAAAGGCAGAGAAGAATGGCAGGTATGTGGGAAGGGACAATCAAGTTGCAATTGTTGAAGAAACAAAGTGGTTCTGGAAGCTTCTAAGGAGCTTATTTTGATCCCCAGTCCTGGGACAATGGTAAGCTCTGTTCCAGGGCCTTCAGATCAGCACGCTTCACTTACCTGCTCAGGGCCACTCGTTGTGGTGTGCTTTTCCATTTTTCTTCCTCTCCTTCCGTTCTTTCTGGAGGCGCTCCAGTTCTGCCTCATACATCATCTCTTGGATCAAGTACTTCTCTCTTCTCATTCGATCCCTTAGATCTTTTGGGAGGTCTGGGATCAGATAGGAAATGAGGTGCTTTATACAAAACACGAGGTGCTAAAAACACAACAGAGGAGAACACAACACAGTCAGGTCTGTCATCCACCTTCCCTGGAACAAGTTTTGAGGGTGGGTACGAGAACGGGCTGGGCCTTTGGGCTGTGTAGGAAGCAGCTGAAGCTGGGAGGGGGGCAGGGAAGGCACATGATATGACGATGGGTAGTCGAGGATTGAATGTCATCTGAGGTCATGTCATCTAGGGCAGAGGAAGAGGAGCCGGGGGAGAAAGTGAACAGGGAATGCAGAAAGAATTCAAATGAGACTGGGGAGAATTGGTATCATGGAATCAGAAAGCCCATCCTTTGAGCAGAACTCAGCAAGCTGCATGCCTGCCTTCACTCCTACTCTGACCCTCCATTCTCACTGGTAAAATGAGTATCATTTCCAAAATTGTAAGCAAGTGTTCAGACAGGTTTTGTAGATGGCAAGTGCTTTACAAATCTGAATTGAAAGAATTATCAGGCTTATGGAAAAGTCATTTTAGGAAGAAAAGGTTTCCTTTTGGTAAACTTAGCCACCTCTGCTTATTGGTATCTAGTGACCAATAGAATATCGAATAACAATGAGAAGGCCCTTTCTAAAGTATTTACTAAGAATAAAATAATATTCAGCGGCAACAGTATTCTTCCTTTTACTTGAAACTTGGTAATTTGGTGACACATAGATGGCATACAATTCTGCAGATTGAGAGACTTTTGCATGTATTTATAGTTACATATATCTATATACACACACATACCCATATATATATATATATATATATTATAGCAACAAGGTACTAAAAGGAAATGGAAACTTCTAAGCCAAATAATACCTTAATGTGACTAATGTGACCCCCTTTCCATTTTGCCTGAAAAATTTTAAGAGTGTTATGTTAAAAAAAACTTCTTTAAAGGGGAACTCATTCTCAGGAATGAGCAGCTTAATGAGTCTCTGAATATTAAGAAATTTCTCATCTAACCCAATAGGCTTCTTCAGCTTGTCTTAATGTGGCTCTAGCCACAGGACAAGAGATAGACTTCACATTTATGATGAATGTGAGAAGTGAAAACTACTTTTATTATCAATTTTCTAAAAGACTGAAAAGAAATAGATGGTAGATTTTATTGATGCATAACAGAAACAGTTGCTAGGTACCTTTCATGTCTATTTAGAGTCTTAGGTAATGCACGTATACTGTGTACTTGGATAAATGTGGCAAACATTATGGTACAGAAATCAGAGGTACAACTTGGAAAACCCTAGACCAATGTTTTCTAGACTGTCGTGCTTGAACATCTGACTCAGAACCATTTGGATGGGCTTGGTCAAAGCCACATCTCCAATAAGATAAATCAGCATCTATGGGAGTGGGAATGAGACACTCCACAACTCTTGAATATTGGACTTTGGACCAATCATTCTTGACTTGCTCGTTAACCGTCAATTATAGATTTCTAAATATTAATTGAAAAACTCAAATACTTGAATTCAGGGGAAAAAGAGGTTTCTTAATGTAACTAGGTCACTTTTGGAAGAAGGTAAGGACATTGAAAGTTCCCATCGTTATTCTTCATGACTTCAGTATGCCAAAGAACATTAAGGAATTGGTTGAGAAAACTGACCTCAAACACAATGATGAAAGCCAGCCGGGCGGCCAGGACATGCCAGAACTGCAGTGTGTAGCCATAGGGCACCAGCGAGTGAGGAGGGTCCCGGTAATCTCGGTATCTATAAAGACACAGGAGAGTGTTGCACTCCAAACTAGGATTTTTGTGATCCTCAAATCTCTCCCATTCTTATGACATGGTCTTCATTTATGGGACCAATGTTTGTAAAGTTTTACTATCAACTGCTTGCTCCTCTAGCCAGCCTCTCCTTCTCTCTACTTCTCTCCCTCCCTTTCTCTCTCCCTCCTTCCCTCTCTCTCTCCCCCTTTCTCCCTCCCCCCTGCCTCTCTCTTGCTGGTTCTGGTGCTTGAACTCAGGACCTGGGTGCTGTCCTTGAGCCTCTTTGTGCTCAAGGATAACGTTCTACCATTTCAGCCACAGTGCTACTCCTGGCATTTTCTGAGTAGTTTACTGGAAATAATTGTCTCATGGACTTTTCTGCCTGTACTGGCTCGGAACTGCTGTCCTTAGCTATCAACCTCCTGAGTAGCTAGGGTTACATGTGTGAGTCACTGGTGCCAAGTTTCCAGCATTTCTTTTTTTTATGGTAAAAGAATATCCTATCTGTTCTGCTCTGGGGAATCTTCCATAGAAGTTGAACAGAACTCACCCTTCCTCTGACTTGAGCTCAAAACTGGCTCAGCAAAATGCATCAACAAAGATATATGCTAAAACAATTACTAATGAAGTATTACTATGCCAACAGAAGGTAAAGGCCTCAAACTTCTGGCATATCAAAACTGTAGGGATACTAAGTTATGCAAACAGCCCAGATGAGTGAATCCAAAAAGTTTGGTTAAGTGAGGTAAGCCAAGCTCAGAGAGACTAATGGCATATGTTTTCTCTCATATGTGGAAGCTAGATATAAAATACACTGGGATATGATAAATGATATAGTACTCTAGGCACTCACTCACACAGTGAGACCCAAGGAGGAAACTCAGGCGAGGAACACAAAGATGCAATGTCTATGCGCATCTGACCATATAAAATAATATTTATCGAAATGGAACTCCAGGAAATGGAAACAAGAGAGGTTTTCTTTGCAGCTATTTTTGTTTTGTTTTTGTCTTTTGTTCATTGATCTGTGTTTGGGAGGGTAAGAGAACACAGAAATGGAGTGACAAAGGGTAAAGCAATGTAACAGTAGTACTCACAGTTCACTATATTGAAACTCAACTATACAACTTGTGGGTGGGGATGGCAGAAAAACTGGGAGAGAGTGAGGGAAGGGGTGACATTGTTCAAAAAGGAAGGTATGCATTATCTGACTTATGTAACCTCTCTGCAAATCTTTATAATACTATTTTTTAAAGCTAAAAATACTGGGCAGAGCGAGAGAGAAAAAGAGAGAGAGAGGGAGAGAAAGAGAGAGAGAGGGAGAGAAAGAGAGAGAGAGGGAAAGAGAGAAAGAGATAGAGAGGGAGAAAACTATTTTACAATGGAGTCAGTAGAACAAAACAAGAGCCAGCAAAGAGGCAGGGTCCTCCTGAGCCAGCATGTGTTGGCATTCAAGTATTGCTTGGTGTTGGTGTTGAATTCAGGGCTTGGGTGCTGTCCCTGAGCTCTTTTGTTCAATGCTAGCACTCTACTACTTTATGCCACAGTGATATTTCTGGTTTTCTGGTGGTTAATTGGAGATAAGAGTTTCACAGACTTCCTGCCTGGTTGGCTGCTTTGAACCAGCACCTGGCGCGCGCACGCGTGCGTGCGTGTGTGTGTGTGTGTGTACTGGAGTTTGAACTTACACTTGATATGCTAACACTTTACTGCTGATCCATGCCTGTAGCCATTCTTTTTGCTAGTTATTTTTGAGATAGATCCTCACTGTTTAAAATGATTATTTTTAAGTAGTTTTACAAAGAAATTCCCATTCTACAAAACAGTATATGAATACAAGGTGTCTGACAACATTGCCTCACTTCTTACTCAGGCACATACCTGGCTACAATCTTCCAGATCTAGTTGGGATGATGTACCACTAGGGCCAGCTTCTTTCCATTGAGATGGAGTCTCACAGACTTTTGTGCCCAGAATATTCTATAACCAAAATCCTCCCTATCTCAGCCTTCCAGCTAGCTTAGGATGACATGTATGTGCCACTTGATGTCTAGCTATAGATTGAGAAGGTAGTAGTTTTCTGAACTGCATTTCTGCCACTTGTAGAAACTAAAGAGTTCTTCCTAATGTCAAGATCAAATTCTGCATGTCTGTTGAGCACCTACTTGGGGTGAAGGGATGATCTGGAAACTTTAATCCATGTGATTACCGATGCGATTACCCTTTCCCTGTCACAGGTAAAAAAACTGAAAACTGACATCTTAATGTCAACGTTTCCCAGCGCTCAAACCCTGTGCTCTTTTTCATTCATTTCAGAAATTTAGAACACTCTGGAAATATTAATGATTTGAATAGTTCTGTACTGTAGATATACTGTGTCTGCATAAAAAGTTTATGATAATTCAGATTTTGTATATAAAGATATCATCAGTGATCAACACAGATTTACATATAATGAAAAAGCAGAATAATCTCCTGTGAAGAATAACTTAGAGACATATCAGTTACTATGAAAAATATGAGCTGTCACCATTACCATCACCACCGTCTCCATCTTCATTATTATTAATTACTCTATGGATATGTAGTAATAATATATCATGATTACTTTGTCATTAGAGTGATAAATACCTGGTGCTGAAATTAACTGCATTTATTAGTGCCTTCAAACTGCTGGCACTCCCTGTGGTGATAAGGATGAAAAGAGCATCTAAAGCACTGTTCTCGCTATTCTGTGCTTCATTTTCCCCATTGCAGGTTCAATTACTACGCATTGACTTTTAGGAAGAAGAATGTTCAGGAACATAAGTTCACACGGCTTACTCTGCCCTCTGATGACTTTCTGTAAAGTGGAGCTACTTAGTAAGTTTTCTGCAATTAAGTTAAGAAATGGCATCCCTTTGTTCATGTCTAGATACCTGTATTTCAGAAATATTCCAAGTAAGGATTTCATAATGGTAGAAAGATACTTTTGTTCTCTCTATATATATCTGATTTTTAGTCAGTGGTATGTTTATAAAAATATACAAACTGACCCCAGTTTCCAGTCACCCTCAGTGGAGCCATAAACTTTTATTATTATTATCTGTTTGTTTTTATTATTTATCTTTAAGTACAAAGGGGTTTCAATTTAACATGTCAGTTTGTGAGTACAAAGCACCTTGATCAATGTCACGCCTTCCCTCATTCTCTCCTGTCTTTCTAACTCCACTCATCCCTTCAATGTACCTGGCTCCATCTTCACATGTGTACATTCAATATTAATTACTCCACTCACCCACCTTTCCTTGCTCTAGTCATTTTCCCCTTCTCTGAAACCTCAAGGTCCAACCTCCTGGTACTCACTTTGTTAGAATGTAACTTAGTTGTTCAGTGACTCCTTAAACTTTTTATACAACAGTGTTGACTACCACTAAAAATTCCTTTTTGGGAAGTTTTCCCTGTTAATAAAAATACAAGTAGAGGTGTGGTATAAGTAGTAGAGCAACAACCCTGAGCAAAAAAGCCAAGAGAGAGCACTAGGCCCTGAGTTCAAGCTCCAATACTGGCATAATCAATCAATCAATCAAAAATCAATCAATTAGGGTCTGCATCTAAAATTTGTACTCTAATTCTTTTCTTTTATGGGCTTGCAGAATATAGTTGCAAGTGCTCTGAATTTTTGTTTCAGCTTACCCATGACCCCACTGGTGTGTTTCTATTAGACAGAGTATGGAAAAAAGCTGTGTTCAAACATAAGTTGCCCTCTAATGTGTGTGTGTGTGTGTGTGTGTGTGTGTGTGTGTGAGAGAGAGAGAGAGAGAGAGAGAGAGAAAGAGAGAGAGAGAGAGAGAGAGAATATAGGGACTCTAACATGCTAAGTACTTGTCTCATGTACTCTATGATTGTTCTCCATTTCCAGCCCTGTTTCTCAGCTTTTGGTGTGGCCAATTTATTTATTTGCAAAGCAACCAGCTGCCTGTGCTCTGACTTCCTTCTGTCTCTGTGCAAACATGAGGCCCAGTTTCAAAGCGAAGAAAATCAAAGTTTTACTTCTCTAACCTTAAAAGATGGCATTAAGTAGTCAAATGGCATTAATATTATTTAATTTAATGTTAATACTAACATTTGGAGGAGAGATTGCTAAGTGATTCAGTTGTTTTTAGAAAATGATACTTCAATTTTATAATGTAGGAAGATGGAAAATTTCCTCTGGGCCTAAGTAATGCATTTCATCTATTTCCCAAGGAATGGATGACTCACTGGCTTGAATAAACATTGTTTTCCTAGCATAAGAGGGGGTTATTCTTTTGAAAGAAAAAACAAATCCTTGTGGACTTTCCATCCAAGATGAAACACAGAATATTAGAGGTAACTATTTTGTAATTTTTCAACTACCCTGAGAGGTAACTATATTCTAATTTTTGTGATAATGATTCTTTTGTTTTTCTCTATAGTTTCATTCCTGCACACATTTTCCTAAGTAGAAGACTTACTTTTTCTGCTTTGGACTGTTTGTAGATGGAACCATAGTACATGATTTTTTCTGTGTTTGGAGTTCTCAATTCTGTCCCATTTTCTATTTACCTGCAATACCACCACACTAATTATTCACTGAAATTTCATACTCTGTCATAATGTAAGATGAATCTCATATCCTCAAAAGTGTCCTGGCTATTCTTCATCCTTTGCTTCTTTATTTAACATTATTTTGGCCCTCAAGGGCACAGAATTGGCCTTCTCATAATTCTGGATTTGTAACTAACCTTACTGACCCAGTTATGGTCCTCTTTTAACTAATTTTATTTGAAACTTCTTCAGTGTTTCTGTTTTATTTCATTCCCTACTTCCCCTTGATGAATTTCATTTTTTATCATTTTACTATAAAGCACAGTGAAGATTGAGAAGCACTGCTTTAACTCAGCTGTAAGGAGCTGTCAGGGTACACAACCCCTTTGCTAGAGCCAGTACCTGCAGTACTTGAGAGGAGTCCCTGAGAACTCACTGCCATCAGACTCAGGCTCAGACCGGTTCTCGAAGTCAGAAATCCGAAATACAGACAAGCTGGCATTCACATAGCCAACCATGCACCTAGGAGAGAATACAGATTCTATAATTAGATCCTGAGTCAGCTTTTCTGCATCCACTTTCATTACTTCCTAGAAGACCCAACTTCCTAGAATTCTCTACAATTCCAAGTGCCTTGTCTTGTCACAGGAACTTGAAAGCCATAGGCATTCGGAATCAGGAACAAGTTACTTCTTTGTTCTAGTCTGTCCGGTTCAAAATTATCATCAGTACTCCAGTCAATGCTTCAGTGAAACAGGTAAATGACAGCATCATGTGATCATACACACGAACACATAGATACACACACATATATACACATACTTACTCTCACTCGTCAATATTCATTAAACTTGAAGAAATTCAAAATGGCATGAATATGATTAGTGTGACTCTGATGTTTCTTATCTCACATCTCATGCTACATGTGATATATGAGTACACCTTTTTTTGGTCTCTCTAGACTGACTTTTCTATTGGAATTTCTTACTCCTTTCTCAGTGATGGGTTTGACTATGCAATGTCTTCCACAGGCTCAGGTTTTAAAGCCTAGGTTCCCAAATGATGGGGTATTTTGCAAGGTTCTGGAAACCTTAGAAGTTAGGACATCACTGGAGGAAGTAGGTATCTGGGGGGAGGTGCTTAGAGGTTGTCTTGTGCTTGGTCCCTTCTTGTGTCTGCTTGTCCTCCAGGAAGTGTCTCTGCCACACATTCCTGTTGCCAGGCCATTTTTCCTTCCTTACTTCAGGCCCAGGAACATAGTGCCAAGACTGTGGGCTGAACCCTTGGAAAAGGAGGACCAGAATAAATCTCTCCTCCTCTAAATTGCTTCTGTCAGGTATTTGGTCACAGAAAAGATTAAAAATAGCTAACATATGAGTAAGCAATGCTACTAATCCACTCCTGAAAAAATACCCTAATCCCCCAGTCAGCACAACTCTCCTCCTTCTCTTCTTTCTCTGAAGCACTGAGGCACTTAGTTTACAATTACCACATGACTTGTACAAGTGTTGGCTATATATGTGTACGTCTTCTCTTTCAGACTGTGGATTTTGAGCAGCAGAACTAGTGTCTTACATATTCTTTTATCCTAGGACCTAGCAAAATCCCACTTAGTGAAAGGAACCCAGTAATCATGCAATTCAATTGATGTGACTGGAGAGAAACTAAACACTGCCTATTGATCCTTCTCAATTGAATGGGTAAGAGAACCAATGAGTCTATTGATCATTCTAGTAATATTTGCATTTATGAAATAGCAGTTTTTAAAAGTTTATGTGTAAGAAAAGTCTATGTCTCAGAAATCTCTTATATCTTTGAAAACTATCTTGTAGCCTGGCATGGTGACTCATGCCTAAAATCCCAGCTGTTTGAGAGGCTTAAGTAGGAAGTCTATGGTCCAAGGCTGGCCTGAGCCATAGGCTAGAAAAATACCTAGAGCAAAAAGAATTCTGTGGCTCAAGTGGTAAAGGATTTGCTCAGAAATGTGAGGTCTTGAGTTCAAACCCCAGTACACCTACCCACACCCCCTGCAAAGAAAGTTGTTTCAAGTCTAAACACATTCTTTTACTGAAATAACAATGTATGAAAACTTGATGGGCATAAACGTAATACTCTCATAGACATCTTTATTTTTTGGTCAGTTATGGGGCTTGAACTCTGGGCCTGGGCACTGTCTCTGAGCTCTTCAGCTCAAGGCTAGTGCTCTATCACTTGAGCCACAGCGCCACTTCTGGTTTTTTGGTGGGTAACTGGAGATGAGAGTCTCACGGACATTCCCCAGGCTGGCTTTGAACCGTGATCCTCAGATTTCAGCCTCATGAGCCAGTGAGCCACTGGTGCCCAGCAATCATAGATACCTTTTAACATATGCCTTTAAACAGTGCTTGATATTCAGGACATTGTCTTGTGAATGGACCAGGAATAACACAATTTCCTGGACTCCCCAGTAATAACAGGTTTCTTGAGGATGTGGCTTTCTTCCCATTCTGTACTGGCAGGCAGTGCATTATAATACTAAAAGTTTGTCTGTGGGATCAAATGTTACCTCTGCTCCTTTATAGTCATATAATCTTGACAAGTTATGCAACTTTGTGTATGTGTGCATTGCTCGAGATTGAACTTAGCCTGCTAGACAAGCTGTTTTAACACTGACTTATCTACCTATTCCTATATAATTTTTTTCCAGTGCTGAGGGTTGAACTCAGGGCCTTGAGCAGTGTTTTACCTTCTGAGGTATATCCCCAGTCCTTTTAAGGCAGGGTCCTGCTCTGACTTTGTGTGGGCTGGTCTTGAACAGTGTCTGCCTCTTGAGTAGCTGTCTTGTTCTTGAAATAAGGTCTATCTAACTTTGCTTAGGCTAGCTTTGAACTCTGACCTTCCTGTTTCTGTATGCTAAGTAGCTGGGATTACAAATATGTGCCACCATATTGCCAGTTCCATGTAACTGGGTCCCCCCATCGTGTTATCATGGGGATATATGTACAGCATGAAATACCAGGCTTAACCTATAACAAGATAAATGTGAGCAATGATTATTCATTTATTTTGTATCTAGCAGGAAGGGAATACATAATTATTATTGAATGGATTTATGACTCTTCAGATACTCTTCAGTGTGTCTGATATGATTATACTGAGTTGCTGAACTTTAAAGTCAAGACCCAAACAGTTCTGAGAGCACATTGGTTAGGTGTATTGTTTAGTTTAAGAGAAATCACTGACTTTATCACAGCCTTAAAAAAATGAGGCAGACCGAAAGGCCCATTTGTTATTGATTTACCCTCTTTATTCCCATTGGGGAATACAAATGGCCAGTGGGTATGTAACATGCCTTAATCCTTGGCTACCTCTCCTTGAAAGGGCAGTTTGGAGTGATGGCTCTCTCATCCATAAACTTGATGTGAAAACACATCAACTTCTTGATGATTATTAGTTGTCACTGAAGGAGAGCTAGTTGTGAAACACAGAATCTACCAACCTTCTCAGGAGCTGAGCAGTGGGAAATAGATGGTGCTTTGGAAAGGGCAAAACCCAGGCCCAAGAGTGAAATGGAATATTTCTGCACTCTTATCTCCCAAAATGGGCCTAGTGCATGGTGGAGATTAAAGTTGCTATCTACTGGTTCTCTGTTGAAAAACTCCATTGATAGCATCTAAATTCAAGTAAGACACCTATTTTATGGACAATATCTGTCATTCTCTATCCCACAAAATAAAGGGGACCAATCTGTGAATCTGTTGATGAAGTATCCACATATAATGCCAATCACACATCCCTGTGGAAAACATGTCTTTAATGTCTGGTTATTACTTGGGGGGGGTGCAAAGCATGGAATATGGACGTAAGGTTCTCATATTCTCTCCATCTCATTTTCAATCATCATAGGAGAAGAAGAGCTATTAATACTGAACATTCTAGACCTTTCCTGAGTCCCTTTCACCACAGTAGAATCTCAGCTACTGCCAATGTCGAATAGTTGAGGCTGTGGTGAATTCCAGGAAGTGAGATTTCCCATACTTTTTTTTTTTTGGATCCGGTCGTGGGGCCTGAACTCTGGGCCTGGGCGCTGTCCCTCAGCTCTTCGGCTCAAGGCTAGTGCTCTACCACTTGAGCCACAGCGCCACTTCTGGCTTTTTTCTTTTTGCTTATATGGTGCTGAGGAATCGAACCCAGGGCCTCTGGCATACAAGGCAAGCGCTCTACCACTGAGCCACCTTCCCAGCCCCAGATTTCGCATACGTTTGAGGAAAGTATATAGTTGAGCCAGTGGTGTCCATGTGCCAGCTCACCAACCTCTTGCCATAGCTGGACAGCCACAGACAGCAGCAGAAACCATATGGCCTCTGTGTGCATTTCTGAAAAAGGCATAGCTGTGGTTGCATTAGGAAGCAACACGCTTTCAAGAAGCCTCACAGGTCTCTGGATTTCAGATCAATCTCACCAGATCATGTCTTTGAATTGGCCTTTGAGGTTTTAGATATTGAGATATCGACAGCCTAGGAATAGGAACCAGAATTTGCAAAAGCTAGGGGCAATTAGGAAGATGAGGTGTGTGTGTGTGTGTGTGTGTTAAAGTCAAATCTGCTTTCTAAGTGAAGCTTCTCAGGCTGAGGAGGGAGGATAGAAGAAAGGGGACTTCTCACTTGTTGCAGTAAAGATGTCAGGTACTTGCATAAGACACTATATTGAAAATGAACTTTACAACTTCAGAGGGGGTGGGGAGGGAGGAGTTGGGGAGGTGGAAAGGGAAGGGATGGAAGGGAAAAACAAAGGAGGGGATAACAATGCTCGATAGGAAATGGACTCATTACCTTGCTCATGTAACTGTAACCCCTTTGTACACTATCTGTACAATAAGATATACATATTAAAAAATAAAAAATATGAGTAAGATGAGAATGATCATTCAGGGCTTAGCCTTCTAAGTAGCTAGGGTTATATAGCTGTGAGCCACTGGGACCTGGTTAGGATCATTTGCTTTGATTCATGTCACTATCCAAGGATATCTTTTAACGTATATACTTCATGATAATTGTAAGGCCATTATGTATCTTTATAAAATGTTTTGAAAAACCAGTCCATGGCTTTCTGACAACACAGTCATTTTGTCTGTTTAGTGGCAAGGGTTGGGGGCGGGGGAAGGGAATTGACCTGGTTACTATATATTGTCTAGGAATATTTTTAGTTGGTCAATTGCATTGTAGCACTAACAATACCACTTGATCCATGCTCCTAGTCCTTTATAAAATATTTGTGTTGGTTTTTCCCCAAGATAAGGTCTTGGGTTTTTGGTTGGGCTGGTCTTGGGACAAGGATCTTCTTGTCTCTGCTTTCCAGGTAACTGGGATTAAAGTTATGTCCCATCCATATAGCTCATTAGCATTTTAACTGTGAAGAACTATTTTATAATACACATCTTTGGGATTACTTCATAGTTTTTGTGTCTGGATGCATGTTCAGAGCCCTGTATACTCCTTTCCAAAGGATTCATGTGAAGGCACCCCATGAGTGGAGGTAACTTCATCTTGCTAACAGTGAGCAGCGTGAATGAACTTCAAGACTTGGCCCAGCTAAGCTGAAGCCAGTAAGAAGGAAGACATCCAGAGGAAAGAAAAAAAAGTCAAAAAGTTCTAGCGCACCCAGTGTTTAGAGAACACTGCCTCTAAACATCTGTAACTTCAGACCTAGCTAGATGGTCTTTCCACCATGCCACTGTAGCTTTGATTGTCAAGGATCTAAGCCAAATGGGCTGTGCCTGGAATGTACAGGAATGAAAGATGTGGTCCCCTGCTCTCAAGCAGTGTACAACGTGGCCAGGGACGCAACCCGTAGGGCAGGAAGGAGCAACGCTTTCTCATAAGGACAAGGGAGCATGTGAACCAAAGGATGCAGGACATATGAATGAAATTCTCACTCATGGAGAAGCCAGGGAAGGCTTAAAGAAGAGCAATGAGGGAATGCAGATGTGAGCTAGAGCTTTGGAGAGAGACAAGGTAACTGACTTCCATGGAGCACTTCTGCATTAGGTTCAATTTAAACAGAAGAATGGCATCACCACAGCTGGATTCAGTTCGAAGGAGGAGTTCACTACAGCTACACATCTTATTTCCCAAGCCTGTGGCTTTCTAAAATTCAACGCTTCTGCTACCCTCTAAGTTCAATCATTGCAAAAGCATTTTTAAATTGGAAAAAGAAAAAGGAGGCAATAGAGGGAGGAAAAAAATGTAAAAGTAATAGCATGGCTGCTAGGGTAGAAAATAAGATTCATGAAGAAATATATATATATATATTTTAACACACAGAAAAATGACCAGTGGATTAAAAGACAGAGACAGAACCATACACTGAAAGTGAAAGCGAATTCAAAGGGACAGGTTTGCAAAGAAAATTGTAGGGTGCCAGTGGCTCACCCATGTAATACTAGCTACTCAGGAAACTGGTATCTGAGGATCATGGTAAAGCCAGCCTAGGCAGGAAAAGCCTTAAGAATTTTACCTCCAATTAACTACCAAAGAGCCAGAAGTGGAACTGTGGCTCAAATGGTAGAATGCTAGTACGGAGCAAAAAAGATAAGGGACTGTACCCAGGCCCTGAGTTCAAGTCCCTTGAATGGCACAGAAAAAGAGGGGAAAAGAGACTTCTAAAAGGCAGGGTCTATGTATTGAGTTCAAGCCCTAGTACAAACACCCAAAATAAATTAATAAAATACCATACATAATTTTAAAAAACCCTAGGAAGTACAGCTGAGTTAAGGAGGTTATAAGATAAAATTTAATCTCCACTTGTTGGCAAGCCACAGGACCCTGTGGCACTGATGAACTAGATATCAGAGCAGTTTCGTCTCTGTGTGTGCCAACTGTGTCTCTGGAATTGACTTCTCTTAACCTTTTACTGTCCTCAAAGTGATGGTAGTAATGTGTGTCTCCTTCCCAGAGTTGTGTTGAGGAGAAATGTAAAACATACGTGAAAGTAGCTTGTTTTTTTTTTTAACCCATTATCTTTAAGTAGTTGTACGAGGAGGTGCCCTATAACAAAGCAGTTGTGAATACAATGCGTCTTGATTAGTGTCACCTCCTTTGATAGTCTCACCCCTTCCCCTACTTTTCTTAATTTTGTGGTGCATACAGTGAATTCTTGATGGCATTCTTCCCGTTTCCCCACTTCATTCATCTTCCTCTCTCCCCTTGGCCCCAACCCCCCTTCTTGGATGTACCCATTTCCATTTCCTGGTGTTGACTTCGTTGGGCTTTGATCTAAGTATAATAGACTTTACTGAGCGCTTAAATAGTATCTTTTAGAAAGATTAGGTTTAGTTTTTTTTTTAAGTCTACGCCCAAAAGAGAATGTTGACTGTAGTTACAATGAGAAAGAAATGCCTAAGTAGTACAATCTAAGACTTAAATCTCTAAAATGGAATGACATACTCACTTGAAGTTCCTAGAGAATTAGTGTCAAATAGCCACAGGGTTCTTGTCATAAAGAACTTCATAGAAACATCTTCAACTAATTGGATTGTGAGCTGTATCACACTCCTAAACAATCTGAGCCTTAGTGCACTTATGTTAGATTAATAGTGGAATTGGATCCAGGCCAGGTTTGCTTAATTCAATTGACTTGGTTTAGTGGTACTTTATTCTTTAGGCTCATTGAACTACAAAGGCTATAGATGACGTTGGCTCAGGATAGTAAACCAGGAGGCAAGACTGCTGATACTAGGCAGCAGCCCTGAGAGACAATCATGCATCAAGAAATGAGATCTCCAACTCTATCTGACCTACACACTTCAAAGTCCTGTAATTACGGTTAGATTACTATTTTGACTTTACAGATTTTTAAAATATTTGAAGACCCCTTCCTCCTCTCTCTCCTCTCTGCTTCTCCTTCCCCCTTCCCCTCCCCTTCTCCTTCTCCCATGCTGATGATACTGGGGTTTCTTGAACTCAGGGCCTGGGTACCAACCCTTGGCTTTTTTTTTTTTTGTTACTGAAGGCTGGTGTTCTATTGCTTGAGTCATACCTCCACTTCCAACTTTTTGCTGGCTCATTGGAGATAAGAGTCTCATGGATTTGTCTGTCCAGCCAGGCTTCGATGCACAATTCTCAGATCTCAGACTCCTGAGTAGCTAGGATTATAGACATGAGCCACCAGTGCCTAATTTAAAATACTTGTACACTTCTTGTCTTGTTCTCCAAGTCTAAAAGTAAAAGCTAGATGGAATATGTCACAATACTGCCTGGCCCTTATCTGATTACATCTACATAGTGCCCTGGTTAGGGGAATATAGAGTTATGCCTTAGTTTGACTGGGAAAATACAGACATTGCTTAGGATAAATCGAGGGGAAAATCACCACAAATATTTATTGAATGCTTACTGGATTCTAGGTACATGATTCCATTATTTCCCATATAAAAATTTCAGTCTACATATATTGACCCAATGTGAATCAGAAAATGTGTCCTTTGACAAACTCCTCACAATGGTGTAACTACATAGTGTTACTCTTACTGTTATACACATTAGTAGACCACATGTTTCTGATTATAGAGGGCAGAGACAAGAGGAAAAACAATTACTATTCTCACATTAAATTCCACCGAAAACCCGTCAGGCGTGTTTGATCTCAAGCCTTCAGGAGAATGAGATGTGTCTTCTTTGGCTACAAGTGTAATTACCTCATCGTTCCACCTCCCTCCCACAGACCTTCTTGTCTGGGCTTGTGTGTCACATGCCTCAGAACAAAGGCTTCTCTCCTAGTGCCCAATACCACACCATGACTAGGGAATGGAGACTTCATAACAGTGTCACAGAACACTTACTTCTGTCCAGCTTCTCCTTGGCCTGCACATGGTCCATACTTATAAGCATACACCAAGCGAGGAATAAAGTCTGACGTGATTGCGATGACAAATGCATTGGTAATAACAGAGAGAATCCCAATGCCTTCAAGAATTCCATACCAAATTCCTATTCAAATAGAAGTGTGGCATTAGTTCCATGCATAGCATCTGAGCAAATGAGAATGAAAGCAACACAGGTCATTCATTTTCAATCATCGTTTCTACAGGTTCCTTACATCTAGCTTTCCAAATACTGACTCTTGCAGCCAGGATTAAGAATTTGTGCTTCTGGATACCTTGGCATTAAAGGGCTTCTTGTGGCAGGGCCAGGGTGCTCCTGATTTCCTTCAGGATCAGACACAAGTCAGAGAAACAGGGTCATTGGTCACACAGAACATTCAGCCACCATTAGACCAGAAACACTTTAAGGGTATGATCAGGGTCACTCCTAATTATCCTTGTGGGCCCAGACTCTGGTGCACTGGTCCAGAACAGGTGATCACTGATAGGGCTTGTTCTGAATGACAGTTGAAAGACACCAGCCAGCAAGGGCATCTATACTGGATTCTCTTCCATGAGTACTGGCTGAGGGCCTGTCTGCTCTGCACAAGAGGCAGACATGAATGGAGGATGGTCCCTGATCTCAGGCAGCTCTTAAGAAGACTGTGTCTAGAAGTGGCGCTGTAGAACGCTAGCCTTGAGCTGAAGAGCTGAGGGACAGCGCCCAGACCCAGAGTTCAAGCCCCACAACCGACAAAAAAAAAAAAAAAAAAAAAGAAGACGACTGTGTCTGACTCTATCTGCATCTCTGGTCAAGACCAAAGGCCATCTCTGCTGTTAGAGAATCTCAGTGATATTTCATGTGAATCTGAAAAAAATATTTAGGAAAGTGCAAAATAAAAAAGTTAAGCAAAGGGAAGAACCATTGGATTTTATTTAATAATTGATGGACTGAAGTATTGGGGCATATTCCTGTTGCTCTATTGCTAGAGCTAGGCCCCCAGACCTTTTTGTTTTTAGTGTTTTTGTGATAGAGTCTCATGCTTTTTTTTTTTTCTGCATCAGTTGTTAAGGAGAGATTGTTCTACCTTTGCCTCTCTAGTGGCCAGGCTTACATTTTACAGCTATGCATCTCCATACCTGGTCCAGAAGATTTCCCTTCCTCCTTCCCTTTCTCCTCTTTTTTTCCCTCTCCCCTTCCCACCTTCTTTCCTGCCTGCCTGCCTTCCCTCCTCCCTCTCTCCCTTCTTTCACTCTTTCTTTCTTCCTTCTTCCATTCTTTCTTTCTTCCCCTCATCCTTCATTCCTTCCTTCCTCCCTCCTTACCTCCCACCCTCCCTCTGACTACTCTCCTTCCCACTTCTTTCTTTCTCATATTAGGGTTTGAATCAGGGCCTTGTGCTTATTAAGCAAATGCTCTACTATCTGAGCCATTCCTCTAGCCCTATTTTGAAGCTATAATGAACTAGTACTTTCAATTTTATAGTTTTAAGATAAAAGTAACCAAATTGAGAATCAATGTATAAATTATGCTAGAAATTATGTTTCTAAATAGCTTTACTTCTTGTGTATTATTTCAAAATGAACATAATTATTCATTGCAAAAAATCAATTGAATCATCTAACTTGGGAACCATAAGAAAGTTGGTGGCTTTTGAATCTCTTCTCCCCAGATGGTTAATATTGGTATGCTTGAGTAAAACAAATCGAGTTCTAGCTTACCTATGTCTTTGGCCCTTGAAGCTAAAGGTCTCCTCCACTGTGTGACAAACTTGTAAGCATCAAGTCGGATTTCAATTATGTTATTCAGTAAGGCCAGAAGTGGCGCTAGAGGAAAAGCTGCCACAAAGATAGTTGTAAATCCAAACTGAAGAACTAGGGAAGAAGAGGGAGGAGAATGAAGAGCATTGTCTTAATTTATACTTCTCCCACTACAGAAGTACAGGGGGCTATCTCTTCCAGAAAGATGACCATGACATTGGACACAGAAATTCTTCCCAGGTCTGGAAACAATGGCAGCCTGGGAGCAGGGAGTAGACTTTGAACCCAGGTCTTTTCAAAATACCATTTTCTAATGGAAAGAAACAAAGCTCCTTAGCAAAAAGTTTGATCCTAGAGTTGTGATAGAAAAAAAAAATAAAAGATGAGAATGGAATTTCTTGTGTCTGTAGAAAGCAAAGAAACACCCGAGAAATGAAGGGGCTACTCAGAAGGCTCTAATCTGAGGATCAGGGTTTGAAGCCACCCTGAGCAGAAAAGACTATGAAATTCTTAGGTCCAATCAGCCACCACCAAAAACAAAACAAAAAGCTGGAATGAGAGCTGTGGCTCAAGTGGTAGAGTACCAGCCTTGAGTAAAACAGCTAAGGAACAGTGCTCACACCCTAGGACTGGTGCACGCACGCGCGCGCGCACACACACACACACACACACACACATGTGTGCGCATGAAGTAAACACATTAATAGGACACAGGATGAATTTGCAATTAGATTATAATATTTAGTCTCTAAGTCCACATTGACATAAATATGGATATAAGTACACATGGACACAAATATATAGTAATTACATGTAGATAAAATGTGGCTCTACCTCATGGTAGTTTTCTAATTCATAACATAAAAGGGATGATGACAGAAGAAAATCATCATTGAACAAACTCTACAGTAATACTGTTGAAAGGCTGGGAGAGAAATCACAGACAAATGCTAAAGCTAGTAGGCAGAGGAATACTGAAGAAAATTGGAATTTTGTATATTTTCTATTCTTTTTTTGTGGTGCAGTATTGAGGTTTGCCTTCAGGGCCTGTGCTTGCCTGTCAAGGGTTCTGTTACTTAACCCATGCTTCAAGCCCATTTTCCCTCTAACAGGGCCTCATCTTGATCTGCTAGGCTAGTCAGCTCATGACCCTCCTATTTATGCTTCCCATATAGCGTCCCATATACTATATGACAAGTATATGCCACCAGGCGAAGCTCTTTATTAATTGGGATGAGGGTGTGCACAATTTTTGTCTGGGCTGGCCTCAGCTCCTTAGTAAGTAGGATTACAGGAATGAGCCACCATACCCAGCTATTTTCTTTTGGTAGCACTTTGGGGCTTGAATTCATGGTCTCACATTTACACTCTAACATTTGAGCTGTACCATCAGTTTATTTTTTTGTTTTTAGTTTATTTTTCAGATAGACCCACGTTTTTGCCAAGGCTGCTTTCAGATCGTAAATCTCCTACCCCTTTCTCTGCACGGTTGGGATTACAGATGTGCACTACTGTGTCCAACTTGTATATATTCAAAGTATATCTTCACAGGATAATTGCAAAGGGAAAAATACTGTCTCCACATGGGATAAACCTGGTAGATTATCACTTTATCCATGTGGTTAAACATATTTATGTCATTTGCCCTCATTTCTTTCATGTCCCTCCAGCTCTCAGTCCTTTCACATCAAACTCAGGACTCTGCTAGTTCAGCCTTCAGAACCATTAGCCTTCAGAGCCCTGTCAAATAACCTTCAAAAGTGACTTATTGCTCCCTCTACTCCACTGCCCTTGAGCTCAGACTTTTCTAACCAGCCGTCACACTGCTGTCAGTGTGTCGAAAATGATGGTTCAAGCTCATTGCTCATCATCTCCCTAAAGGGAATGTTTCAGTCAGTTCTCATCCTAGAGAATACAGAATAAAATCCTCTGCCCTGCCACTTGAGGGTCCCAATCATTTGGTTCTGTGCCAACTTCCAAGCCTTACATCCAAACAGACCATGCACATACCAGACATGGTTTTCAGACAAACCTTCCCTCTGGCTCCTAGTTTTGTGGAGACATGTCATATACTTAATGCTTATCAGTACTCTGATGAAATTCTCTTCTTCCTTCAAGGTTAGGCTCAAATGTGCCCTCTTCTGGAGCCCACTTAGTAGCTCTCTGTTGCTCTGCTCACCACTCTAGAACAAAGTCTGTCTTGATTTTGTGGCTCTTTCTCTTTTCCTCCATCGTACTGGACTTTATGAAGGTAGACTAGGCAACTTTATTATGTATTTATTTTTCATATACACACTACAGTCATTTTATGTAACGAAGCTTCCCCTTCCAGGTACCAAAAGTCCCTGTTCTGTGTTTGGCATGTGGTTATAATGAAGAAAGGTGAAAGAAGCACTGAAAACATGTCAGGTGGGGGCAAAAAAACCTGGCAGAGATCATTCTTGCAATGACTGAGAGTACTGTAGGTTCTAGACAGCAAGATGTGAGCCTCTGGTTGGGTTTATAATGAAAACAAGGGTAAGACTGAAAGGAAAAGGAAAGTATCTTAGTTTAATGATAGTTGTTGTCTGACCTCAATCTGACTTAGTTATCAGTTAAATATTATGGTTGATAATGAATGAATTACTTCCAGATATTATACATGTGACCTATATGATGCTGGTCTTAATTACAAATCCAGTACTGCTGCTTTCTTTGTAGAGTTTGGGGAAGGGAAATTTTTTTAAAAGCATGGAAGTAGATAAGAAAAAATTATTTGGAAACATTTGAATGCATGCAAAATTTTTTTTAAAAAGAAAAGCTCAGAGAATTGGGTGAGAAACTTCCATGTACCCATGAAAGAGTTAGTATTTAGTTTTGATAACAATTTCACTATACTTACATCCAACTTTTAGAAATCAGTGAAGTAGAGATAAAATTTTATTTCTGCTCTTGGGTGGTTTCTTCTCCTTTCATAGAGGCAACTTGTATGAATTCTGCATTTATATTTTGATACATACATATATATATATATATATATATATATATATATATATATACATAAAACATAGACAGGCAAATCTCAACAAATTACACACAGGATATATATCTAGTTAACAATGAATACTGTGTGTGTGTGTGTGTGTTTGTGTGTGTGTAAAAACTTCACATAATGCCATGCCTGGCATATTCTTTGCCCCTCTTATTTGACATGGTATTCTTGAGACCATATTCTAAATCTAGTTCTTCTTTTGAACTTCTCCAGAATATTGTTTCTTTAGCTATATTTTCAAGAAGGTTGTTCATTTTATCTGAACTTTCAAATGTAGGGGCATAGGTTATTTCTAATGACTTTCACTTTACCTCCCCCTTCCCCCGGCCTTCTTATTTTCCAAGACAAACAGGGAGTCTGATTCCTCTTAAAATGCATCTCACTGGCATTTGGATCCTTACTAGTGGTCAGAAGAGCACTTAATGGTTTGGAACAGGCTTAGGGATCTGCGGGGTGGGGGAATCTGTGGATTTATTGGGGGTAGAGGAGAAAAAAAACGTGAGGCACATGTGGCAATGAAAATGCAAAGAGACTGTGCAACTGAAAGGAAAATATGACAGAGAATGTCAGCGGCAATCTCTGCCTATTCTGCATGTCTGCTTTGGGTCTATATTATAGAAATAACATACAGCAATAAAAATAAAGTTCTACCAGTAGCAAAAAGGGGGAAAAGTTATAAACATGTCAATGAATGAAAGCATCCAGTTACAAGAGTATGTACAATTTCATTCCTATGTAGGCCAAAAAGTAATAAAATTATCTATGACATTGGGAAAGTGATTAAAGAAGACTTATAAATGAGGGAAGCAACAAAGGAAACTTCTCCAATGTGGATTCTGTTCTTCTACTTGACCTAGGATTCTACGGAGAGTCACATATGGAAGATTTCTAGCCTTATAATCTCTGCTAGAACGACTTAACTTTGCTGTTATAGTAGAAAAGCAGCTAAAGATGATATATGAATAGTGGGTGGGATGTTATTGTGTGTGTGTGTATGTGTGTGTGCGTGTGTGTGTGTGTGTGTGTGTGCCAATTGTGGGGCTTGAACGCTGGGCTGGGTACTGTTCCTGAGCTTTTGTGCTCAAGGCTAGTGCTATACTACTTTAAAACACAGGTTCACTTTACTTTGGCTTTTTGGTGGCTGATTGGAAATAGTAGTCTCAAAGACTTTCCCGCCTGGGTTGACTTCAAGCTATGATCCTCAGATCTCAGTACCTGGCTAAAAATATAATAATAATATATAACAATAATATATAACTCTATGTATTTTTTACTAGAAGACAGCTGAATTTGGCCTGTGGGAGTAGTTTGCCAATGCCTCATATTTATAGACTTAGTTACATTTGTGTGTAAATTTGTGAAATCTTATTATCTGCATACTTATAAATAATTTGTATAGGGCTGGGAAGGTGGCTCAGTGGTAGAGCGCTTGCCTTGCATGCATGAGGCCCTGGGTTCCATTCCTCAGCACCACATAAGCAAAAAGAAAAAAGCCGGAAGTGGCGCTGTGGCTCAAGTGGTAGAGCGCTAGCCTTGAGCTGAAGAGTTGAGAGACAGCGCCCAGGCCCAGAGTTCAGGCCCCACGACCGGACCCCCCCAAAAAAATAATTTGTATATTTTTAACCATGATGTGCTATAATTAAGGGAATTTTAATTTTAATATTAAAAATAAAACAAAGCAGGGACGCATTAAGGAAAATAAAAATAATAACAGTACACTGGGCACTGGTGACTCCTACTGGTAATCTTAACTTCTCAGGAGCCTGAGATCCAAAGATCACAGTTTGAATCCAGCCCAGCTAAGAAAGTCAGTGAGAATCTTATCTCCAATTGGCCACCAAAAAGCTGGAAATTGAGCTGTGACTCAAGTGGAAGAGTGCCAACTTGAGTAAAGTGCCAAGTGAGAGTGCAAGTCCATGAATTCAAGCCCTGGGACCAGCTCCAAAATACAAACAAATAAACAAAATCTCTGCCACAAAAGCCATCACAACCTGCTGTGATGCTTCTCAGATTTGTACAACAAAGCTAGCACAGTATATTGAATACTAACCACATAATGCTTTTTTAAAGTACTTGAAATAGCAAGATTATTACTCACTTCCTTCCTTATAAGAGAAGAATCAATTAAGAGACCTGAAAATGGTTAGTTCTCTTAATGAATTCTCTTTATTAGGTTTTATTATTAATGCTCAGATTGGTTTTGTTTCCAAGTTTTTCATTCTGCCATTCTTTAATTGAAACTCTTAAAAAAATCAACAGACACTTAGAACGTAAGCAATCTAAGAAACATTAAGTATTGATTCTGGTACTCCTTTAACTTTCATATTTGTTCAAATAAGAGTGCTGCCTTCAGAAGTAATGCATCTTTTGTGCTTGGAATCCCAGCTACTAGGGAAGTGGAGATAGGATAGTAGGTCAACGTTAGCCTGGGCATAAAAGCCATTGAAAGCAAAGAGCCTCTCTGAAAAAATAAGCTGGGCCACCTATGTACTGGTGGCTTACAACTGTAATTCTAGCTACTCAGAAGGCTGAGATCAGACAATTGCTTTTGAAAACCAGCTCTAGCAGAAAAGTTCAGGAGACTTCATTTTCAATGAGGCAGCAAAAAGCTGGGTTGGAGCTGTGGCTCAAGTAGTAGAGCACTATCTGAGCAAGCCAGTCAAGAGAGATTCTGAGGCCCCAAGTTCAAGCTTTGAAACTGGTATGCATGTGAGCGTGCACACGTGTGCAAGCACGTGCATGTGCACACACACACACACTCACACTAATGCTGGGCATAGTGGCATGTGCCTGCAATCCCAGTTACATAGGAGAAATAATGTAGGAAGAATGCAGCCTAAGGCCAGTCCCTGCCAAAAGCTTAAGACTATTTGAAAAACGACTAAGTTAAAAAATGGAGGATGAGGCTTGCATAGTAGATTTCTTGCCTAGAAAGTGCGAAGTCCCAAATTCAAATCTGAACATCACACAAAGAAGTAATATATCTTGCCTAATTATTCCTAATTCCATAGAGTTTCAACATAAGAAATACATACATATATATACATGCACACACAGAGTGTATCTAAGATGTTGTATTATCTTATCTACAAGGAATAGTGAATATGAAAATAAATAATGCCACCATTAATATCCATGCAATGAGCCAGGTAGTGTTCTAAGTCTTGCCATGCACACTAACCTTATTTAATCCACACAGAGACTCAATGCAGTGGCTATTTTTAGTATCATGAAGAAACCGAGACCAAGGACAATCATGGAACTATACAAGTCTTTAACCATTAATAAATGACAGGGCAGGGAATTGGTTTCGAGGGCCCATGCTCTTAGATTCAAACTCAGAAAAGCAGCTTGAGAGTGATTCTAGGCAAATGGAATTCCTTAGTGTGAACAGAGCAAAGGACAAACCTCCTCAGCTTCCTGACAGTTCTGTCCCGTGACAGAAGCCACTGATCCACCTTTTCCCACTGTACTTCACTGCACTTCCTCTTGGTCTCTGATTATCCCTCCACTAATCTATTCACTCTTTTAGGAAAAGGGAGATAAGATAGGGTCTTGCTACACAGCCCAGACTGGCCTGGAACTCATTAATACTGTTGTTCAGCCTTCTAAGTATTAGGATTACAGGCCTGCCTATGGATTCTGAAAACTGTGCAGTCTACTCCTTTGTAATTTTTTTTTTGGTGGTACTGGGATTTAAAAGGCTCCATGCTTGCTAGTCAGGCTCTTTACTACTTGAGCTATGCTTCTAGCTCTAAGTACAAGTTATATTTATCTTTGTGTTGAATATACTGTCTCCCTGGCATTTAACAAAATTCAGCAGATATTGGCTGAGGGAATGAATCAATTACTTCATGAGCCATAACTTTGACTAGCATACCCATTTCCTAACCTTTTTTTTTTCTTTCTGGTGGTTCAGTACAAGGGACAAGACATAATGTCACAGAGAGTCAGGAATAATCAGGCTTGGATGGAGCTTTGTAAGTAAACAATCCTCCCTTCGCATTTACCAGCGCAATCCTAGCCTCTAATCTAAAAATTTGCATGTATAACTAAGAGTAAAACAAAATATTCCCATACTCATTTCCAAGTATTCATCAAAGAGTCCGTAGGCGTTCATCGGCTGAAGATTGTAGTCTTTTTCCCACTGTGGGAAATTTACTTTCCTGTCAGGCCCGTGTTCTTGTCGGACTTTCCTTCTAGTCCACCAATTCTGAATTAACCTGTGGACAAGATTGATTCATTACACATGGGGAAAAGAAAAGTGACTGTTCATAAGACTTCAGTCACAAGAAAGAGCAGAATTGAAATTCAAAGCCATAGTTTATAGGCCTATATTTCAGGACTTTCGACTTGCAAGTAGACAGAATGTTAGAGGAACTTGTTTTAATCATTCATGAAATGATTTCACATTCAGTGTTGCCTAGACAGTTGGAGAGAAGACTGAGAACATCCATCAACTGACTTGGTACAAAGGCAACTAGTACCAGACATCTGATGATAGGCAGGCCTGGATTACATGAACCAATATAGGACCCAGGCACATGTGCATATTCTGACTTCACAAGCTTCCAAACCCACAAGATGTGTCTTCTCTTGGCCCATGGTTGCCTGTAATTATACAACTCGATCTGCCTGCTTTGAGCCTAAGCCTGGCAAGGCCTCTGACGCTGTGTAAAACCATATCACACTGGTGAGGCCAACATGTGGATCTCAGCCATGTTTAGCAATGGATTGGATCATATAGGAATGGATTAGAAAATGGGTCAGGAAGCAGTAGACCTGTGTTCCCTAGGTAACAAGGAAAAAGGAAAAAGTTAAGGGCTATCCAGCAGTTTTAGAAACAGCCCAACAATGTGCAAAATAAAGAGATGATTATCAAAGACAAATTCTGTCTTCATCCTAAGTTTGCTGAATTACTAGACGTTAAAATATAGTGCCCTTGCTGGGAGCCCGTGGTTCATGCCTGTAATTCTAGCTACTAGGGAGGCCTGAGATCTAAGGATCATGGTTTGAAGTCAACCTGGGCAGAAAAGTCCCCATGAGACTCTCTTCCCCAATTAACCGTGAGAAAACCAGAAGTGGAGCTGTGGCTCAAAGTGGTAGAGCATTAACCTTGAGCAAAGAAGCTCAGGGACAGTGCCCAGGCTCAGCTCAAGCCCCATAACTAAATGAATGAATGAATGAATAAAGAAGGAAATAAAATATAGCGCCCTTGACATCAATGGCATCTTGATTTCACTATGGTTTATGCCTTAAGGCAAAAATATCATACTACCAACCTTTTACATATTATTTACAAACTTTTATACAACATATCATATTGCAAATACTTGGAGTGAGATTTCTGAAAAGAAATTTAAGAATCGACCACTGACATGGCTTCTGATGGTGCCAAAAGCATTTCTAAGTGAGCGAGGTTCCAGGTAACCGCTCTGGTAGAGTGCGCCTCCCTGAGCCTCCAGAGGCACCAGCTGCCGTGGAAACAACAAGGTTCAGGATTCAAGTAGACAAAAGAAATGTTGCTGATTTATGTCCCCTTAAAACTAACCTGATCAAAATGCTGAAATGAGGATACAGGTTGAGCTACTATAACAATGAAATGTACAAGACACTATGTTGAAAATGAACCTTATAACTTGGGAGATGGGAAAGAAAGGGATGATACGGGAAAACAAAGGAGGAGGTAACAATGCTCCACAGGAAATGTACTCATTAGCTTACTCATGTAACTGTAACCCCTCTGTATACTATTTTTACAATTAAAAACACACACAAAAAACTAAACTGATCAGCACTGAGCAAACAACAGCAGAACTCAAGGTTATTTTTGTCATCAGCAAAAAAAAATTATGTGATCATCAAGGGATAATATTTTTACTGGTCAATATATATTGACTTAGAAACAATTTTGTTTCTTTTATGAATTTCTGATTTTTTTCACCTTTCTATAAATTCTTTTGTTCCTATAATCTGAACTTAGGGTAGTTATTTAAAATTTTCTTTTAATGATTATTCTGCTTTATCACAGAAATGGAGGAGTGGAGATTTCATTAATAAATACATATCTAGAGGTTAGCAATCCCAGAGCCCAGTGAATTAAAAGCATCATTCAAAGCAGCTTGCAAGCAAATATCCAGTATTTTGGGGCCCAGGGAGACTTCATAAAGAATATTCAATTTGATTCATGTGATGCGTGTAAAACTTTCCAATAGTTTATCATTTTTGTGGATGTCTATAGAGATAGATGCACTAGCTTAGTTGCTGAGTGTGTCTGGTTTATCTTACTTGACATATCCAGAAATGCCCATACTAAGCAGCCGATGACAGATACTGAAGGTACTTACGGGTAGCCAAGTTCCATGAAATTATTCCAGGTCTGCTTTAGCACCATTATAATACCCATTTGCATACAGAGATCAATAAGGCATCCACTAGGGTGGCACTGTAAGGTAAGTAAACACAGAAATTCAAGAAGGAACCAAAGGAAGCCAGGGTGACTGGTGCCTAATCAGCACTCAGTCACTCCAAGACTGGTGAGAGTGAGTCTCTAGGAAACAAGGAGGGAGAATACAGACCTCTTCTAGTCTCCACCGGTTTATCAGCCTCAAGTAGGCACCTGGGTGTCCTGTAAATCTTCAACACACATGGAGAAATAAGCCATTAGCGTTCTGTCGGTGGAAGCTTCCAGTGAAGGTTATTTTATATTTAGTTTAGTAACATCCTCCAAAGTAAATTTGCAGGGAAAGTTAGGTACAGGGTCGGAAGGAATGGGGAAACCTTTCAGAGCTGTCTTTACTTCCGCTTCTGTCATATATTCACCTCTTTCTGCACCTGAGTTAGGCCACTGGGTCTCATACCTGTACATGAAGGTAGCTGAAAGTAGGGGTAAACTAAAATGGGGTAACTTAAAATGAAGCACGTTCCTTTTCCCCATCTTTAGAGACGAGGGAAGGACATCTTGACAGGAAAGATGGTAGAAAGGGAAGGCCAAGGACCTTGAGGATCTCTACATGCAGCAGTTAGGAGGATGTGGGAGGGAATTCCTGTTTTATGGTACTGAGTTAAGTTAGTTGCTCTTCCTTTGTACACTGTCTACAGATGATCTAAAGGATGGGCTTCTCCATCACCCCTGGCTAGTGAACTCTCTGTATGCACTGAGGGCTGGGCCCTCACCTGGCCCTGGGGAGGGAATAGATGGGTCCAGTTCTTACCTTCCAAGGAAGAATGCAATGTAAAACGTGGAGCTGTTCAGATTGACAAACTGAAAAAGAAACATTTTCAGGGTGAAGCTGTTCTCCCATTCGGACTCTGTGCGAGGCTGTTCTGTGGAATAAAGGGGAGCAGAGGTTGAGGGGACAGATCCGACCCTCTCTACTCCTTCGCCACCTCCCTGAATACAGGGTGGGAGCAGAGGGGTCCTTAGATGGCACAGGAGACATCTTTGCCTACAGATGGCACGTGATGGAAAGGGTCACCCTGTGGATGGATCCTCTAGTACACAGAACAGCTCCAGCAAAGCGTGGGTGACAAGTGACAGCCGATATATCTGAAGGGATGGATTAACCAGATTGTGCCCTGGCTACAGAAAGCCCAGAGTGTTTGCAGCAGACACAGCCAGGATGCAGGGAGCTCATTTCTAGCCCTGGCTCTGGACCACAGCCTTGCTTGGTTTCTTTTGGTGGGCTGGGGTCTGTGTGGGGTCAGGTTCCCTCCCAACTTTGAAGCAATCCTTGGCTCCTAGTTCTAGAATTAGGCAAATCTTACAACACTAGAAGGATTTGACTCTATTACCTTTACCCTATCCACCATTTTCCTTTCTCACAAAGGTAGATGGTCTTGTCTTTAGAGCACCCCCTACAAATCTCCTTCTAGGTTGTTCAATTCCTAGACCTAAGTCAGGAACCAATTCCACATCCCATCCTATCTCAACTTCCATAAACCAAATCCTCTTTGGGTGCTGTGACGTGAATGAAAATTATGGATGGAGTTTCCCTCCAAGTCAAACCTCAAACATCAGAGGCACTTAGCTTTCCCTAGGGGCTGAATCCCTAACTCAAACCTGGTCAGAAAAAATGTATTTAATGCAGTACCATTTTCTCTGTTTCCATATTCCCAGAGTTTCTAATCATTTACTTAACATTCTACCCCATAATTCCCATTTTCCATGAACTATAACACAATGGTTTTTTGGGAGTTTATCTGAGAAGGAATTGAAAGAGAAAGAGAATCTGATGTAAAGTGGTCTATCTGTCAACTTCAGAGCAAGGCTGTACTACAGATAAGGGAAGAAGTTGTAAAGGTGTCTCATTTTTATTTCTGGGACTTGAACTTAGGGCTTTTTGCTTGCTGGACAGGTACTCTACACTTGAGCCACACTCCAACAAATGACTACTTTCTAATTGATGCTGCACCCTTTGTATCCAGGTACCTTTGTGATGCTATTTTGTGTATGTGTGTGAGGAGAAATCCTACTTAAAATGATTAGTTCATAGGGCTGAGAATATGGCTTAGTGGTAGAGTGCTTGCCTAGCATGCATGAGGTCCTAGGTTTAATTCATCAGACCATGTAAACAAAAAAAGCAAAGTAAAACAAAATAAAAAAAAACAATTATTAGTTCATGACAGATCATGTTCGTGACTGGTTTTAAAGGTCTAGTTAGAAAAGATTCTTCATGGGCTGGGAAGGTGGCTCAGTGGTAGAGCGCTTGCCTTGCATGCTCAAGGCCCTGGGTTCGATTCCTCAGCACCACATAAGCAAAAAGAAAAAAGCCGGAAGTGGCGCTGTGGCTCAAG
>NW_012267219.1:33218492-33225867 GCF_000151885.1 Dipodomys ordii | reverse complement strand
TGATCTTTCCAATCCAGGAGCATGGGAATTTTTGCCACTTTCTAAGTTCTGTTTTGATTTCCTTTTTCAAGTTTTTAAAGTTTTCATCATAGAGGTCCTTCACTTCTTTGGTTAAGTTAATTCCTAGGTATTTTATTTTTTGTGGGGCTATTATGGAGTTGCTTTCCTGTTTTCAGTCACACTTTTTTTTGATTATCTCATTTATTTTCCCATTTATATACTAATAGATTTATAATAGTATTACATATATTTTCTCTGGAGCATATCACATATAATTGTAATGAGTGGCTGAAGGAAGTTTCTTCCTAAAGGGGCTATTATTAGCCAGAGTTCAGTCAGAGAAGTCAAACCACCAGAAATGAGTTTGTTACAGGAATTTAACTTCAGGCAATTATGGGAGCTGGGAAGAATCTCTTAAGATGGTTGTCTTCACATCTGGTTCTGAGGGTTTTAGGAGAAGCAGTAGTTGGAAGGGAAAATGGAGGTAAAGGAATGCACAGCAGGAGCCTGTGAAGATGGTTCAGTCACACTTTTCTCATTGTTGGCATACAGAAAAGCCATTGATTTTTGAGGTTTAATTTTATACCCTGCTACTAGCAATGACTATTTTCTATATTAAGGTATATACTCTTCTAAATGATGATATGCTTAATATTGACATAAGATCAAATTTAGTGCCTAGAAACTTGAAACTTTTGGAGCCCAAGAGAGTTGAAAAGATTGGTATGATTTTCAGCAATAAACTCGGTAGAAGATATTACTCATACTCATTTGGCCATAAAAACTGCAATTGTATTTTAATATAACAGTGACTTTGTATAATTCACATTAATTACATAATTATCAGGGAACATTTGATCTAACTGGTGAGATAATCTTTATAAAAGTAAGATTTCTGGCTGGTCGCTAGTCACTCACTCTTGTAATCTTCACTACTCAGGGAGGCTGAGATCTGAGGATCATGGTTCAAAGCCAGTCAGGGCAGGCAAGTCTGTGAGAATCGCATCTCCAATAAACTAGTCAGAAAAGGCTGGAAGTGGTGCTGTAGTTCAAGTGGTAGAGTGCTAGACTTGAGCACAAAGAAGCTCAGGGACAGTACCCAGGTCCTGCATTCAAGCCCCATGACTGGCAAAAAAAAAAAAAAGAAAGAAAAAAAAGAAAGACTTTTGCTGTGTGGCCATGCACTTGTTGAAGTGGCTGAATTTGCACACTTGTCTCAAGGCCTTAAGAGGGTTGATGGTATGCTATTGTTGCTCGGGTAGGCACATTGGAAAAACTGGCATTTAGAAAAAGGACAGTATGTGGAAGTCAATATGGGATAGATAATGGACATCAGTCTGAAAAGAAGGAATATAAGAGAGCCATTGGCATGAGTGACTATTTATGTATCCAGATATTGAAGATGTAAACACAAGGACAGAGGGACTTTGGTCAGGATGTGTTTGCACACAAATGGGGTTCTCACATGATTGGTTTATGAAAAAGGATCAAGTCCTCATCAGGCAATTGAGATAGAAACCAGGATGGTTAGTTCTGATAAGGCTAGGCCCTCCAAAAATCTTAATTTCCAAACTTGATACAACAAATTCTTCCCTTTTTCTCTTGCTAAATTGAACCCTTCATCATTCTATAATGATGTTCCTTGTTAGTTTTTATTGCTTTTAATTTAAACTCTGCTTTATCTGATATAAGTATGGCTACTTCTGATTTCTTTTGGATTCTATTTACCTTAAATATCTTATTTTTTTCCTAAACTTACAGCCTACCATGTCCTAATAGAAGAATAGTGTTTTTAATAAGCAACTTATAGTTGGATCTTTTTACATTTCAATATATGTGAGCTCATTATGCTATAAGTGACATTTTCTGGATTTTTATTTTTGGAACAAGACTGTAGTCTCACTGTTTACTATGTAATGAAACTGCCTGATTCATATCGGCATCACTGAATAAAAGAGAGGGTAATAACTTTTACTTTCCTTCATGGATATATTTAGTTAATTTAAAAGTATTAATAATTCAAGTCTAAATGTTGATACTGGTTAACTTTTAAAACCCTTATTGCTCCAAGTTCTAAGTAGCTATAAAACAATTAGATAACTATAAAAATAAATCTATATTACTGGGTCATGAGTGGAGATTTTAGTTCTGAGCTGTTCAAAGCTGCATTATACTCATCTACCATCTGTGTTGCTGCTATTTTCTAAGTATAAATTGTTATTTATGTTCTGATGAAAATGGTTCCAAACTATATTACGTACTTGGTCATCCTCATAATGTAACTCTGGCAGCCTCAGAGCATAGGACAGGACCATAAATGTGAGTGCTGGGATAGGAATATTATTGAGAGAGGGTCCAGGATGGCAGAGCAACTGAGTCCTGCACAGAAGAGTTCTGGCTAATGCTGCTTTGTTGTTGTTGTTGTTTTGGTTGGTTGGTTTTAATGATTTTTTTCTTTCTTTCTTTCCCAGCTATGACTTGTCATTTTCTGGTCTTGTCAGTAGTCTTGACTTTGGAATCTTATTCTAGTTTGATCTTGGCTGGGAAATCAATCAAAGGTGTTCATAATGTATTTAGAATGAAAATCTACCCCAAAGGGGATTCCTACAAATAATACACTTTAGCTGGAGTGATGAACTCCACATCATCCATTTTAGCTACTCTCAAGTTTTTTTTGGTAAAATATATAAAATATCCAGGCATCTAGCTCTCAGCATGTAGCAGGTATTCTGTAAGGCTCCCCACTTCATGTCAGTTGACTTCATCTTTTCTTGTCTGGGTCTTTTAAAGTAAATTGCCAGAGCAGTGGATTCTAGTATCACACTGTCTTCATCAGTCCCTGCTTAATATGCATGGACGGACACACAGTTGTAAAACCGCTGAATTCACACACATTTGTTTCCTCAAAACATGTATAAATTAAAATATTCTTCTTCTTCTTAGTAGTAGTGGTAGTGGTAGGAGTGGTGCTGGGGATCAAATACCAGGGCTTTGTACATGTTCAACAGGAACTCTACTACTCGGATACATCTCCAGCCTGAAATTAAATTTCAGCAGAAAAAGATAATAAAAATATAGTAAGCAGGAATTTACTGCACACCATACTATTTGGATAGAATTTTTCAAGCCTCTGGCTGTTTTGTTTTTTCCTTGCGTTCTGGGCTTTGAGTTCTTGCTTAGTGTTTTTGTTGTTTGTTTTGTTTCGTTTTAGCTCATGGGTGGTATTATAACCACTTGAGCTATAGAATTTTGCTGGCTATTTGGAGATAAGAGTCTCTGAGATTTTTCTGCCTATGTTGCCTTCAAACCATTAACTTCCAGATATAAGCCTTCTGTGTAGCTGGAATTAAAGGTATGAGCTTCATTTTCATATGAATCACTACACTTCTTTCTGTGTATTCCACAACTAACATGAAGACCATATTGAAGGGAGGGTAGAGAGCCAGGCAGTGCCAGACATCCATTTCAATCTTCACATGGCCAAGTAGATACCCCATCATAATAGTCCCATCACGATTAGCAATTGCTCTCTTCTCTCTTTCCTTCTCTCCCCCTTCCTCTCTCATTTTTTTTTTACAATTTTGAATTCTGAAACCTTTTTTTTCTAAAGTAATAAAAAGTCCCTCTGTGTTTATCACCCATATTTTCATTAGTATAGTGATTACTAGCTTACCTAAGAATCATAACTTAAAGTCTTTTGTTGTGGGGTAGGTTGAATTATCTTGGGAAACACAGGGTTTTACTGGAGTTCAGGATTGAAGGGGTAAGACATGACAATCTAAACACGTAAAACTACTGTATTGATAGGAGTATTAACTGACTTGTTCTTTAGAAAGTCCTAGTCTTGTAATGCTATGAACATCGCAGCACACTGGCTCAGACTTAAGATAGATATAAATAAGGGAAGAGAAGAACTATGGCTAATTGAACATCTAGTCCCTACCTAACATTTTATCACTATCTCCTACTATCTACCTCTAAGGTCATGTTTGATCTTGGAGTCTAACCTTGTCACTCATTACTGTTTTCATTCTATGACAAAATTGTTGTAACCACAAAAAGTTGCTAAGAGCCTATTCTTGAGTCAGTTCCTGCTCCAGGCTTTAGGGAATAATAGCAGTTGAAAGGAAAATAAGACAGAACAAAGGTTCTGTGCATCTAGGTCTACATTCCAATGGAGAAGACAGATCCTAAGATCAGGAAAATAGCACAGTAGATGGTGCTATGGAAAAATGACAAAACAGGCAAAGAGGTAGGCAATGGTCAGACAGCAGGTGAGGTGAAGGAGGCCACAAAGAAGGGAGGGTGTCCCAGAGAATACAGCAAGGAAAAAATGTCCTTGAGTGAAAGCATGCCTGATGGCTGGGCGGGTGAATCAGGATAAGGGAGAGAGGCAATGTCAAAAAATGCTTCAGGGGACAGTTGAGGGAGAGTCTGTAAGGCCCTTGTAAAGGCAGGGACTCTAAGGAAGAGAGGAAAGCCACAGGACCTTGTGAACAGCTGGAGATGAAATGCTGGCTATCCATGGAGTATGCTCTGTCTGGTCCCTGCATCGAGTCTAGATTGAGGGGAACCAACCTGGAGATGGGGGAGAGCAGTTAGGAAGCCACTGCAATCACCCTGGTAGGAGATGTTGGGGACTTGGACAAGAGTGGGAAGTTGGTGATGTGTGAAAAGTGGCCACATTCTAGATTCATTTTTAATGGAGAGATACAGTGAAAGAGAGAATGGAGATGTTTTTAGCCTGAACCACTACAAAAGAGAACTGCAGGAGCAGCTGATTTTGAAGGGAGGAGGGGAGTTAGGTTGGACAGGGCTGGAGATTATCAAATAGGCAGTTCTACGTGTGAGGATGAAATACACAATTGCAAAAAATCCACATGTGAATTTGAAATATGCAATTGCAAAAAAAAAAAGATCTGAAATCAGCCCAGGCAATGTGTATTATTCTGGTATTTTCCCACCAGGTCCATCAGGATTATTTTAAGGCAGGCTTTTGGATACAGAACAGACATCAACATTGCTTAGTTATTGGAGCTGGGGCCTCTAAGCACATTCTTTTGTTTTGTTTAAAAACGTTTATTTTTGTCTTTTCTTTTTTTTACTGGAGATTGAACCCAGGATGTTTTCACTGAGCTATATCCCAACCCCTGAGTACATTCTTAATCCATGTTACCCTAAAAGGAAGTCCAATGTTACTTTGCTGGATACACCAGGAAACTAAGATTCAGAGAGGGTCAGTGCTTTGCAGATGAGCCTGGAGCCTAGATTTGAATAAAGTCTTTTAAACCCCAGGCTGGAGTACACCTTCATGCCAGCCCTTTACCCTAGGGTCTTTCTAGCAGCAGAAAGAGAAGTATCAGGGCAGCCTACATACTTCCACCCTTTTGGCTAGTTACCCTCCAGCTCACTTACCACGTTCAGCAACATAATGATACAAAAATTGATACACACGGCCGTCCCCGTGGTTGCGACCTGAGAGTTATTCCTGATTAATGCCCACTTAAAGGCAGCGAAAGTGCTGACAGTCACCACCCGGTAAATGACAATCCCGAACACGGCAGCAATCACCACGCAGATCTGAAAGAGAAGACAGCAGAGACCCAGTGAGCCCCTTGTGGGAGACGTCTCACACAGATGAATCATGCTTCTGACAAAAAAGAAATAAAGCAAAGGCAGTGGTGTGTCACCAAGACCCTCATGCCCTGAGGAAATGCCAGCTTTTTATGGTGGTGAATACTTTCTCTTGTGTGTATTTTCTTGGTCCTCAAACAGAAAAATCACATTGTTTTGAAGCTGATCATCTATATAAGTGGTGAAATAACACTGTTTCAAGCAGAAAATTCAATGGAACGGGTCAGCAAATACTTTATGACTTGTTGTGCTTTGGTTTATAATGGCATGTCATTACTTTTTTTTTATTAATCTATGCTTTAAAAAACCCCAACAACACCTTGCAAGGCTCCTACGATCCACTTTAAGAAACGATTTCTCTGCTCTCTGTGGACTTCATACCTTTTCTCATTGCTAGGAATGAGCTAAGATCCCTAATCTTCAAGATTATTTAATTCTACTGTCTACCCACTTATCTCTGGAAGCACACATGTGCACATAGCCTAGTTAACACGAATTCACCCATCTGCACTTCTGAGCGCCAACACCATTTTATCACTAAGCTTTTATGACCCCTAGATCATTTCTTTGGTGCTACTACATGGTACCTCTCAGGATACAACTTGTAACTGTCAACTGTTTATATGACTAATTATTGACAACCTCCCACATTTCCTAACTCCACAAGGCACAGGCACACTCTATTTGTCTACCATAGTTTTGACAGCACCTTGACAATACCAAGGTGTATGGCTCCTGCTTAGTCATTTGTCATTGAATGCATCAACGATGAGACAGGCACATGATATCCTCCTAGCCGTCTATGTACATAGACTGCGTATTTGAGAACAAATCTATCTCTAAAAAATAATGGGGATCTGGGACCCCCAAAAGTTTCATGACTTTTATTAGGTGACTTCTATAATATATCTTCTGTAATATATCTTCTGTAATATAGCTTTGAGATCTTACTCTACTGAATTCTCAAAAGCTGAATGATAAATCCAGTCTTCAAGATGGCCTCTTTACAATGTGATGTGTACAAAATTTTATTTTCTACTTACTTCTAGAGCTGATCTATTCTAACACTTGAGTATAAGGCCTGGTTAGAACTAGCCCAAATAATACTAAGAATAACAACAACAACAACAACAATAGTAAAATCAAGAAACAAAAACCTGCCTACATCTTAATCCTAGAACTGTTGCTAGGGAGTTAGGTGAAAGACAAGGTGGGGGAGGTGTCAAGAGGATGTAGCAGTATCCTGGCTCATCTGTTACCCAGCAGTGTGGCCTTGGGCAAGATTATTGTCTCCATGCTTCAGCATCCTGTGCTGCAAGTGCTCCATGTGTACAATAGGAAAGCCTAGTCTATGTCGCTAGGTCTTCTGTGAGAAATAAGGCACTAAACACAGCTCATGCAGAAGTAAGAGCATGACACACAGTTACTTACACTGTGGTATCTGTGGCGGGGTAGGAGTTTCAATCTCAAGAGCCAAACAAAGGACTCTGTCTCATGTTCATCTCCCTTATTTCTTCAATGACAGAAAGGAAGGGGATGCCTATATTTGTGGGAGTCTTATCCTTTCTATGCTAGTAGTCAGAGTGTACTGGCCATTTGAAAAGAAGAAAGGAGGATCTTAACTCTCCTTTATTATTCTTGGCAAAACCATAGTTTTGACAGCACCTTGACAATACCAAGGTGTATGGCTCCTGCTTAGTCATTTGTCATTGAATGCATCAACGATGAGACAGGCACATGA
>NW_012267219.1:33216201-33218442 GCF_000151885.1 Dipodomys ordii | reverse complement strand
CTCAGTGGTAGAGCACTTGCCTTGCATGCATGAGGCCCTGGGTTCGATTCCTCAGCACCACATAAGCAAAAAGAAAAAAGCCGGAAGTGGCGCTGTGTCTCAAGGGGTAGAGTGCTAGCCTTGAGCTAAAGAGCTGAGGGACAATGCCCAGGCCCAGAGTTCAGGCCCCACGACCGGACACCCCCCCAAAAAAAACAATAACAAAAAAAGTTGAAAAAAACCCTAGAGAATACCTATTTGTCGTTTAAAAGACTTTTGCAAATATTTGGCCTAGGCCAAATATTATCAATAGTGCTATATTCTATCAATACATCCTGCTACAAATGGAGAAAATAGAAAAATACAATGCACTTGGCAGGAGAAAACCTCTTAGGCTCAGGAGAACAAGTCTTTGTTTTCGCAGGCCAACCTTGAAGTTAAAGGTGCCCATCAACCATCTATTGCAGTTACTGTACAGTATCCTAATTATACAAAGACTTTTCTTGAAATTCTGAGATCACATGCTTAAGTAGAGTTGCCAAAAGAACAGTTTTCTCTGAACTTTAACTGTTTAAAAGTATTCCATATTAGCTGGATGCTGGTGGCTCACATCTGTAATCTTAGCTACTCAAGAGGCTAAGATAGGAGGATCAAGGTTCAAAGCCAGCCAGGCAGGAAAGCCCATCAGACACTTATCTCCAAATAACCACCAAAAAGCCAGAAGTGGAGTGGTAGCTCAAGTGGTAGAGCACTAGCCTTGAGCAAAGCCTCGGCACTGGTACACACATACACAAAAAGATGGTAAAGGGAAGGGAAAAAAAACAAAAGAGGAATATAGGGTATGTGTGTACACAGAAGGCCACGGTCAGAAAAAATAAGACACTAAATGCTTAGAATAAAGAAGACCCATCCATGGCCTCCTGTAGCAGCCGTCACCAAGGAGTACCACTGGGAGACCATTTAGACAGATCAGCGAAGATGGAAGTGGTAGGCTCAGCCCCCAGCAGAAACCCAGCAAGGACACACATGGAAAAAGGTCTTTGAAAACAAGTTAATAACCACATAATGTTGTATAAAATAGAAACTTAAATGAGATCATGTATACGTCACAGTATGCTGGGCAAATTTAATCGTTTAGTAAATAAAACTATTATCTTCCTAGGATAATTCTAAAGTTAAAAAAAAAGAGGATTGTTCTAAGAGGTAGCTGTGTGTGTGTGTGTGTGTGTGTGTGTGTGTGGTGTGTGTGTGTGCGTGTGCGTGTGTTGTACATAAAGGTACAGTTTCAGGCAAATCCACCTGCAGGAGATTAATTGAGAAAAAATAATTGCTTTCTCTAAAATGAAAGAGGATAAATGAAAAGGGAAGCCAGTCCAGTCAGTTTGACCATGCAAAGAGTAAGATGAAATTTAGATCAAAGTAATTACGACACAGTGCTTAAAACTCTCCAGGCTAGAATTACAGTTTTACCTCCCAGGAAGATGTAGAATTGGGTACACTACCTCACCTCTTTGTTAGACTGTTGTGTCCTTTATATATAGGAGCTAGGTACTAAATTGAGAGACCTTGATGGCTTTTCTGAACCTCTGAATTTTCTAATTTTAGATTTCTGCTAACTTTAGATACAAGTGATACACCTGCATTGCATAACTCTAAACTTTCAGCAATGACTATTTTCTTTTTTTTTATTGTGAAAATACTGTACAGAGGGGTTAAAATTACATGGGCAAGATAATGAGTACATTTCTTATCAAGCATTGTAGCCTCCTCCTTTGTTTCCCCTTCCCATCCATTCCCATCCTCCCCACCCCGCTCCCCCAATCCCCCCCCTGCACCAAAGTTGTAAAGTTCGTTTTTGACATAACGACTTGTACATCTCATTGTTGCAATGGGTCCATCTGTATCCCTATTTAAACAATTTGTTTTTCCCCTTCCCCTCCACAAGTTATACCGACATGAAATACAGTGAAAGCAGTGGTTATACTGTAGGGGAGGGACATACAAAGCCACAAAGAAATAATCTTATAAATGTGTTAGAAACAATCCCATAAAAGAAAAAAAAAACTTTTGAATACATATCTTAGGGTTCATTTCCCTAACATCACCTTATCTGATCTTTTCTGCTTGACTCAGACTTATACTAGATATTGCAAATAAGGGAAACCATGGGACCTATGTTTCTTTGGGCCTGGCTTACTTCACTAAATATAATTTTTTCCAAGCCTTTCCATTTCCTAAAAAATGGGGCAATGTCATTCTTTC
>NW_012267219.1:33155992-33202841 GCF_000151885.1 Dipodomys ordii | reverse complement strand
GCCGTCTATGTACATAGACTGCGTATTTGAGAACAAATCTATCTCTAAAAAATAATGGGGATCTGGGACCCCCAAAAGTTTCATGACTTTTATTATTATTGGCAAATTTGTTGATGTTTCTGTTCAATAATTAATAGTTAAAGTTGGTCACAAACTTCCCAGGAAAACACAACAGCTCTGCTAGTAGTTAGAGTTTTTCAAACAGATGTGACCATTAAGAAGTCAGGAAATTAAGTCTAAGAGGTGCTATCTGGTATTAAAAACCAGACCATAAACAAAAGAACCAGAGTTGGCTGCCTGTTATAAAGATGAACGTGGCCGGGTGCTGGTGGCTCATGCCTGTAAATCCTAGCTACACAAGAGGCTGAGATCTGAGGATCGAAGTTTGAAGCTAGCCGAGACAGGAAACTCCATAAGACTCTAATCTCCAACTAATTACCAGAAAAACTAGAAGTGGCATCGTGGCTCAAAGCATTGTGGCCTTGAGCAAAAGAGCTCAGGGACAGTGCCCAGACCTTGAGGTCAAGCCCCACGACTGCCAAAAAACAGAGATAAGCATTATTTTAATTAACTATGTTCTGTTTTTTACATTTATTTGCATAGCTTACACTGGATTATGACAAATGATTGATTTCTTATTTCCAGGTATGGAAAACATTTGAGAACCATTACTCCATATTCTATTTTATATTTTCAGCTCCTCTCAACAGGTCATACTATGGAATAACAAGTGGGAAGCACAGGAGACAAGAGTGGAAGGTCTGAGCTCTTGCTAGTTAGTGGATCCTTGGCTAGCCCCTTGACCTTTGGGAGTCTTGGTTGCTCCACCTTTAATAAGAAAATACAGTACTATTTCTAACCACTAGGTGGAGATGTGAGGATTAACTAACACAGTATCTAAAACTTTCTGTAGAACTACGCAAAAACCTGAGAGGGTTAACGTTGCTACCATTCTATGCATCTGTGCTTTATGCAATTGAAGAGTAGCTTTTAAAGTTTCAAACCATAAAAAAGATTCCAGATGCAGAAACGATAAGTCTGCTGCATTTATCGGCAAATGCTTGATAAGGTTCTGGCTTTCCTGAAATGGGATTCATCCGCTCTTTCTTGGAATACTTGGCTTCAAACTGGGGTCGTATTTCTTCCTAAGGAAGAAACAGAGACATTTTGAGGCACTGAAGAGGTTTTCACGCAGTTAGGAAATAATAACCTTCTAGAACCCCATCAAACAGAGTCAAATTCTGGCTCAACTCAGCAGTCAGTCCATGTGGTGGGTTTAGAGATACAGGATTAAGTGCTTGGAAATCGATCACTTGCAGAAGAGTCAAGGGTGGAAAGGTTGCTGAGAAAATGAAACCAAAGGGACTGAGTTTCTCCTCATGGGCCACTCTAACTTCAGCTTGCCTTATGTTTACACCCCACCCCCAGGAAGTACTGCCTCCTTAGTACTACCACCTCGGAGTAGATTCTTCTCAGCATTGGGCATTTGATATAATTCTAAGCCCCAATAGCTGGGTACTGCACCAGGCACTGGAGTACCCATAGAAAAGTTTCTTTGGCATAGTGCTTTTAGGAGGTTGGTCTCCATATACCCAGAGCTGTAAAATGAACAACTTCTTCCTACTAAAGAAGAGACAATATGCTATTTCAGAAAGAGGAAGAGTGGGCAAGAATGGTCATAATATTTAATGTACATACATGCAAACAGAGCCAAGTAAGTTGAGAGGATGGGTGGGAGTTGGGGAAGATGGGTGGGAGTTAGGGCAGATGGAAGGGGGGACATTGATCAAGGTGCATTGTACTCAGAAGCTGATGTGTTTAACTGAACTACCTAAAGATAATTATGGTAATAATAATAAAACTTTTAAGAAAGAAGGCTGGGAAAGATGGCACCACCAATTCTGGTACTTCTACCTGTGAGTGATCTGTTAGATCAGGGTGTTCTCTTAAAATACTGCTGGGGCTATGGAGGCAGTTTAGTGGTAGAGCTTCACTTGCCTAGCATTCCTGAGACCTCGAGTTGGAGCACCATGCCTACTGAAACCAATTCTGCTGGATTTTTTTGGGTCCAGCTTCAAGTTTTCTGAGAAGACAGGTACTGAAAATGTTGACTGAGAAAACCTGAAGGCAGGTACACATCTGAGAGTGAGCTGCAGGCCTGTGTTTCTTGGTAATCTGCTTTTAAACCACTTCTGAGGTAAATGATACAAACCTCCTCTTCTTCCCAGTCTATCAAATCCCAGTCATAAGCTATCACAGCTCGGCGTCTTTTCCAAAATTCTAGGAAAACTGTGGCTGGAATAGGCAGAGAAAGAAAAAGACATTTCAGAGTCAACTAAAGCAAGGCTGTTAATGGCATCCCTGGCAATGAAACCATGGCAATGGATGGCAGTTGTAAGCGCCCTTGAACATTAGATCCCTAGCTAACCTTCACTCAACAGGCCCAGCTTCTGAGAATTATTAAGCTTGAGTTGAATGTAATGAAAAATTAGAGACTTTACTTAGAATTAAATTAAGCTGGTTGGCAACTTGAGGCCAAACTGACTTATTTGGGGGACAAACTATTGTGATATAAAAATACAAAAACTTGGTTAAAATTATATTCCTTATTGGTAGGGTATAATTTTTTTGTCGGTCATGGGGCTTGAACTCTGGGCCTGGATGCTGTCCCTCAGCTCTTCAGCTCAAGGCAAGCCCTCTACTACTTGAGCCACAGCACCATTTCCAGGTTTCTGGTGGTTAATTGAAGATAAGAGTCTCACGGACCTTCGTGCCTGGGCTGGCTTTGAACTGCAATCCTCAGATCTCAGCCTCTTGAGTAGCTAGGATTACAGTCATGAGTCACCAGTGCCCAGCCGTATAATTTTTTAAAATAATAGGCAAGAAGGGACAGAAAAGCAAAAAAAAAGACCAAAAGTAACTGTCTATTTATCTACAACTCTACTTACTGTTATCTATCTATCTACCTATCAATCTATCTCATCATCATCATCATCATCATAATCATCAGTCTGCTTCTATCATCTTAAGTATTTGCTTAAATATTTTAATGTATTTGTATTTGATATAAACTACTCTTTTCTTTTTTTTCTTTTTTCCAGGGCTGAGGACCGAACCCAGGGCCTTGCACGTGCCGGGCGGGCACCCTTCTGCTGGGCTAAACCCCCAGCCCCTAAACTATTCCTTTCTTAAGTTTACAAGAAGTTAGAAGATGTTTGAAAAACAGGTAGCTATATTTCCTAAATGATTTATCCACAAATAATATGTAGGTAAATAATAATAATAGTAATACTAATATTAGAAACTCAGGCTTCTCTTTTCTCTTGAAAAAAGTATGATTTTAGTCTAAGTACCATTCCTGTTATTTGTTTGCATGGACTCAACTTTTTTTCCCTCACATTTCCTTCTTTCTTCTACAGTAAAAGTTATTTCTGCTTACTCAACTACACTGTATTTCTCAAGATGTGTATGTGTGTATATTTATATTTATATATTGTTAATTATTAACTATATATATAGAGAGAGAGTAAGTAACAGAGTACTAGAGTTTGAACTCAGGACCTCATGCTTGGTCAGTAAGTACTCTACTACTTGAACCATTCCTTGTCTTTTTTCTGTTTCATTATTTTTCACATAGGCTCTTGTACTTTTTGCTCAGGGCCAGCCTCAGAGGATGATACTCCTTATGTGTCTAGCAATGAATAGGATTACAGATGTGTATCACCACTCCCAACTTATTTGTTGAAATGTGATCTCAGTAATTTTTTGCCTAGGATGGTCCTGATTGTGATTCTTCAGTCAAGTGCTACGACATCTGGCTGGACTATATTTCCCGAAGGTTGATGTAGCCAAAGGACAGTTCTCTCCAGTAAATATGAACAGAAATGATAAGATATGTACAACTTATTGATACCTTAAGGCACTGGGATGTGTTTTCCACATTCTCTTTCTATCTTAACATGGGTAGAACTCAAGTGATCCAGTGAGATCAGGCAAATGGTTACAATATTTGAAAACAGGTAACCAACTCTTGTAGGAGCCCCTAAATGGCCATGTAGAGCCTAACTATCCATTGGTCTATACTGTTCACCTCAGACTTACCTAAGAGAGATGTCACTCCTGGGCTTTTTGCAACACTGATAGAATGGCCTAACCTCATCTTACGATGAGGACACTTTGGCAAAGTGGAAGGAGATAAATATCACTTGGCCACCATGATGCTTCGCTGAAGACAGGAAGATACCATAACCTGTATTTCATGTCCCTTTCAGAACTTACATAGAACAATCTCAAGTCACAGCAGCTCAAACTTAATCATTAATTTTACTTACAAGACAGTTTGGCATATTTTTCCTCCACCTTTTCCACCCCCATTTCACCTTGTACTGTTACCTAACCTTCCCACAAATGAGGTTCACCTGAGGCGTCAATGTCAATCCCAAATCATCATCATTGGATGACATTGGCTGACACGTTAGGTAAATCGGAGTCTTCTTCCTTCTCAGAATTAGTTAGGATCAGGGGTCATGTTCCAGGATAGCCATTTACCTTTATCTTTGGGGAATATCTCCTAAGACCTCCACAGATGCCTGACTGCATCTGTGATGTTGGGACAGTCAATATGACCAGATATGGCTACTAAGTGACTGGCCAGTGGGCGGGTAAGTGGGTAGGTAGCATGTCCAATGTAGAGATGTGTGCTGAATTCACATGCTGGGCAAGATTGAGTGGACAGTATGAAATTTCATCACAATATTCAGAACATGGGTCACTTAAAACCTATGACTTTTTCATGATTTTAATAATTTTAATTTCTATTTAATTGTTTTGGATCACAGTTGGCCACAGGTAACAGAAATGAAGGAAAGCCAAACCCCAGTAAGGAGGCCCGCCATATCAGGATACTCTTGACTCTGACTATAATCCATTGAGATGGTAGCTTATGTGACACACACAATGGTATGCAGGCTACAATCTCTCTCACTCTCCCAAGCAAAACAGTTATTGCCTGTTTCAAGTAGATTTGAATCACACTTCATGTATTTATTAAAACATCTCCACTTATTCTCTTTCACTTCCTTATGTTACATTTCCCAACATTTGTTGTAATTAGATGTAGTCATGATCCACATTTTGATCAATGGAAAATGGGCAGAAGTAAGTGGTATGTCTGCCCAGGAGAATGGCCCACTCCACTCCCCTCTTCCTCCTCGTAGCCCTACCAGAAATCACCTGCCCCAAACCAGTAATCACCTGACTGTCAATCACCTGTGAGTCAGCAAAGGACCCCAGACTCTGAGGTCACTTCCTCATCCTCTGAGGTCACTTCCTGAACCACCCCAGTCACACCTCCTTCAGACAGTGAGAGGCTCTCCAGGCTCTGGCATCCCTTCCGAATCCACTGTGGTCAGACTTCTCCACCTTTCCCTACATAATCCTTCTCAACCATACATCCCCACTTTTCTCCTCTTCTCTTCTCTCTGCATGCCTCCATTTCATGTGGGCTGGCAGTTTGCTCCCTCCCCCCATAAACTCTTTTTTGCTTGAACCATATGGCGGTCTCCTTTCAGCCAACCTTACAGTGAAATCACCAAAAATAGGTGGACCTTCCCTGAACTACCTTCCATTTTTCCTGGATGAATAGAATTCTGAAGAAAATGGAGCCCTAAGATGGAAGGAACCTATCCAACCATATGAGCGATAGTATGAAAAACTGCCTGCCAGCCAGGATTATCTGGTTGGATTTTGTGGGTTTGTGTCTGACAGCAGCTAATTTTACTTATCCCAATTAATACAAACTTCTTTTTGGAAAACACAGCCATAGTTAACACTATGCACGTCGGAAGAAAAAGGCTACTCACTTATTTTTCCATCTCAGTAAGGCAAAAGAGAGTCTTATATAGAAAAATTCCCTTTTCAGATACGTATGATATGTCTCATACAAGGGCTGAATTGCTGTGATACTTTGCCATTGTTGCTAATCATCTACTCTTTTAAAAGTTAGTCTACATTAACTCTACAAAAGTTTCATTTGGATAATTATAAACATGCACATAATGTGTTCTGATCACCCATCCCCTCTATTGCTCTTATTCCCTCCCCCATTTTCATGATTTTAATGGGTTTCACTATGTTGTTTTCAAGTCTTAATTATCATTACACAGCTAGGGAGTGGCAGGGCTGAGATCTGGTCTTGGCTTGACTGAGTCTTAACTATAAGGCAGTACTTTAACTCAAATTTCTTTTGAAAGAGGAAGCCCGCAAAAGAAAGACAAAGAATGCCTGCTCTTCTAGCCATGTAAGGGGTGCATTGTTGATGCCAGTTATAAACATAAAAGGCTTATGTCTTAGATTTATTGTATGAACCTGACATTTCTGCTTTATTTTTCCCTCAGCTCTGTAATCTTCTTCCAGGGGTCCTGGAAAAACTCACATTTATTCCCTGTGTTGCTAGGGATACAATACTACCAAATTTTGCCTCCTGGTATTATACTAGGTTTGGGAAAACCAAATTTAATTTTATGTTGAGATTGCCTACCATAGTAGTTCAGAGAATTATGTCTAATGCTAGGTGATAATTACAAAGGCATTTTTTCCTTAGTTTTGAAAAATCAAGAGACTTAAGGCTCCCATAGTCTAACTTTCTGTTGTTAAAAGATTGTGCCCCATTGGCTTATATAAGATTTGAGGCTTGACTTGGGGATGAGCAGTGAACACAGAAGACAAGGTATAGCTTTTACTACTGAATGATGAACTACTATTTGATGTCTAAGCATTTTCAGAAATCTACTCCAGATGCTTCATTTATTTTCTGAGAAAGTAAGATGACTAACTTCTACATACACAGTCATTTTTCTATCAATACTAATTTCCTTTACAAAAAAGCAAATTAGTAATATTAACAGGTCCCATTTTTTTCTAGTCCATTACAACTTTTCTAAGTATTCTGATCCTGGAAGAAGGGGCTCTAAAGAGTCATTATGAAATAATACTCTCAATCACAAGTTTGTATTTTCACAGTCTATGTGTTGGAAAATGTAAGAAGAGGTGTCCGAGTATTCCAACCATGTTTCTGAACCAACAAGGCTGAGTGGACCCTACAGGCCATGGTAGTTTTCTCAGGGAACTGTAGTTCTTGGGGACCTTGTCTGTGTTTGCTTCCCTTCTATAAAAAGTCAAGAAAGTTATCAAACTTCGAAGCCTGAGGACTTTCACCCTCATTCATGAGGGATGAAGTAACTGCAGCATTTAACCAGCAGCTCCACAGGTCTTAGCATGGACAAGAGATGGTTTAGGACTGTGATTCTTCAGACGGAAGAAATAAATGAATTGAGTTTCAAGACTGTATACATATTTATTTGAAGCCATTTCCAGGCTGCAGTTCATCAGGGGAAGCACAATCATGGCCTTACAGATTGGGGTGAAATAGAGATTGGAGTGAACAGGCTGAATCTGTAAGAGAAAGGAGCTACAGTACCAGAAAACTTCAGACATCATTGGTGAATTCCCTTTTACTTTTGCCATGCAGGAAGTCAGGAAGTGAACTATGTTTTCTGGTAACGTTTTGTGTGTACAAAGTTTTTATTCTGTAATCAGATTTTTCTGATATATATATATATATATATATATATATATACACATATGTATTTTACTGAACTACCACCAGTTGGTCCCCATTTCCATATCTCCTCATGCTGTTGCTGGTCACTTCTCAAATAATTCATGGTATCCCTTCTCACCTTGTAATTTTGGTTGGTGTTCTGTGGCCCGTGGGAGGGTGACTTATCAAAACCAATGGTTTGTGATAAGCAGCCCTCAGCCTCAATGTGCAGTCTTTTATGGGTTCAATTTTATCCTCTCAAAAAATAAGCCAGATGCCAGTGGCTCATGCCTATAATCCTAGCTACTCAGGAGGCTGAGATCTGAGGACCACAGTTCAAAGCCAGCTCAGGCAGCAAAGTCTGTGAGACTCTTATTTCCAATTAACCACCAGAAAACCAGAAGTGGCAATGTGGCTCAAGTGGTAGAGCACTTTCCTTGAGCTGAAGAACTGAGGGACAATGCACAGGCCTAGAGTTAAGCCCCACGATTGACCAACACAACAACAACAACAACAACAACAACAAAAGCTGTTGGTGCTGTTCTTAGCTCCAGTACTTCAAAATGTCACCTTATTTGGAAATAGTACCACTGAAGACCTAATTAGTTAAGAAGAGATACCACCTGGGGGAGACTAAATCCAATGTAACTACTGTTTCTACAAGAAGATATCCCAGCAAAGACAACATGATAGAGGGATAATGGCTAATGAAGAGGCAGAAATGGGAGGGATGCATCTGTAAGCCCATGAATATAAAGAACTGCAGCCTGTCACCAGAATCTAGGATGGTATGGATCCTTCCCTTCGAGGCCCAGCAGGAACCAACCCTGTTGATACCTTGACCTGGCAATTCTAGTCTCCAATACTGTGAGAGAATGAATTTGTGTTGTTTTGAGCTACACAGCTGGTGGCATTTCATTACAGCAGCTCTACAAAACTAATACACACTATGTCCCTACCAACTTAATGCCCAACTCCCTTTGTAGAGATTTGTTCACACCTGTTCTCAGCTTAGAATGTTCTTTCCACCTTCCTCTAACCTCATTTCTTTGTCTGGTGAAGGATAAATGTGTTTCCATTTTCTCTTCTTAGATGAATTTTTTCACTCAGGAAATTGACTATGTGACTGCACACTGGCCTGTGGTAAATCACATCTAACTTGTATTATAATTACCAGATCTTTCTTATTATGAGATTTTTTGAAAGCATACCACATTAGTTCTTTTTTTTTTTTTTTTTGCCAGTCCTGGGGCTTGAACTCCGCCTGGGCACTGTCTCTGATCTTCATTTGCTCAAGGCTAGTACTCTACCACTTGAGCCACAGCGCCATTTCTGGCTTTTTCTGTTTATGTGGTTCTGAGGAATTGAACCCAGGGCTTCGTGCATGCTAGGCAAGCACTCTACCACACTAAGCTACATTCCCAGTCCACACTACATTAGTTTTGTATACACATACCTGCTGACTTATGAGAAGAGATACTATTTGAGATACACCATAGAAGGTACACAGTAAGAGAGACTGGAATTTCTCAAGAATTAGGCAGAGAAGACCTGGTTTAAAATTCAGACTACACCACTCATCAATTTCTGAGTAATCTTAGTTAAGCTGCATGACCTCTCTGAGACATGATAAACACATCTAAAAATGGGAATAGTAGAATAGTTAGAATAGTATTTTCTCTTTTTGTGCCTGAGTACTGTCACTGAGCCTTTTTGCTTAAGGCTAGCACTCAACCACCTGAGCCATAGTTCCACGTTTGGCTTTTTGGTGGCTAATTGGAGTTAAAGAGCCTCATGTACTTTCCCCATGCTATCTTTGAAACATGATCCTCAGATCTTATCCTCTTGAGTAGCTGAGTAGCTAGGGTCACAGGCAGGAGCTACTAGCTCCTAGATGATAGTATTTTCCTTATGAAAGGCTATAAAAATGAACAAAGCATCATCTGTGAATTCACTGTAACTATATGCCATTACTTTTTTGAATATGCAATCATCTTTTGTTGGGTATATAGATATTATTATAAAAGATAAAGGTAGCATAGGTCTGCCGAAACAAAAGGCCAATTATTATACTTAATTAAAATGAGGCATAATTCATTTAACAATGACTAATGGCGGTGTACAAATTTTCATTGAAACAATACTGTGTTCGCATTGTGAATGGAGAGCTCTGAGCACCTTACTTTGTTTCCTGAGTCCTTTAGTGTTTGGAAACACAGAAAATGAAACACAGACAGAGGAAAAAAGAAGAAAGAAGAAGAAGAAGAAAAGGAGGAGGAGGAGGAAGGAGAAAAAGAGAGAGAGAGAGAGAGACCAGAGACAAAGAACAGAGGGAGATAATCTGCTTCCTGACAAGGCTCTGTGAATATCTAGTTCCCTTGTGACTTATTCCCCCAGCTAGAGAAGAGGTGCCAATTTAGTACAAGATTATTCTGTCCCTTGAATGCTTCTGAGTAAAAATGAGCACCCAGGAAAAATCCACAGAACCCTAGATTAACTGTAGAACTTGAGGGTCCCTGGAGCTGTGTTTATGAAATGGTGAGACATGGAGGAAGCCAGCAGGCCAGCACACAAGCCCTCCCCAGCTGCTACAAACCATTTCCAAATGGAACCTTATTGTTTTCACAGTGAACATACAAAACTAGAACAACCAAAACAATCACATCTCCCTGGTCCCTGTGGAGGTCTTGTAACACCACTTACAGCTGCTCTCATCATTTCTGTATCTAGCATTTTCCTGGAAAGTGAGAACAGTTGTTTTCTTAAATGTTATGACTTGTCAATCACAAGAGATGACTCCCAGACCATTAAACTGAGCTGCATTAGAAGTGACTAGCGTTTCTGGAATGTCACCATTTTCAAGCAGTGGAAGTGAGGAGGCTCCTTTACCTGAAAATCCAGATTTCTAAAGAAGAAGCAAATAGACTCCAATGGAGACCCATCCTAGTGGTAGAACAGAGAAGCTAAGACTGCTTGTTTTGACTTTGTTGATTTCTAGCTGGTGCCTCTGCCTCCTTGTCTACTGTGTGAGGATAATGACAGAACTTTCCTGAGAGCTGACTGAAAAGCTTAACCTGCACAAGGCATAGACAGGGTTTAGCGTGTGGTAAGCTCTCAATAAACGTGTGGTACAAGTATAGCTGTTCCCATCATTCGTCATTTTAGATTTCTGCAAAAAAGCATAACCCTTTCTGCAAAGAAACAACTGGGTCAAATCATCCTTTTTCTCCTACCAGTACATTTCTGAGAGCAATATAGGATTTAAGCCATAAGTTGTCAGTCAAGACAAAGCAATGCAGAAGGTGAATTGTTCCAGGCTTCTTTGCTTGCAGTGGCCCTAAAATGTCCCCATGTGCCCACAGTTTATTCCAGAACATCTATCACATCTATCTTTGACAGAGCTGTCAAAGCTCCAGGCCACCCACTTGAAACCTCAAAAGCTCGTCAACTTCATGCTCTTGGCCGTCACCCCCAACCAGAAGAGGTTGGCAAAGGAGACAAATCTACTTTGTCATCCACAGTGTAAGACATTCCAATTCGCAGGTAAGATATGCAATGGCGATACTGGAGCAGCGATGACCAACTCTGCCTTGCAGACTAATGGCTGAACCCCAGTTTTACTTTGTTACAGTCTTGGGGATAAATGAATAGGAGGATAATAATCCTTATCTCAAACTACTTCTTAAACTAAACTGGAGAAATAATCAAGTACGTAATTATTCCTGAGTAACACCAAGATGCTACCCCCTACACAGAAACTTAACTGATGACACCGTGGATTAGTAGTCTAGGAAGAGCCAGCAGATGGGTGTCCCAGTGATAATATTTCCCCATAGACCTTAGTACTACTGGGCTAAGGATCCCAGGGCTATTTTATCCTGGGACACGAGCAAGCACACTCTTCTATGCCCATGATTGTTTTCATTTTCTATATGTGCTGTGACAGGAAATTATTTAGGAAATGAACTTATTTTTCTAAGTCCTCTCATTGGTAACAATAACAGAGTTTAAGCACTATATAGCCTTTTCTGTTTCTTCATCACAGTTACTGATATGAACATGCTCTAGAAAAGAAAGGTACACATTGCATTGTTGATCTGAAAGCTCAATTCTGTAACCAAAGCTCTGCTGTGGTTAGCACTCATCTCACCCCCCTCTTTTCTTTTCTTTTTTCTTGCTAGGGACACCGATACATTAAGTGCAATAGTGAAAGTTTCACATAATCTCCTAAAGGAGGCAGAAATCCTATAGATGTAAATAATGGTCCTGTACAGACATAAGATGTAGAAGCCAGCAGAAGGAGAAACTTCAAGGTCTGGTCTGGATAATCAGTCTGAAACCCCACAGTTCAAGGGATTCTTGATACTATCTATCAGTTAGCTTCCAACTGGCTTCTGCACCCTCTAATCTATATCTCTGTACTAGTTATTTGCTTCTGTGTTTATGATTTTCAATAACTTTAGCTTCCCCATAACTTCTTATAGTCCTTAGTTCTTGGTCCCTTTTTCTGGAATTTCAATCTTTCTTCTTCAATTCCCTCTTTCACTCCATGTATCTTCCAGTGTTGATTCCTGCTGCAAACTTCTACATCTCTTTATATTTCCCAGTTCATATTCTGAAAGAATAAAAATCTGCCTGGCCCTACCATTTCGTGTTTGGGTAAAACTTCAGAATATTCCTGTGCCACTCATCAAGCTGTGGTTTGATGGATTGTGGATCAAATGCCAATCACATGGCTGAAAGGGAATGGGGTCACAGGGTTCAAAACCTGTGCCTTTAACAGAGCTGTGGGGGGAAGAATAATTTTCTTTTGATAGGTCTTAAAATAGGGGAGATAAAGTACATCTAGAACAAGTCACCTCAAAAGGTTTTCATATTTCTACTTATCATAAAAGGTCATCTAAGGGCTCTAGGCATGGCTCAAGTGGTAGGATGCTTACCTAGGAAGCACACTCAGTTCAACCCCCAGAATTCTCCCTCTCTACCCAATACAATTTAAGTGCATCCATTGTGTTACAAACAAATCTTCATGGCGATTTCCTTTCCTTTCTCCTTTTGTCTTTTCATCCATCATTCATCCATCCATGCGTGCATCTGTCTTTGTAACCAATACTAAATGCATGAAACTCCAATGACTAGATGATTCTTTTTTTTTTTTTTTTGGTTCTGGTCGTAGGGCCTGAACTCTGGGCCTGGGCGCTGTCCCTCAGCTCTTCAGCTCAAGGTGAGCGCTCTACCACTTGAACCACAGCACCACTTCCAGCTTTTTTCTTTTCTTTTTTTCTTTTTGCTTATGTGGTGCTGAAGAATCAAACCCAGGGCCTCATGCATGCAAGGCAAGCGCTCTACCACTGAGCCACCTTCCCAGCCCCGACTAGATGATTCTTGAGGACTATAAACTACTAGAGGAGATGAGTATGAAAGTAATTATTAAAAATTCCCCTAAACCAAATGTCATTAAGTGATGTGGAAGTTCAAAGAAGGAAGAACTCTTCTGGCTACAACAGATGAGGTTTCAGCTGGGCTTGGCAAGGGGAGGAAGATGATGACATTTCAAACACAAGGAACAAAATGAGCCTCAGCCTAAAGGTGAGTAGGATTTTTATAACACCAACATTCACATCTTAGCATTGCAAGTTATGGGATAAAACTATAATAATAAAAAATCACACCAAATGGAAAATAATTATTTTTCCATAAATCTTTGTCTTCAAAGGTAACTGTCATTAACTGTGCATACTGCAGGTTTGTCTAGATTTTTTTGTATCATTGAATTAAATCTTCAGAATCATTTGACTATGTAAATATCACTGTCTCAAATTATAGTTTTGTAAGCGAAGGAGTTGAGATTTCTGCCAAGTCCTACTGCTTCTAAAAAATCTGAAAGTTTCCACCTCACCTGGTGAGATAGAGCTAGTGGTTTAAACTGGAATCAAGTGACTCACTTTAGCCCTGCGAATAGCTCTTGTTTATAAAGAGTATTTTCTTTTGATCTGGAGGAAAGCCAGAGATGAGAATTCACACATCTAATAACTACATCTAATAGAGTATGTTCACAGAGGAAGGGCATTCAGTTCTCTCCAGACCTTTTGGTCTATTATCAGCTTTATTTTGGTCTCCAACAGAAGATGAATTTTATTCTACGTAAGCACTAGAAAAGTTGTTGGAATGTTTAAGAGAAGAGGACATCAGACATCTTTCTCCTCCACAATATTGCATAAGTGACCAGCTTTCTGCTATTAGTAAACCTAACAGAATTTGCTTGAGTTTCTTCTTTTGCATCCCAAGTGAGATTTCTTAAGAAGCCTACCACAGAGCACAAGGAAGGGAAAGGATTTAAGTTTTACATTTGTGGAACACTTACCCCAGACAGCCATGAACACAGCAAAGAAGACAGTAGCTCCATTGTCAAAAAGGTGTGTTACCTGGAAATCACAGAATTGGAATTTGGCTAATTTCTCATGTACAATATTCTAATTGATATTTTTTCAAGTTCTGTAAAAGTACTCTGGACAATACAGTGAGTTTTGCAGGGGTTCTTCAGTGAATATTTTCCTGGGACCAAAGGTAAGAAGGGGGTTCTTCTAACTTACAAGATATGGGAGAAAGAACACTCCTGATGCAGTCAAATATTTCTCAGCAGTCTGAGAGTAACAAGGAAGACTTTTCTTCTGTGTACTACACATTTGTATGCATAAGGATATGGCTAGCTTTAGGACCAGTAAATTGTTACTTTTGCCAATTCCCAACTCAGGGCCTCATGCTTTTGCTTGGCTTTTTCATTCAAGCTGGCATTTGACCACCTGAACCACACCACTACTTCCAGCTTTATTCTGGTTAATTAGAGATAAGAATCTCTTGGCTTTGTCTTCCCAAGCTTGCCTTTGAACTTCAATCCTCAGTTCTCAGCCTCCTGAGTAGCTAGGATTTGGGGCACTTGGCTCAAGCACTGTTTTGAACGCTTCATTTATTCGTTTCATAAACAGCTGTTTGGTTTGCATAGTTTTAAACAAATCTTTTCTCCTAAACTAGTTTCTAGGTTTCAGCAGTATGAAAATTAAAGACCAGAATCATCAACAAAATCCACTCCTACCTTTTTGCTTTAGTTATTATTCAGACAAAGTCTTATGTGTGCTTACTTACTGCACACAACACAAAGACAGCAGTATTTTATCTACAATACAATATATTCTATTGCAAACACCACAGCTGAGTGAAAAATATCTGTTCTTATCACAAAACTGGTCATATTCATTTCCTCCTCCTGAGTAAATCACATCAATGTCCATGCCAAATTGAAATGATAGAGCATAACATTTTGGGGTATTTTATTAGTTCCCTATAAAATATATTTTACTATCCATTCAAGAATGTGCCAAGTATAAATAGGTTTTTTCCTGTTATACCAGAGTATGAAGTATTTCAGATTATTCTAAAAGCTTATGTCTACTCTTCCTGTGAACACAGAAGAGATGGGCACCATTCAAACACTGAATGAGAGGCAAACACCGAAAGCCTATTGGTTTTAAATGCCAGAGAGAGGTTAAGCTGTTTACTGGGCATTTGACATCATATAAGTCAGAAAGTTCTGATGGCATGTGGTTGGTTGTTTGCTTCCTCTTTAGGCAGTTTGTGGAGGATGCAGTTTTGTACCATTACTGCAGGTTCTGGAGCAGGTTGTAGTTGTTACTACATCATCTTTCCACTCTTCTCAGAGGCCGCTAGCTTAAAATAGGACCAATCAGAGTACTTCTTTGACACAGATGTGGAAACAAGATTTCCATGGAAAGAAGGTTTTCTGTGGTAGCTATCAATTCTGAAGTATGAGTTAAGATTGAATTTGGTAATAGGGACTTCTCCTACCTATTTTGTATTATGCTAGTTCCTAGGGTACACTGATAGTACTCTTAGTCAAATTCAACCACAGAAAACCAAGATAATAGATTCCAGACACTAACAAAACACAACAGAAGCCCTATGAATCCCTAGTGGAAGGTACTTACCAATTCTGTTTGTGTTTGCTCGTAATGGGGTTTGAACTCAAGGTCTTTGACTTGCTAGGCAAATACTCTATTGCCTGAGCTATACTCCAAGCCCTTTTTGCTTTAGTTATTTTTCAGACAAGGTCTTATGCTTTTGCCCATGCTGCCTTGGTCCTTGAATCATGAATCTTTCAATCTCTTATCTTCCAAGTAGATAGGATCATAGCTTCATTGCTACAAGTAGATTTTAAAATGGTTTTTCCAGCTGGGTGCTAGTGGCTAAAGCCTATAATCGTAGCTACTCAGGAGGTTGAGATCTGAGGATCACGGTTCAAAGCCAGCTCGGGCAGGAAAGTCTGTGAGACTCTTATCTCCAATAAACCACTAGAAAACAGGAAGTGGCAGCATTAGGATTCCTGGGCTGCATTGTCCTCCCCTTTTTCTGTAACTCACCAGGACATGCAGAACTTGCAATATTATAGAAGACCTATATTATTTCCTCATGGGCCATCGTGATAAGTTACGTAATGAGCACCAAAAAAATTTCAAACATCTTTTTCTCTAACAAACACTCTATGTAGCACATGTAGGGAGACATAAGCTTTCTCAATCATGTACATTACAACTTATTTGCATTGAAATATTGAATAAAGAATTGGGAGTATATAGTTCATGCCTGGAATCCTAGCTACTCAGGTCAGAGGATGGCAGTTTGAAGTCAGACTGTGGAGAAAAGTTAGACTCCAAATAATCAGCAAAAAAAAAAACACCCAAAAAAAAAACCAGGACTAGAGGTATAGTTCAAGTGGCAAGAGCACCAGCCGTGAGCAAGTGCAAGACCCTGAATTCAAACTGTAGTAACACCACAGAAAATAATACTGAATAATGGAGCTAGATCCATCCTAGCTCCATATGAACACTGGAAATTACAAAGAACACAGAGTCTACCCCTTGTCCTTAAGGAAGATCTCGATGAAATTCAATCCACCTACAACACCAGAATTACCTTGGCGTAAACGCAGCTGTCTGACAGCCTCATGAATGGACAGTATTTATCACACACAGGGCACATGATGATATCTGTGGCTTGACAGACTTCTTTACTGGAAGAGAGAGCAGGAAAAGATCACTATTGATGAAATGATTATTCTCCTCTAAAACTTCACTACAATATGCGACCAAGAAATAAGATCTGATAGAGTGAAATTTTGCCTCTGGAAGCCTCTTATTAGCCTTTTCTGTTATTAATGTAAAAAAATAAGTGCCTGTACATTATAATAACTTGATAAACCTGTTTTGTGTAAGGGAGGTTCAGGAGAGGGGGACAGATGAATAGAGACAGCAATGGTGAGTGAATACAGTCAAAATACTCACCGTATAAATGCAAAAATGGAGCTAGGTAATTTGTTCCATGGCTTTATATTTTAATAGGCTACACCCAGGAAAATATATGCAGCAAAACATCAGTAGTTACACCTCAGATTATACATAAATCTTTCACAGTATTTCACAAGTCTAATGCAATTTCATACTGAATTATGCAAACAAGATTCCTAAAAATGTGTGCCTCTATCTCCACTGGTATGATAAATGAAACCTAAGAATGGAGGGAATAACTAAGGATTTTTGTTCTTAGAGGAAACTGTCTCTATAGTACAAACCAAGATAATGTTGTAGCTCAGACTATTATTTTTGCAACCACTTATAAAAGACATATTTGTAAAAAAAATTAACAAAATGATTACCAGGAAGCTGAAACCTGTTTTGTGTGAGGGAGATTCAGGAGACAGATGAATAGAGAACGCAATGGTGAGTGAATACAGGCATAATACTCACAGTATATATGCACAAATGGAGTTGGTAATTTGAGGGGATGGGTGGGGTTGGGGGTGATTGGGGGAGGAGAACGAGGGAAGAGCTGATATTGATCAAGATGCATTGTGCTCATAAATCAGCATATTGAATCAAAACCCTTCTGTACAACTCTTTAAAGATAATAAGCATAAATTTAACAGAAGGGCACACTTATTATTAAGGGTCATTGTCTAGCTGTAGTATGATCTCTCTTTTTTATTGTAAAAGCGAGGTACAGAGGAGTCACAGTTACGTAAGTCAGGTTTTGAGTACATTTCTTTTGAATGTGCTCATTTCCTCATTTTCTTCCCAGTTTTTTTCCCTCCCAGCTCCTCTGCTCCCCAATTTGTATCATTCATTTCCAACATCGTGTCTAGTGGGTATCACTGATGAATTAGTTTACGCTTTGTCCCACCATTTCTGTAATATGATCTCTACGATTTTCTTCAACTCCAATCTGATAAAAAGAAAATCATCATTAATATAAAACCATCCCAAGGGCACTAAAACTTAGTGCTTTAGGCTTTAGAGACTTCTTATCAAAGCACAGAATTCATGAAACAAGATTGCTTGTCTGTTATTTTGCGGTTACAGGTGTCAGTTTTAAGAAAGGTGAAAATGCAGAAAGATAACTTTTAGCCAGTGGATGGAACTGATTTTTTTCCCATGGTTCTAATGCCATCTGTTCATCTGTAAATGTAACTTAACACTTTCATGGTAGCTGAAGACCACAGCCACAAAGGCAGTGGATGGAGAAAGCACAGGTAGGGAATTAGACCCTTTGAATATTTACATCAGGAGCCAGGCGCCAGTGGCTCACACTTGTAATCCTAGCTACTCAGGAGGCTCAGATCTGAGGATTGCAATTCAAAGCCAGCCCTATGAGACTTTCATTTCCAATTAACCACCAGAAAACTGGAAGTGGTGCTGTGGCTCAAGTGGTAGAGCACTAGACTTGAGCACAGAAAGGCTCAGGGATAATGCCCAGGCCCTCAGTTCAGGCCCCAGGGCATGAAAAAAACTTCCATCAGATTGGGAAGGTAGTTGGAGTGAAAATCGAAGTGTACATACAATAGCCATTTCTGAGTATTAAACAAAGGTAGACTCACATAGGAACTTCCCCATACCTGACTTGGCAGTGATCTAGGGTGGTGACTCCATACAAAAAGACGAACAATCCTATGAAAGCAGCTGGGAAGAGCATGCCGGTGTACCAGCCCAACCAGGCAAAATACAGCCCAATCTTCTCTCCGAAGTACCGCCTGTTTGAGACACAACAGCTTGGAAATAGGGCAGCATGTACAGTTAGGTATTAGCAGGATGCAGTAGCGCTTGCCTGTGATCCTGACACGTGGGAGGAAGAAGTAGGAGGCTCATGAGCTTGAGGCCAGCCTGGGGTACAAAGGGAAGCCCTGCTTCGAAGCCCAAAATAAAATATAAATGAATAAAGTTAGGCATTATAACAGTTTAGCCATTCTGCTCTGTAGTGACCTTTCTGGTAAAAGATAAGACCAGGTACACCGAGAGAAGAAAACATGTCCAAGGATAAGCCCCGAACCCCAATTTCTTCCCATACAACTCTACATCAGAAATAGAATTAGCTTCTCTGTAAGAGGACTCAATTATACACACACACTTGATCTGAGAACAACAAGTGGATTGGAGGGGCAGGAATGGGGCATGAGTCATGGTCCAGGTTAACTTGGCAAAGGCCAGCAGGATTGACATAGAAGATTCTGAGATGTAGTCAGATTTGAGAGAGGCGAGATCTTCTCTCTCAATGCCACCTGTTTGAAACACAACAGCCTTGAACATTAGAACAGAACAGGAGGTACATGAAATAGCTTTCTGAGATGGTCCCCAAATTCCTTCTCCTCAAGTTTGGCTGTGTTTTTGTCTCTTCGTTCTAGCTGCATAAATCCTGTTCTTCCTAGGCTCAGTTCTATAAAGTGGTTCACAGGGCAGCTGGGACCCACCGCCATCCTTTCCCATGTATGTGAATTGTTGCCAATTGTACAACATCCTTCCTTACCCTCACACCTTTCCCATCATTACACGTAGTCTGATACTTTTTTCTAATTGTTTCAACTCTAGAGACCACAGCATCCCCTTTGCCTTTTCCGACAATACTTAATAGTACTTGAAATATAATGGTCAATACATTAATACTCATTGACTAACTGCAAATGTTTTAATCAAAACATTGTGGATAGAGATGGTTTGCCTGCAGCAACAATCTGTAATTTCTAATCAACGGAATCCTGTAATATGGGACTCAGGCTGGGAAGAGAATTCTTTCTTTCCCATTGTTTATCATGCATTGAATCTGGTCAAAGGAAGATGACCTCATTTCAGAAAATATTTTCTACTCACTCATAGCTTTCAGATGGTTTGTTGTCAACACAAAGAACAGGATGTAATTCATCAATGTCTTTGGAACATGGGGAATACATAATTGTTGTAACAAGGACTTGGACAGAAAGAACTACCCAGAAGGATAATATAGGAAGAGAGCTGTCTTCATTTTTCTTTCTTTTCTTTTTGCCAGTACTGAGGCTTTAACTCAGAACTTGGCCACTGTCCCTTTCACTCAAGGCTGTTTTCTATCATTTGGGCCCCAAGTCCACTTCTGGATTTTTGGTGGTTAACAGGAGATAAGAGTTTCAAAAACTTTCCTTCCTAGACTGGATTCAAAACTCAATCCTCCTATCTCAGCCTCCGAAGTAGCTAGGATTACAGGTGTGAGTCACCAGCACTCAGTGAAAGCTGTCTTTTACTTTCTTCCTTTGGGCTGATTTTCTTTTAAGACCAAGGGAGAAGTGAAACATATCCAGCTAGTGTAGGAAATTAGACATGACTTTCTTTTTTATGGGGATCCATGAAGCCAACCATAATAACCAGTCTGTGAATAAATAATGAGATATCAGGACATAATGCTGCTATAGCAGAAGGTTGGACAAACATCGGAGATTTAACAAAAAAAACCCTTCTTCACCGTTCCTTTATCATAGATTAAAAGCCAACACACACTTTGACATGCACATTTTTAAAAAGTCCTTAAATGTTATTAATTTTAAATTAAAATAAGACTGCAATGGCTTGGATTGGGAATACCTTGTAGGTTCTATTTGCATAATATAGGCTGAGTATCTCTAATGATTGTTTAAAATTTCAGATGTTTTCCTTTGATTTTGTGATTTATTTACATGTACAGAATGAAGTGTCAAGACAAGACTCAAGTCATTTATGTTTCATATACACATATTGACATATGTTTACATATTTTTAGCGTGTGTTACTATTGACTGTCACGTGTCCTTTGAGATCAGGTATAGAACTGTTCACTTGTTACAACGTATTAGTGCCCTCAAATTTTAGGACTGAGAAGGATTTTGGATTTTTGGATTAGGAATGCTCAACCTTTAGTAAACTATGTTCTATTTTGTCAGTAATATCTTCAAGCCCTGCTATTTCTGTACAGGCAGTATGTCCCTAACAGGCACACAGGTGCCCTGTTCCTCATGGAGTCACAGGAAGGCCTGGTCCACCTCCCATGCCCCTTCTTCAGCTCCTTCCAAGGGCCCTTTTGAAGGAAGCATTACCCTCATCACGGGACTGTCAGTTCACCTCTTCCTCTTGGAAGATACCAAATTAGAGCAAGGGCAATGCGGCTTGTTCCAGCTGAGAGACAGTGGGTGCTTATCATTCAGTGCTAACTTTATGTTTACAGTTAGTTAGAGACTCACCTTACAAGATCCAAAGGCTGGTATTTATACCACACACCCCAGGAAGCCCAGCATTCATAGAGTAGATGTCGGTGATTTACTGCTCCATGGGTTCGAATGGAGTTTTTACTTCTGTAACTTCCCTGGAATGAGAACACCACTGTACATGAGTGAAACCCACCAAAATCAGGAGCAAACTCCATGCTTTTATGGAAGAAGTAACAAATGGAGTGACAGGAGACAAAAGGGATCTTCTAGCCATCATCATTTTAGTTCTTCTAGACATCATTATCTTGCTGATGACGCCATTAAGTACAAAGTAATTGCTTGCTAGAATAGGCAGGTTAGACTGAGTTCAAATTCAGTTCTGCTACTTTTTAGCTAGATGATCTTGGACAATCTAAATTCTGAGCCTTGTTTGTCTAATCTATCAGGGAACTAATAAAACTATCTTATTAGATTTCTTCTATGGTTTGAATGGATACAGTGGTGAGTCTAAAGCCTATTCACAAGACTGGTTAATTCTCTTCCCTATTCCTCTCAAGACAGGGAGATGTTGGAAAATGTCTTTGTCACATGGCATTATGGACATGGATATCCTAGAATGTAAAAGGAGAAAGCTCCCTGGAAATCCTAATCGTTAACATTGAATTCAGCTTCCTCATTCAACAAATGAGAAGCTGGGCTTTGGTGGCTCATGTCTGTAATCCTAGCTACTTAGGAGGCTGAGATTTGAGGACAGCTTGGAAGCCAGCTCTGGTAGGTAAGTCCGTAAGACTCTTATCTCCAATTAACCACCAAAAAGCCAAAATTGAAGATGTTGCTCAAAGAGTAGAGTGCTTTGAGTGAAAAAGCTACGGCACAGTGGCAGGCCCTGAGTTCAAGCTCCAATACTGGCACAAAATAAATAAAAAATTGAGAAGACCAGGGATTTGGGAGATGGTTAGTGAGTTCATGAAAATACTAGTCTCACACACAGGAAAGTCATCTACTGGAGGCAAACTAATTATTCAGGGTCACTAGGAAGTAAGTTCTTACTGGAAAGAGCCCAGAACTGGGCATAAGGAAAATCAGATTTGTCACAGCTCAGCCATGCACTCAATGTGTGTCTTAGCCATCTCTAAGCCTCTATTTGAATTTTTAACCAGAAACCAGGGCAAGACCAGTTGTCCTTCCCACCTCTGAAAGGTGTTTTGAGGCTAAATAATACAATCACATTAAACTAAGAGTAAAGAGTTAAAGGAGTAAAGACATTATTACTGCTGCTGTTGTTACTCTTTTGGAGATACTCTTCTCATAGAATATAGGGCTTCCTTAGGGCATAGAAGCTCGAGGAAGTCTGTGGGTCACTCTGTGGGTTTTGTTGCAGCAACTGTTCAGATACCTTCATGCTGGCACAGGGGCTTCTGCCCACTGGCCACTTCTTGGTCTTTGTCTTTTCTAGGGGCTGGGTCTGGGCATGAGCCCCCAGTTCTCACCAAATCCCTTCTCCAGGCAATGCCAACTATTAATAGAGGAAACTAGCCATTTGGTGCTGAGAATCAGGGCTTTTGTCATGAAAATGATAATAATTTCCCAATAAACATGAAGATTATACTCTTGAAAACCAAAGTATAGAATTCTTGGTTAATCAAAGTTCTATGTGCAAGTGAAGGGTAATCCTAGTTAAATCTAGAAAAGTAATTTGTATCATAATGAGTATGAATAAGGAGAATATCAATGTTTATACAACTTGGGAGGATGAGAACAGGACTATTCATTTTCTTCCTTTAAAAAAAATTACAAGCCAGGTGCTGCTTGCGGCTCATGCCTTAATCCTAGCTACTCAGGATGCTGAGATCTGAGGATCACAGTTCAATGCCAGCCAAGGTAGGAAAGTCCATGAGACTCTTATCTCCAATAAACCACCAGAAAACTGTAAGTAGCACTGTGGCTCAAGTGGTAGAGTGTTAGCCTTGAGCTGAAGAGCTGAGGGACAGCACCCAAGGCCCAGAGTTCAAGCCCCACTATTACAAAAGAATAAAATAATATAAAATTACATGAATGTTCATTTATCTCCTGTGGTTGTCAGAGCTTTAGCTAAATGGCTTCCTCTCAATCTTTCCAGGAAAAGTGATACATTTAAGTTATATATTATATATTATGTATTTCATGAACATTTGTCCCCTTTGTCTGGTGCCTATTTTTCAGTGCCTTTGTAATTACATGACTCAAAGCCCCTGAGCCATTCCTTAAGTATTTCTGCAAGTATATAAAATGAGATCTATATATAAACTGGTACTGGGAGAGGGATGGAAGAATGCAAGTAGACCCCCTGTGTTACCCACTGGACAAATTAAATTCATCCTGGACAAATGTCCTATGAGCAAATTAAATGAGTGACTATGCCTAGAAACCAACTGCAGTGACAAGGAGTTGCAAGAAAGGGAAGGAGAAAAGAAGGGCACAATACCTCGTGAAGGGGAAAAGCAGCTTCATAGGAGCCATTGGTAAGCAAGCGATTCAGACCTAAGGCAACAAGCAGACCCACTTGAGTTAACGTTGAGCTTTCCTTTTTACAATGCTCAATGTAAGAACAGTACTTTCAAAAATGATTCAAACCTACTTGGGGATACCAACAGTTTAGAAAGAGCACTTTACTGTCTCTAGGAAGTGAGGGCCAATTGCTGTAAAATTTGATTTATTTCTAAATTTTAAAATACTGAATGGTCAAACACGGACTATATTTAAGGTATATACTGTGGTGGTTTGATAAGCATATTTATTGTGCCATGATTACTATAATCAAATTAGTTGACAACTAGCAATGCCCATGCTGTACATTAGATGCCTAAAACTTGCATTTTATAACTTTTATTTTGTCATGAAATATGCCCTTTGACCCTCATCTCCTCATTTCCCCCACATCCCGCTGGCAGCCACCATTCTGTGCTCTGCCTTTTCTAAAAGTTTGACTTTCTTAGATAGTACACTAAAGTGAGATCACGTGGTATTTGTATTTGTGTGCCTCATTTAATTAACCAGATGTCCTCCAACTTCATCCATGTCATCATAAATGATGTTTTCTTCCTTGTATGGAATAATGTACAATAATATTCCATTGTACATATATTTACCACAATTTTTTCATCAATTCACCTGTCAGTAGACACATGGATTGTTTCTATCTTGGCTGAATGAACATGGAGGTTAATTTGGATATTAGCCAGAAGTGGGACTGTAGAATCATATGGTAATTTTGCTTATTTATATATTATTATTATTATTATTATTAAGAAACTGCATTAGGATTCTTCTTTCTTCTCTCACAGCTTTTATACTTTTGTATACACTGTGAACTTCAAAATGTAATTTTATTATTTTGGTTTAAATAGTTACTGTTAAAGAGAATGAGATAATATGAATGCTTACATATTTTTTTCAGGATTTTTCATGTACCTTGTAGACATTTTTTGGTAATGAGTTGGTTAATATATTAATTTTGTATTATTTTATTTTTTTGGGGGGGGTCCGGTCGTGGGCCCTGAACTCTGGGCCTGGGCGCTGTCCCTCAGCTCTTCAGCTCAAGGCTAGTGCTCTACCACTTAAGCCACAGCGCCACTTCTGACTTTTTTCTTTTTGCTTATGTGGTGCTGAGGAATCGAACCCAGGGCCTCGAGCATGCAAGGCAAGTGCTCTACCACTGAGCCACCTTCCCAGCCCCGTATTTTAATAAATATATTGATACATCTAAATTTTTTGTGTGCCTTTGTATGTAGCATGTTTATATCTAATTTTTTTTGTGCCTTTGTATGTAGCATGTATTTCTTCTCTTACTGCATTCAATATTTTTCTTCTTCCTTATTATGGGTTTCAAACAAGCTGATCTTGGTTGTCTAGGTATATAGTTTTCTTCATATTTCTTATCTTTTGTGTTTATTAAGTTTATTGATCTCTAGGTTTACAGTTTGCATCAAATTTGTAAATTTTTACCCATTAGGTTTTTTTGTTTGTTTTTTGCTTATGTGATGCTGAGGAATCGAACTCAGTACCTCATGCATGCCAGGCAAGCACTCTACCAATGAGCTACCTTCCCAGCCCCTACCCTTAGTTTTTAACAGTTTTAGTATCATTGCCTGTGAATTTTTCCATCTGTGTAAACTATGGGTAGGTTCTTGTTGACTTCTTCTTCTTTTTATTTGCATGTCTGATAAGCTGGTTAGATGTCAGGCACTGTCATTCTCTCTTTTGGGGAACAGAAATTCTTACAAATGTTCTTGAGCTTTGTTCTGAGACATAGCTCAGTTACTTGGAAAAGGGGTGATCTTTTTCTAGTTTTCACATGTGTTAGGCAGGAATTGTTTAGTCTAATAGCAGGTATTTTTCACCAATGAAACCAGACGCTTTCTCATTGATCGGCGAGTAACGAATTATTTTATTTTCACAGGCAATCCGGTTGGATGCTCTTTCTCTGGCCATAGGTAATTTCTTGCCGTGTATGCCCCAATTGATACTCCATGAACACCTGGTGGGTAGGAGTGGAGTAGCTCTTCAGATGTTCAAGGTTCTATGTCTGTGCAGCCTTTTGTCTATTATGGATAGCTGTTTTTGGTTTCCCATTGTTTAGTAATGTCTTTAAAATAGTCATTTCATATACTTTAATCTTTTCTTTCCTTTTGGGTTGTTTCAGGTGGAAAAGTAAATCCTTTGCCTGTTCTTGCACGTTGGCTAAGAATGAAAGTTTAATGGGTTTCAGATCAAGATTTCTGTTGCTTGTTAAAATAAACTTCAAAGGATATGATTCGGTTGATATCTCTCAAGTAGCTTCAAGGTCAAATGCTACCTATACTTTAGGTCCTGATCAGGACCAATGGTTTATCTGACCTGGAAAATGGCACCTGCCCTTACACCTAGCTTTTATTGGTAAAAGGTCAACCAGTTATTACGCAGTTTTCATCAGAGCCCCATATTGATACGTCAAGCTGATTCACATTAACATGAACCAAGAAGGTATCAGTAGGGATTTATATTTTGTCTACAGAAAGCCCTTAATAAATGACTGTGTAATGAATGAAAACATTATTGATTATGCAGAAAGGTCTGATTTCTCCAAACCTCTGATGAGAATTTCACTTATTAAGAACTTTCAAACATCCTAGATTCTAGAAAAATAAGATCCACAAGGACCCAATAAAAGACTCTGACGATAATGTTTGTAAATTTGTCATAAAAATTTGTCCAAGTCTCACAAAATGAGAAAAAATAGCTAATATTTAACTCTGCCATTTTACTAACTTCACCTTGAATGATTTTTTTTGTTTGTTTTCAGTTGTGGGGCTTGAACTCTAGACCTGGGTGCTGTCCCTCAGCTCTTCAACTCAAGGTGAGCGCTTTACCACTCGAGCCACAGCACCACTTCCAATTTTCTGGTGATTAATTGGAGATAAGAGTCTCACAGACTTTCCTGCCCGGGCTGGCTCTGAACCATGATCTTCAGACCTCAGCCTCCTGAGTAGCTAGGATAACAGGCATGAGCCACTGGCATCTGGCTAACTTGAATGATTTATTGTAGGCATACATATAGTTAAATAAATACATTTATTGAGCTAATAATTGCAATTTCGCCAGGATTTTTCCAGGGTTGATTCTCACTGTTGTAATAAATTCAGAGTGAAGTTGAAAATTTACACATAGTGGCAGTTTATCCTCCACCGAGACGCCTGCATGAATCAAGTCCACAAATCAATATTTTTATGTTACTTCTAATCAATGCTGACTCATGGATGGTGATAATTTCAAGAAAGAGTTCCAGGCAGAAAATAACACTGGACAAACATTAATTCTATCAAGAAGTTAAATTTCCTGCTAACATGTTCCTTTTTAATTTATTAAACCAAAGATGACAATTAAAGCAGTAGATTAAAGATCAGTGGTAGTTTAACTTCAGATGTTTCTGCATAGTGCACGATCCTGAATTAATAATTTATTCTGATTGATTGGTTTATTCTAATTAAACACTTTCCATTTCAGCCTTACCAATTTTCAAGGCACTGAAGTCCTTGAGTAGAATCCTCCATTCATCGTTCGAGGGAATCTTTTACAAAGACTTGTTCTGACTAGCACCAAAACTACACTTTCAGGTCTCCTTCAGAACCCCCAAAACTCACTATCTGTGCCTTTTCTTTCCCTTAAATCTTAACTAGTTGTAAAAGAGCCCATAATTAAAGATAAAAATATTCTTTATAACAATTGCTAGATGGTCTTGCTGTATGCAGTTTCTGATTATTTAAGGATACTGATAGTGAGACACAAACTGTGTCAAAAAGATCAATTACTTTCAATAAGCATTTATTAGGCTCCTTCTGTATGCTAGATACTATGCCAGACAAAGATGCTACAAAGATGAACAAGGCAGATATCAGCTAAGGACTTATGATCTAGACTGGTAGCAAGATTCTCAATACACTCTGTTTTAAGTTATGAGGTACACTATAAATGATCATACTAACCTCAGTGAAGGCACTGCTTTTTTGAATTAATTACATTTTCAATGAAATAACAGAGAAAACTATAATCATAATTTCACATTCTCTCACCTATTTTCTAGTACTTCCATAATATAATGTTAACTGAAAAGAAGTATGATTGAAAGGCATAGATAAGCCAAGCTCTGGTGGCTCACACTTGTAGTCCAAGCTACTCAGGAGGCTGAGATCTGAGGTTCATGATTTGAAGCCAGTCTAGGAAGAAAAGTTCATGAGACTCTTATCTCCCATTAACCAGCAAAGAAGCCAGAAGTGGAGATGTGGCTCAAGTGGTAGAGGTGCAGCCTTCAACACAAAAGCCAAGCAAGAGTTAGAGGTCCTGAGTTCAAGTCCCAGTATTAGCACTAGAAGAAAAATAAAGAGAGAAAGAGAGAAAGCAAGGAAGGAACGAAGGAAAGGATGAAGGAAGGAAGGAAAAAAGAAAGAAGTAATATAAAGCATAACCCAAACCTGTTTTCACAAACCATACCACAGAATAAGGAATTAACATTTTAAAAAGAGCTGATAGTTGAATTATTTAGGAAATAACAGCAGTTTTCTGTAGGTGATAGCTTTATATAATGTCATTGATAGTAATCCAAGTTAATAAAAACAGTTGTATATATACAAATCTGAAATAAACACTTCAAAAATAAGTGTCATAGAAATTCAGAAGAGGGGTGAATTTTTCTGAGCTGGAATGGTCACAGAGACTCTATGAAGAGTGTATATCTCAAAGATGGAGGACTGTTCCTGAGAACATAGAATAAGTTCAACTATCACCAATCCAAGTTAAGAAAGACCTGTAGTAGGTTTGATTACATCTAACTCACTTGCATCTAACTCAATAGAACATTCTAGATGTATCAGACCTGAATGAGGTAAGCTATCTATTTCTCTCTATTTTACTTTATTCAGCTTGGGATCAAAGTAGTTTTGTGTGTTTTCTTTCTTTCTTCTTCTTTTTTTGGCAGCTTCTTTATGCTAGTGACTCATACTGAGCTTGCATTCAGCTCTACTGTCTGAATCTCCAGTCTGTTCCTCTCACTATGCTGTTGAGCAACATTTCTCCCACACTGTACTGGGGCAGTTGTTTTACTGAATCTAAGTGTAGGATTATCCATTTACAAACTGTTAAATGTTGTCCTGCTGGTTTTGGCTGAGATTTCTGGCCTGACTCCAATGATGAACTCATTTGAATAGGTCCTTCCTGCCTAACCCCATCTGAAATCTTGACCCAGAGTCCATGTAGCTGTGTCAGTTATCATTTTGTGGCTCGTCGCTCAAGATGGACCTTCATTGCCTGATTTGCAGTAATAGAGCTGGAGTTTGTAAATATTTTCTATTGTCAGATGAGATGCCGTTAAACTCTGTAAGGGCACTGAGGGCACTGGAGGCACACTGGTGGAGTTGAGGATTTCTCTTCCGGATACCATTGTGCTTTTTTCAACAGGCTTTTCTAGTACCCGCTTCTACTGCAACCAGATCCCACAGTATGGCTGCTGGGAATCAGGACATGATGCTCCCAAGGAGCCTTTTTCCTGGTGTCCCCTGTGGGGACAGATAACTGCTGCTGGTACTCAATCTCCCAAAGAGTAAATTTCCCAGAACCTATCCAGGGAGCATCACTCCAGGAAGCAAGATCTACAGAAGTCCCCAGAAAACCTCTCTCCTCTGGCAGAACTCCTGGGAACAGTCTGGATCACAGCTTTGTTGGGAACACCTCCTAATTTCTACTCTTCTTCTACTATTCAGAGGTCTACTTCCAACCTTAACTAGTTGCTGCTGCTTCCAATCCCCTATTTATTTATTTTAAACTCTCCTTGTTCAGCTTATGGGTGACTCACTCTTCATTAGATCCTGGCTGATTCAGGTCCTTACTGAAAAAATTAACTGTGCTGGGACAGAGATAACAAAGGCACCTAAGCATTCTGATGCAGAGCTTGTTTAATAAAGGCAGGAAATTTGGTAGTGTAATATAGAAAGATTCTCAGAAAAATGCCTAAAATATAAATTGTGGTGGACATTTACGGGGAAAGATGAGTACATGTAGAAATGATTTATGTATGACAGCTCATTTTCGGTATGGGCATCTCCCCTCTGCCTAGAGTACTCTCTCCCTCCAACTTTCCACACTGACTTTTTACCAGCTTCTCAATGAATCTTTCCTTGACTGGTACTTAATCCAGATTAGCTTTACAAGTCTCTGTTTCAACTTCTTCATGTCGTTTATTTACTTACTTTCCCCCTTCTTAAATACAAGTTCTAGGAGAGAATTGTGTTCTACTACCTAAGTGCTTGTTCAGTGTCTGGAACACACTAGGTGGTCTATAAATATCTGCTGAACTGACAAAATTTCTCTCTGATCTTCTATAAATGGGGTGGTATAGTCTTTAAAGATGTTGAAGGAGGACTCTAAAAATTTTACATTTGTGCACTATCTGTGCAGGAAGTATAGTTTTTTAAAAAAAATAAATGGCTAAGTATTTCTATAATTGCTATACACTGGAAAAAAAACAGGAGAAGAATGTAATTCCTCAATACCAAATGCAGTTTGTAACACTAATATAGTACTTACCTATTTTGTTTTTTCCTTCTTCATACTTTATTCTTTGTAAAATATGATGCACAATTCTACTTCTTGTGGCGTTGTTGAAGAAAGTGTCTTTGTTGTGTATGATGAAGCTGTGCACACACACATTGAAAAGACAAGTTGAGGATTACTTGAGGTAAAAGATTCTGTTCATTAGAATTTGGTGCTGCTCAGGTAGAGCTGCCCTGGAACCTCATGAGAGAACCCGGAGCTCACACCAGAACACGAAGCTCACAAGTCTAAGTCGTTTTTGTCCTCAGAATTCTGAACATTTACCTTATTATGTCAGGAAGGACTTGGACCTAAATGAAATTAACCCTAAAACAAACTAATAGCAAGCCTAGGTCTTATATTTTATTTTCGTCACCAAAGTCACTAAATAAATTCAACTAAAAATCGATACTGAGTTCATCTCCTCTTTTCTTTTATTCTGCTCCCTCCTATGTCATAATCATATGTTTCCCAAGGAATTTTAAGATTGAATTGGCATGGGTGGCCGATGCAGAAGTTTGGAGGTCGGTCTTAACTCATGGGTAAGGTAAGAGATTGATATTTCAACTCTTTTCCTTGCTTGCCTACATTCTTTTCTGGATAACCTTTTTGTTGTTGTTGTTGTTGGTCATGGGGCTTGAACTCTGGGCCTGAGTGCTGTCCCTCAGCTCTTTAGCTCAAGGTGAGCGCTCTACCACTTGAGCTACAGCGCCACTTGGATGACCTTTTATTTTTAGAAAGCATACATGCAAGATTCCTTTCTCTCAGCCAGTCTGTCAAGCTTGTCAAGGGCATACACAGACACAAAGACACAGACACATAGACATACAGACACACACACACCCCACTGGCCTTTCTGGACGTTGTTTCTACCTTAAGGAGACGCTTTTCCAGATAACAGAGATACTAGGTCTATGTGATCCAGCAGAATGAGGCTCTTCCCTTCCCACAAGTGTGCTTAAGACTAATAGCAATCCTGTGTCATTACTTTAGGAACTGTTTCTCCTGAAGGTGGTAGCCAAGCAAAGGCATATAAATCAACATTGATTCACCACTGTCTCCAAATCCAGCTCTGACCTCACTTCCCTAGTAATTTACTTCCCACCCCTCAACTATACTTCTGCCCCTCTCAAAATTAGGACTCTCTCTTCTGTGCTATTTCTCTTGTAGGCAGATCAGTTTTCTGACGATTTGGTGTTAACATTTATTTCTTTTCCTTTCTTCATCAGATGATCATGGAGGACACTCACTCTAGTAGAACAGATGAAATCCTCAACCTTGAGAAGCTTAGTCTAGTGGAGAAGACAAACCATGAAGGAAATAAACACAATTCTATGTCAGAGAAGGGCTGAATCAATCTTTCATGCCTCTTCTCTCCCATAAAATGGGACTGACACAGGGTGAAAGGCTGAATCCTAAACCCTATAGCCCAAGGATCTAGCGAGTAAGCAGTACATAGGTGCGTGAGGTTCTGAGAGTTTGCACTGGGAAAACTGCTTCCAGAATATAGATTCTCAACTGTTTGTCCAAATGCTAAGTGGAAGAGTTAGAACTGGTCTTGAGAAAGGGAAATCCAGGTCTGGGGTTCTGTTTGGGAACAGAGTTGGGAATGTGAGTTTAGGATATCAGACAAAAGAGAGAGAAAATTAGAAAACAAAAATACATCATAGAAACAGGTCCCTCAGTGAAGTGCTTTCTTCCCCACTTTTCCTTCTCCAGGAGCCTCTGAGGAAAGTAATGTGTGTTGGTAGCTGAGCGATAAATTCTGTGTGAGTGAGTCAATGAAGAAGCCCAGCATTTATGCCGCACTTTTCTCTCAATTTTTCTAAAGATATTTTGTGGCACCCAACAGAAAGCGGGATTTCATAGGCTGCATTACATTGAATTTGGTTCTTTTCATTTTATCCTTTTCTGTCTCTTTTCACCTTATTTGAAACAGGCCTTTACCTTTTAATGCTGAATAAAGATGTCATAAAGAAATAGACAACAAATAAAAATTCCGTTCAGATGATCACCGGGAGCTGATAAGCACAGGTATTGTTTGATGTGACGATCCAGAGCTAAGTGCCCCTGTCTCTCTTTCTTCCATTAAATGCTTTTCTGCTTCCTTGCTTCCTTCTCTTTTTATGACACTGTTTTATATCTCCTGAGCATGTGTAATAGTTCTCTATAATAAGTACCCCATAAAAGTTTCCACGTTCTGTTTCTTCCTTATTTCTCGGTTGTACCTGGTGTCCGGTTCATCTCCTGTGTGAAAAGCATGGCTGGCATGTGCCAAGCAGTTTTCTAATGCCTTAGTTACATACAGATTCATCCAGTCCTTCCAACAAACCACAGGTAAGTGCTGATGAGTCCCATTTCTCAGAGGGGTTAAGGATGTGCCCCAAGTCATTCAGCTAATAAGAGGCAGAATCTGGATTTGAATGCAGGCAATCTGGCAGCAGAGGCATTTCTCTTAGACATCCTACTTGTTTTTTCTTTCCATAAATGAGAAACATCCTGACACCTGAAGCTGGCTCTCTTTGAGGTAAGGCCAAGAGGAACTCTGTCTGGAATGTCTTTTATGTTTCCATTCACCCTTCAAAGCTTGTCTCAGAGTTGGGCGCTGGTGGCTCACGCTAGTAATCCTAGCTACTCAGGAGGCTGAGATCTGAGGATCATAGTTCAAAGCCAATCTGGGCAAGAAAGTCCCTGAGACTCTTATATTCAATGAACCACCAGAAAACCAGAAGTAGAGCTGTGGCTTTCAGTAGTAGAGTGCTAGTTTTGAGCAAAAGAACTCAGAGACAGCTCCCAGGCCCTGAGTTCAAGCCCCATGATAAAAAAAAAGAAAGAAAAAGAAAAAGAAAGCTTGTCTCAGGCAATATTCCCTCAGAGACTTCCCCTTCCCCACCCACACACCTGGGAGGCAGTAAGGTGTTATGAAGAGAAAGCCAGCCATAGGGTGTTGATGAGGAAGACCTTTGCCCTTGGTGTATTCAACAGTACCTTCAAAGTAAGACAGCTGTGTCTATCTATATTCCAGATTTTCCACTTACTGTATGGTGTTGGACCATCCCTCAGCTTTCCTGGGCCTGGTCTTGGTTTCATCATCAGGACAATGAGACTGTCATTTTATGCTCACAGGGTTTTGTATAATCAGATGATATGACAAGTCATGCTGAGACCACTGCTTGGCTATTAGGAAATGCCTAGTGAGTTTCATCATTATTGCTGCTTCTACCATAGAACTCATGTGTGGTATACATATACAATGGCATCCTACTCATCTACCAGAAAGAATGAGATTGTACCATGCTGAAGCTAATGAAAAGACTTGGAGAAAATAGTATTAAGTGAAGTAAGCCAGACTCAGAGAAACACAGATCACATTTGTGGTAGCTAGAATGTACCTATACATGTACAAGTAAACACACTGGGAGGTATGCAAGTGGTTACAAACGAATTAACAGATGTATAAAAGATTCTAGGGAGAGCTCAACTAGTATAATTGTTTAGGAAGCCTAAGTCAAAGCCTCCAAAAAATAGGTACCAGGAAATGGATACTTGCAAGAGGCGGGAAGTGAGACCAAGGAGCTTGATGAATGAAGGGGGTCGAATGTAGGCAAGAATTCATTGGATATACCACAGAATTGAGAAAAATAAGGAAAGAGTGGATCAAAGAAGAGGTGAAGATCAGTTGAAGGTCAAGATGCATTATTTACATAACCTGCTTTGTTAAAGGGCAAAAAATATTAATACAAAACTTAAAAATTAAGAGACATGAGGGAAGGGTGGGTTGTGAGGGTTAGGTGTGAACGCTGGAAGGACTGATTAAGACGCACTGTATTCTTGAACTGCTTGTTGAATGGCGACTTCTCTGTACAACTATTTAAAGATAACAAAAGCCTATTTTTAGGCTTCTGTGCATGAGCATCTTGAGGGCATGCTATATGCCTAGAACTAGAATAGGGTGAATCACACAACTCCTAAAGTTGCATCTGATGAGCTGACCTCTTGCGGGAGCACTAGCTAACCTTGAGGGCTGTCTATCTTGTCTTCTTATACCTTGGCTGCCATTGCTGCTTCTGGGAGCTCCTTTCACCCAGTCCCTGCATTCTCTCAATGCCTCATGATCAAGGATCTTCTTGGACCCTGCAGGGCCATCTGGTTTTCTCTGTCATGCGTTCTCTGGAGGATTATGAGAAGGAGCAGTGATGGTTTCCTCTGTTTGATTCTCATGTTTCTCTTAGCAATAAACAATCTCTCTTGTCGTTCCCTATTTCTGTCTCTTTTTTCTCTTACACACACACACACACACACACACACACACACACACACACACACACACACTCAATGTAAGCTGAACTATTTTGGCAAATGTGAGACCTGCAGCACTAAGTCTCTTAGCAGAACTTGAAAATTCCACTGTGTTCTGTACACTGGATGGTAAAGAAATGGCTTTGGGAGCCATTTAACCAGTTCATTATTATTCTGTATATATCCTCATTACATATCTTCTCACCCAGAAATTCACTATCTAGAAATATATTCTACTAATGCACTCATATAGGTGCAAAGCAACAGACATATAAGAATGCTCATTACAGAGTAAGTTATAATAGCAAACATGAGGAAATAATCTAAATAATTCATCTGTGGGGGACAGACAAAGCGAATTATGAGACAACTTTGTTGTGACATACCCAGTAGCTGTAAAAGGATAAAGAGGTACTCAATATAAATAGTAAAAATCTCTACAGGGAAGAAACAAGGCTCAAAATGAGCATACAGATATATCAGAAAAGAACATATCCAATAGGAAGAACATGAATATAGTATGTTGAAATAAAATTATATATTCTTCCACAGAATGACTAATAACATCTAAATGTTTTTGGACTTTAAAATAATAATTTAAAGAATGTATAAAATACATTTCTGGGGGGATGTCTTCTTACCTCTTTCCTTGAAGGATAAGGACAAGGAATAAACTGTAGAACTGGCAAGGATCAACTTTGTGGTCACAGCTTGGTGTGTGTGTGTGTGTGTGTGTGTGTGTGTGTGTGTGTGTGTGTGTGTGTGTGTGTGTGTGTGTGTGTGTGTGTGTGTGTGTGTGTGTGGCTTGATATATATATGCATATATATATGCACACACACAGAGACACACATATATCTTTCTACTTCTTTGGAGGGCTTATGTAATCTTCCCAAAGCCCAAAAAGGAACTTAAAAACCACCTGCCCTGCTCCAAATCTTATTCATTTGCGAAGAGAACTGTCAAGGGCACAAGTATGCCCATAAAGGGGACTTTATGGATGCTTCTATTATGCCCTAGGAGGGCACAATTTGCTCACTACCCTCTAAGATGTCAACCTGCTGCTTCCTATGATGGTGAAAAGCCTGGCTTTTCACTTGGGATGCTGGGAGCTGAGGATCCCAAAATTCTCTTTGCTACGATGAAAGGAATAGGCTGTATAACTGTGTTTTAGTTTAAAATCTCCTGGTGCTGTATTTTCTCTTTATCAATAGGTTCTTTCCATGACCCACTGTTCACAGAAGTACTGGAAAGTATTGTGATGTGTCAAGCTGCTTAACAAGTAAATATGCTCTGCACACTGAAGGTATATGTATGCAGAGATGGTGGATGGAAGGAGAGATGGGTGTTGTTTTTTGAGTGAGGAGGATGCCAAAGCAGTATTAATTTAGCTCCCTTCAGAGAGGCCTTTGTTTGTTTTTGTCAGTTGTGGGGCTTGAACTCAGGGCCTGGGCACTGTCTCTGAGCTCTTTTCTGCTAAGGCTAGCACTCTACCACTTGGAACCACAGCTCCACTTCTGGTTTTCTGGTGGTTTAACTGGAGATATGAGACTCCTGCACTTTCCTGCCCAGGCTGCCTTTGTACTGTGATCCTCGGATCTCAGTCTCCTGAGGAGCTAGGATTGCAGGCACAGCCACCAGCACCTGGCCAAAACAAAACTTTTGAACTCCACTTTTATTTTCTTCTATCTTAGAGAAAAAATCGGCACTGTTACAAACCCAATTTCACAAGTTGTAGGTTTTGAAATGCACCCTTGAGCTTGTCTTTTTCTCACACTCAACAACTACTCCATTAAGTTCTTCAGGTCTCTCTCCCCAACTGTAGCCTCTGTGTTACCCAACTGTTCTGTGGACCTATCTCACTCTTCCCTTTGAAGTTGTTCCCAGTGTTACTGCAACAAGCTCCCAACTGTTCTTTCAATCTCACTCTCCCTGCAGGTCATCTTCTACGCAGCACGCACGATGATCTTTTAAAAACGGAATAAAAGGCTAACCGTCCCTGCGTTAACTATACAATGATATCCTAGAGATTTGGAATAAAGGCCCAAACTCACTCTGCTGGTCTATATAGTCCTACATGGGCCTCTTCCTACATCAAAGACCCCCCTCCTTGACTTTTCCTATTACTCTTTGTAAACAAGCCACAGCATCCTTTACTGCCCCTTAACTAATCCACTGGGCCGTTTCCCAGAGCTTTGGTGTTCTTTTTCCCCCTGGATATACGTATATATGTACATATATGTATTACATATTATATATTTTTCCTGGATATAGAATATATATTATATACATATATGTATATAAATGGGATGTGAAACAGGTTTTCTACCTAAGGCCTTATGCTTACTATATTCCCAGTCCTTTGGGCTTTAGTTATTTTTCATGTAAAGTCTTGGACTTTTTGTGTAGGGCCAACCTGAGGCACAGATCCTTCTACCAATAACCTCCTGAGTAGCTGAGATCATTGACACAAGCATATGACCTTGCCCCAGATTTTTGTACAACTTGTTTCTTTCCAACATTTGGCTCCTAAACATCATCAGCACAGCTATGGGCAGTCATTCTCTCCTTCCCATTAATCACTCCTTCTATATATATACCATTACATTGTTTTGTTATTATTCTTTGTTCTCAGAATTTTAAAAGTGCAGCATGGGTGGGCACGTGTTTACCTGTTTATATCTGCCCTTGTCCTTGTAGAACAAAAGCCCTGTAAGGCAGGCTTTGTCTGCCACATTCCCTCCTCTAGGGCCTCAGAGAATAAGTAGATCATGTTCCTTTGATTCCAAGGCTCACTGGATATTGTAAAACTTGTCACATTTTATAACAGATGAATGATATCATTTGTTTTCCTAACTTGAAATTCATAAAATCACATTTGTTTTATTGTTATGCTTTGTACTTGGTATCATTTTGGAAGGAAAAAATAATAATAAAAAACCAGATGCCAATGGCTCACGCCTGTAATCCTAGGAGGCTGAGATCTGAGGACTGTGGTTTGAAGCCAGCCTGGGCAGGAAAGTCCATGAGACTTTTTTTTTTTTTTTTGTCTGAGACTGGGAGTCGAACTCATTATCTGATGATTCCATTGGCTGGTGTTCTACCACCAGAGCCATGCCTCCAACCTCTCCTCTGTGAGACTCTTACCTCCAATAAATTACTCAGAAAACACGGGAAGTAGCACTGTGGCTCAATTGGTAGACTGCTAGCCTTGAGCCAAAGAAGCTTAGTTAGGGACAGAGCCTAGGCCCTGAGTTTAAACCCCGACTGGCAAAAAAAGGGCATGGGGTGAGTTCAAAGGTAGAAAAAAATAAAGTTATGGAATTTTGGAGACTGATAAAACAAGTATTCTCCATGGCATAAAAATCTACACAGTTTAAAGCTTCAAGAGGAAATGGTATCTTTGTTAAAAAGCACTTAACCATTTGTACATGGTGCGTTTCCTACAGAGCCATGACAAATCAAGGCATGTTTCCTGGTCTCGGAGTGAAGAGCCTGAAGCATGTGCCACCTGGATTTTGGAATTAATCCACAAAAGTGACTGCCACGTGCTCCCTGTTTCTTCCCATTTTGGGTGGCAGTGTCTATTTTAGTCATTCTGCCGACTCCTTCCTTGGGCCCACAATTGAAGCAAGGGAAAAGTTGGACATCCCTGACTCCATTTTGTATGCTTGTGCTCCAAAGTCATTCTTGATTCAGTCACCTTGCAACCACCTTGGGTGCCGTGAAGGACCAGACAGTGATAACAAAGAGGGGTGGAAAAAAAATCTGTTGGCAAAGGCAGGCAACCGCAGAATCTCCACAGGACAATGACAAGAATTCTTCTAGAACCCCTTTCCAAACAGAGACTGAGAGAATCATCCACTCAAAGCCACCTGCACCCAGGATTCTTTAATAGTTATTCACATCTCTTTTCTCTGTCCACAGTTTATTGTCTAGTTCGACATGAAGTTCATGTCTGTACCCAGGAGATCGCTGAAGATGAAGTAAAGATTTGTCTTCCTAGATCAGACCTGTGCCGTATAACAGACCTCCTTTCACCATCACATATATTTACTTGGTGTATAGGGGCAGGTGGCTAGACTTGAAATCACAGGAGTTTGAGAATGAGACCAGTTTCATTGTGACTGAGGGATAGTTTTTACAGTGTTTATGCGTAGGCTGTGTAGCTTGTATTTTTGCTAGAATCAGAATATTGCCCTAAGTCTGCCAAGGTAAAGAAGCTTGAACTAGCCTCTCTGAAGATGAGACTATAAAGAGAGATAAGTAACTCTTGGCATCAGCCACCAGCTGAAGCAAGAAACAATTACAGCCACATGGTGACTCTGGACAGAACCAGCAGGGGACACATCCTGTTGAGACTACCATGACCACTGGAAGAAAAAATCAAATAAAATGATTATTGTTTAAAATGATTCTGTTTTGTAGTAGATAGTGATATAGCATACCCATTGTTACTGATGAAGTGTTTATATATGTTATATAATATATATTATATAACATATATATGATTTATTTATTTTTGCTGGTTGTGGGGCCTGAACTCTGGGCCTGAGCACTGTCCCTCAGCTCTTCCGTTCAAGGATAGTGTTCTACCACTTGAGCCACAGTGCCATTTCTGGCTATTTCTGCTTATGTGGTGCTGAGGAAGCGAACCCAGAGCCTCATGCATGCAAAGCAAGCATTCGACCACTGAGCTACCTTCCTAGCCCTGAAGTTATATATTTTTTTTATGGTGAAGTTATATGACTTCAGAGTACATAAGAAAAAGCTAAGGTTAATACCTTAATAATAAATATTTCAGGAAACTTTCTTAATTAACTTTTAAATTGAGATTTTAGTAAGGAGAAATAAAGGTGATACAGTTAACTGTCACTTAAATTATGCCCTCAAATTAATGAAAATCTAAGAGGGAACAAAGCAACCAATTATTTTTTTATGTGACAAGATCTATTTTAAGAGTTTCTGGGTATTAAGCAACAGCAACGTGAAGACTCACTCCTTAAGTACACTTGTTAAGAGTTAAGGGATGGGATGATTATCAGCCCAAATACATAATATTCCAAATTCTGACTGGTAAAGATTGTCAAGCCTCTTGGAGGATTATGGTGATGAGCTACTGGAATATAAAGTGATGTGAGGGTTTTTAATGTGAAACTCAAATAGTTATTTCTAATTGTACTTCACGCTATCATCTTTGCTATCTGAGAGTTAAATATGAATTAAAAGTACTTGCTCTTGAGGCTCCCAGATAAAGATGGAAAATTAACCACTTGCATTCAACTTTTCTCTTTTAAGAAATCTCATGAAAATAATAGCCTTGTGTGAGAGAGAAAGAGAGAGACACAGAGAGAGAGACAGAGACAGAGAGAACCAAAGAAAAGACAGAATAAAGGTATAAACACTAAATAAAAACACTGCAGAAATAAGCAGCAAATATGCAAAGCTGACAGACAAGTGGAATAGTCATAGTACCAAGAAAGCTGAATCTAGCCAGTCGATGGGAAACTCGTGAACAATCATATTTATATTAAAATCTCCATGAAGTATCAGAACTGGCCACCAGTCAGAAGGGGCACAAAGGGGATCCCAAGTAAATATTGTTTGAAAGTTATTTAGGAAGATGTTAGTTCCCCACATTCTTGTCTGTTCTCTAGAAGAAAACTGGAGGTAGTAAGGCCTTAACTTTCCAGGCAGGAGATGGACACAGGCCTCTCTAGGGAATTTGGGTAGCTCATGCTGAAAGATTTAAAGCTAGTGACAAGGAAGCCTCCAACATCCACCCATCCCACCATTTCCATACAGTGAGGCCCACAATCGACCGGCCCCACCAGCTACTCAGAAATTGTACTTCAGGGGTGCATTTCCTAATTTGAAATATGGACAGTTTAATAGTTATCACACTGATATGAAAGAAAATAATACAAAGAGATAGAACATTATTAAAATTATGTTCAGAAAGTTGACGAGATGTCTCAATGATGGAAAGAAGCTCAAAATTATTTTTTTTAAATCCCAGAACATAACAAATAGAAGTAGCCTTTAGAAATTAAACAGAAATGATAGCAGAAGTTAAAAACTCAATAGAAACATTGAAAATATGTTGAAGCAATCCTCCAGCAAAACTATTGAGAAAATCTCCTAAGGCAAAAAAACAACGGTGTGTCTTTGAAAGTGGAAACTTGGTCCCCTATCTCTTCCTCTCCCTCTTTTTTATCTCATTCTCTTCCTTCCTACCTTCCTCTTTCTCTCTTCCTCCCTTTCTTCTTTTGTCTCCCTCCCTCTTTCCATTCCTCTCTCCTTTTCTCTCTTCCTCTCTCTGTCTCCCCCCCCCCTCTCTCTCTCTCTCTCTCTCTGTTTTCTTTTTCTTGCTCTCTGTTGCTTCTGCCACAGGCTACGGCTGCCTGGTTTTACATGACAAGGGTTGGAGAATCAACAGAGTCATGGTCTATGAACAGAAACCTTTGAAACCATAAGGAAAACTTAATCTTTCTCCTCTAAAGAACAAAGTGAAGGATAGGAGAATAAATCACATTGATTTTTGTTGTTGTTGTTGTTGTTGTCTTTGTTTTTGATCAGTCATGGGGCTTGAACTCTGGGCCTGCGCCCTGTCCCTCAGCTCCTCAGTTCAAGGCTAACGCTCACTCTACCACTTGAGCCACAGCGCCACTTCCGGTTTTCTGTAGGTTATTGGAGATAAGAGTTTCATAGACTTTCCTGCTGAGACTGGCTTTAAACCAAAATCTTCAGATCTTAGCTTCCTGAATAGCTAGGATTACAGGCATGGTGCCCAGCCTCACATTGCATTTCTTACATGACTCGGAGTAGTATTTGCACAGTAATGATGATGTAAACACTAATATACATTATGACAAAATATCTAATTATGAATACATTGAAAGTATAAGCTACTGTTAAGAAAGGAAAACTAGAGAGTATTCTTATTGTTTACAGTTGGAAGTCAATAGATACTGACACAATTGAAGGTCTCCAAAGTCACAAAAATTTACCTCAGACATGTGGTACAGTGACCAAAAGAATGAGCTGAAAGGGTTGAAAATGATTGCTCATTGAGATAGGGAAAGATCTGGGAGGTGATGCATGCAAGTCATTGCTATTTTTCACATCAACCTTGTAGAACTATTGGGCTCTTTGGATTTTAGGTATGAATAATTCTAATTTTATTTAAAAGATAATAAAGAGGGAAATAAAGGAGGGAGGGAGGAAGGATTTCTTTTTGATAATATATTTACCAAGATAGCTAAAAAAGTTTTAATATAGAATACTCATCACTTTGAAATAAAATAAAAATCTTCATAATGATTTTTTTATTGCTTTTAGGGCTCAGTGTTTTAAACATATTAGATGAAAGAATGCTGATATTCCAACTTGGAACTAGATTTTATTAAGAGAACCTGCTTTACAGATAGAATTTGCTTTTTATGAGCACTAGCTTGTAACATGTTTGCTAGATTACAATATGTTTTTAAAAATTTTGAGCCCTTGGTGATTTTTTTCCTCATAAATAACACAGTTGGGCTATATTGGAATTCTGAATGGAAGGACATCTTGAAGGAATATAATAATATCTATTTTTAAAAAGTCAGTCTTCATTCTGCCAAGTATTATTTGAATTTACACTAGGAATTTCTCTAACCTTTGGATTCTATCGATAGGGACTGTGTCAGAACAATATTAGAGGATTAGAAGATACGGTGCAGTGTATTTATATATATATATGTGTTTATATATATATACACTAAATGTACTCATACATGGTCATTTTATGAATTCATCAAGAGATCTCTATCCATTGCTTTTCATACTTTTTATAAGGATTATTTGACTCTCAGAGTTATAGCAGGTCCTATCACACCTGCTATTTTGAAGTTAAGTCCTTTTGAAAGGACTGAAATATTTTCAGACACACCAAAATGCACTGAAAATAAAACAAACACCTATATATCTACTGATAAGAAATAGAAGTTTGAAAATACAGTAGGAATCCCCAGTGTGTGTCTCCCAAACTGCTCCCCTTTTCCCAGAGGTAATTACTATCAGGAATTTTTCATCATTTTCAGTATTCCGTATTCATATTCAATATTTCTAAAAACAAAGCATCATAGTTAAAAAGAACTTTACAGAAATGGTATTTGGCTAATAAATACATGAAGAAATACTCAGTGTCCTGGGGCCTAAAGGAAATTACAAATCAAGACATGATTGAGATTCTTTATTACTCCAGTCACAATGACCATCATAAAGAATAATATGCTCACTGTGAGAGTGTTTTATCCTAGCACTGTCTTCGTTGTATTTTGGTAAGTTATATATTCATTTCTATTGGATTATAGAAACTTTTGGATTTCCCCTTTTATTGCTTTGATGGCATATGCATCATTCAGCAATGTGTTGTTCCGCCTCCATGAGTTTGAATACTTTCTGTAGTTTACTAACTCCTAATTTTATTCCATTATAGTCTGATGGACTAAAAGGCATTATTTCCTCATATTTGCTGAGGTCCTGGAATATGATCTATTTTGGTGAAGGTTTCATTAGCTGCTGAGGAAGAATGTGTGTTCTCATAAGAACATTGTTGGCCCACTTATTTATCGGGCAGTTGTTTCTTTGAAGATTTGTTGTTGGGGGATTTAATTTTTTGAGTTCCAGATATATTTTAGATATAAGACCGTTGTCCGTTATATGGCTAGTGAAGATATTCTCCCAATTTGTGGGCTTTCTATTGATCTTGCTAGCTATGTCCTTTGCCATGCAGAAGCTCTGAAACTTCATGCAATCCCATTTGTCCAACCTTTCTTTGATTTGTTGTGTTTCTGGGTCTGGCAACAATGAGATGTACAAGTCGTTAAGTCGAAAAACGAACAATGCAACTTTGGCCGAGGGGTGGGGGTGGGGTATGGGACATGGGAAGGGATGAGAAGGGGAAACAAAGGAGGAGGCAACAATGCTTGATAAGAAATGTACTCATTACCTTGCCCATGTAATTGTAACTCCTCTGTACAGTATTTTCACAATAAAAAAAAAGAAAAATATTGTTGGATGAAACATTCTGTTGATGTCTGTTTGTTGAATGACTGCCTTAATGACCTACGGAATGGTGACTGTGGAGTATTGAAATCTTGAAATATCATTGTGTTGGGGTCTATTTGTGTTTTTAAGTTCAACAGTATTTGCTTAACAAATAAAAATGCCCTGGCATTCATGGTATTCTCCATCTTCTTGATGGAGAATTTCCTTTGTTAGTTAAAAAATTACTGAATGCTTTATGAATTTGTGTGCCATTGTGTGCTAGAGTCATCGTAATCTCCTCTGTTATGTTCCAGTTTTAGTGAGAACTCCACTGCTGAAATGAGCATTCCACTGACATTTGCACAAAATACACAACATTTATTGGACATTTATCACAGGCACTGGAATGCTGTGTGGTTAAATTTCACAATATTATCAGTACTATTATTTATAAAGAAATTAAAGCTCCTAGTCACCTGCCATGTAAGTTGCACATCTAAGCTATGAGGATTCCTTCTCATTGACTTCAGAACCTGTCTGTGCTCCCAACCAGAGCTCATGTGAACCGAGCAAAGTTTAAGGGGGGAAATTATAATTCAATTATCTTCATCCAGTCATACTCAGTGCCTGTCACATAACTGGTATTCAATGCCAACTGAACACCTAAGTTCATGAAATGAAGACATTCATAAGGGTTAATTAAAAAAATTAAAAGTTATTAGAGATTGCTATATCTGCTTTCAAAAGTGCACCAGAATGAAGAGGGAGTTATTTTTTAATCTATAAAATTAGTCTGGAAACAATAAGTGGTTTCCTAATTAATCCTTATATCAGAGAATTCCAACTTAGAATTAAGGTAGGCTATTCACCTTTAACTAAGTAGAGTGCGACTGTAGTCTATTTTAACATTTTGCTAGGATTACCCAGGCAATTGTCACTGCATACATTTATTTTTCCAGTGACTCATCACACCTACTCTCTTAGCTAGTCTTGGCCATGGGTCGCTGCTTTAGTTCTTGCACTTATTATTTATTTGACTTCACTGCGTGACTTTAGTATTTCCTTTGAGAAGCCATAGGTCTGTAGTTCTCACAGTTAACGTCTCTGTTAAAATAACCACCAGGTTTCCATTTTACTGAATGGAATCTCCAGGGAATTAGAAAGGATCACTGGGAATTGGGCCCTCTTTCTCTCTTAGAAATCTCATACCATATTAGTAGCCGTTGTCTTGCCCACTTGCTAATCTAATCGAATATTGCCAAGATAGTTTCTGAATTTAAACTGTGAAACATTCTAAGCCTAAATTTAACACTACAAAAGTTTCTCTTCTGATCAGGTTTCTGTTAACTTGCATGGGAATTTCTTTTTGTAAAAATATGTGAAGCATTTAACTGGGTACCAGTGGCTCACAATTTTAATTCTAACTACTCAAGAAGGCTGAGATTTGAGGGTCGATATTTGAAGCCAGGGCAGGCAGGAAAGTCCATGAGATTCTTTTTTTTTGGGGGGGGGTCCGGTCGTGGGGCCTGAACTCTGTGCTGTTCCTCAGGACTTCAGCTCAAGGCTAGCGCTCTACCACTTGAGCCACAGCGCCACTTCTGGCTTTTTTTTCTTTTTGCTGATGTGGTGCTGAGGAATTGAACCCAGGGCTTCATGCATACAAAGCAAGCACTCTACCACTGAGCAACCTTTCCAGCCCCCTCCATGAGACTCTTATCTCCAATTAACCACCAAAAAGTCAGAAGTGAAGCTGTGGGTCAAGTGGTAGCCTTGAGCAAAAAAGCTTAGGTACAGTGCTCAGGCCCTAAGTTCAAGTCCCAGAATCAGCAGACACAGAAACAGACAGACAGACAGACAGACAGACAGACACACACACACACACACACACACACACACACACAGGAGTTTAAAACAAAGTAAAATAGTAGAAGACATCATATAACCCCTGCAGAGGACATGGACTAATAAATAAGTCATGTTAAATGTGACAGGACAAAAAACTTGGCATGTTCCTGGATGTATTCTGATGTCTAATTTGCTGTCTTTCCTTTTGATGACCATATTATATGAGTTGGAATTCTCCCTGAAGAAGTAAAATTTCCCACCCCATCAATAGCATTTTCATCAAGAAGACTTGTTCTGGCTAATAAGGCATGAGCAAAAACGTAAGTGACACATAGCAGCAGACACCAAGTGGCTCTGCCATTACATTTTTCGTCTGCGTTGAGAACATACGTCCTAGACACAGACTGCTTCTTTTGCCAGGTCTCATGATAAAGAAGGCATGAAATGGACCTCAATGGATTCAGTGAAGAAGAAATAAACCCAGATTTGAGGGTTGCTAGTTCCAGCAACAGAGCCAACAGAATCTGACTGGCACCGTCTCTAACTTAACAAAGATAATCCTGGAACTTATGCCACCAAATGGATTTTATTTTTGAGATGTTATGTCAATCTAGACAATAAAGTGATAGGAGAGAGGGATGATATTTGTGGGTTGGGGAAAAGCAATACACCAAGAAGAAAGCAAAGGATGGGGTAGAGGAAGAACACTTTTGTCAGGGGTAGAAGGCTAAGTGTGCGAGCAAGAAGTAAGAGTGATAATTACTGAGGACCAGCTTCCCTTTGTGTCCTTTGAGGAATGGAAATAAAGACTAGAATTCCCTTCTAATTACTTCTAGCTGCCGAACTGTGATTTGTGCGGGACCTCAGACATAGAAATAATCACTGTGGTATAATATAGTCAGGGTCCCAGGCAAAGCATTAAAGCATTTACAAAAGCTAATGAGCCCAGAAATCTAAAGCTACCTACGTGAGATATAAGACATTTCGTCAAGAAGAGCACCCCTAAATTTGTTGCTGAATTCACCAGAGTGACAGGAAAGAAAGTCCCTTAGGAAGCAGGAATAATTCAGGCAACCTCTATTTCTGTGTTGTAGGAACATCCAGCCCAGAAGACCAGGGGAGAGGAGAAGAAGCTGAAAAGGCAGTTTTGTGAGCCATGCTAAGGAGTTTGAGCTTTATTCTGCAGGCCCTAGGGAGTTGCTGAAAGCACTTAAGCAAGGAAGCTACATTTATATTACTACATTTATATTTTCTTTTTTTTTTTTGTCGGTCGTGGGGCTTGAACTTTGGACTTGGGCGCTGTCCCTGCGTTCTTCAGCTCAAGGTGAGCGCTCTACCACTTGAGCCACAGCACCACTTCCCATATTTTCTATTATTCAATATTGAAACCAAAAGGCCAGTAGGACAAGGGAAAGTTGGAATTCTATCC
>NW_012267219.1:33083492-33150992 GCF_000151885.1 Dipodomys ordii | reverse complement strand
TTCCATACACAAATCAAAAGGATGGAACAGGTGGTATGATGATCTTCAAACAGAATGAAATTCCTATTGCTTATAACATTCCAGATATTAATTTTTCATATCCTATATGCATGACAGAACTAATGCTGAGCTAGATCTCCCACTGAGATCTGCTTCTTAGGTTTTCTTTGTATGAGATATCCTGTCCTGTCCTTTCTTTGTCCCAACTGTCTTAAAATCTCACTTTCTACTGATAAGTCTCCTTTTTCAAACAATAATGCTAGCTTCTCTTCAGACCCCATAACCCTATTCACAGAAATATTCACAGAATACTACTTGTTTGTTGAACACATCATCCTGTTTTCTGCATTTGTTTTTTCATGGATAGCTCTTTGAAGATATCTCTTATCTCTTACCTACCTGGGCAGATTTTATCCTTCTAGAACCTTCTTTGTGATTAAGTGCCATTGAACTAGTGATCACAAAGCACTAGTCTCTAGCACTAATCCATCTTTGAAGTCATATCCATCATATTGTTTACAATTCTTAAGGCAGTCTGCATCATTAGGCTGGAATCTATTATCTATTGTTTCTTATTTATCTTCATATTCTCTGTACCAAGATAATGCCTAGTAAGAAGTAGATGTTGAATTATGACATCGAACTCATCAATTTTTCAGTAATACTCACAAATATCATAAGGTCTTCTTAACTATGTGAGAAAGGTAGTCAGATGTCTCCAGTCCCTTATCTCTCACTTGTTATGTAAAGTTTAAAAAACTTTAAAAATATTATTTTCATTTCTAATCTGAAGAAATCCTGATGTGTACTCCAATGCTTTCTAACTTCTATAACCATGGTGAGAAGTATTGTTCTAAAACAATGATACTAGGGATGTTACTGACATGAAGAGGAGTGGTAGGATGCCTAACTACATTTTGCAATGCTTCTTTGAAACAAAACTCCAGTATATTATATACTTTACTAGTCCATCCATCCATCCATCATTGATCATCCATCCATTTATCCACGTGTGAATCTACCTGTTAATCTATCCACCTATCCATCCATGTATCCATTATCCAAATCCATCAATTTACCCATCCATCCATCTACCTAATTAAGATCCATCTATCAATCATTATAAAATGTTTAGATCTGCCTACACTGTATGAGACATTCTCTCAGGTGAGAAGCAAAGATAAAATCCTTATATTAACCAGAGTCCACTCTAGAAGTACTCAAAACACAATTACCTGTCTAAAAAAACTTTGAAAATCAACAATACCATCACGGCAAGCATTTAAAGTAAGCATGGTAACATCTAGCTTTCTCCTATTTTATTTTTACCTCCAGAAAACACTCATAGATCCCAATCTTCGAATTAGCATCGAATAACTCTTGTTTTATGTTTTCCATGGGGATTTTAACTAGATCTATATAGAAGTCTCATATATTAAATGTTCATGCAATATGGTTGTATTGGAATCCATGGGGATCCAAATTTAGGCTGTTCCAGAAGCTTCCAGAGTTACTCCCTTGCTTTGGATCAATCTCCCTAAGCTCATACATGTTGATGCATAGTATCTATTCTTTCATTTTTCTTCTCCTGTTTGCCCTTGAAGTTTAGTTGATTTTCTGCTGATAAAACATATGCCTATCTTGCATTCCTTGCAACTTTCTGACAACTACCATTTGGTTTATTTTTTCCTCAAAATTGGCAACCTATTTTTTTTTTAAGTCTGTCATCTCTTTCCATCCATCAGGTAAATCATGTTTACTGAATCAGTCATTCAGACTGGAGCAGAAAAGGCCAAGAATTCCTAGTCTGACTGAGTATAAGGCTGGACTGACCTGATTTATGTCCCCCTTTGGGAGACTGTTTTTCTTGGTTGTTTGCAATTGCTGGCATGTTTTTCTCTCTCATCACCTACCCTGCCTACTACCAAATCATTCCTTGTCGTTTCCAGAGCATCAAGAGTAGATTCTCTTTCACTTTTGCCATTCTTCGCAGGCTCAGTTACTTAGCTAACCTTTTTTTTTCTGCCCATATGTCAAAAGTGACAAATCTCTGTTCTGAAACTGATAGATGAGTCAGTAAGTGAGCTGCGTGGTGAGAGGGCTTTTCCTGGGACAGCTTGGTGAGTTGCTAGAGGAGGAGAAACCGGAGTGGCAAACTGAGATGAAAAAGAAACAAACAAAATAATCCTCTTTTGAATAAGGAAAGGTATGAGCCACTTTCCTGTCTGGGCCACAAAATAGAGGAGCCCAAGTCTCTGAATCACCATGGAGAAGATCCTTCAGCAGACACCGAAATGAAGCAGTGTCATTGTTAAGCCACTGAGATGTAGAAACTGTAAAGACACTAAACTTCCCCTGTCTGCATTGAAACTCAAGACTCTTAGGAAGAAGGGTAATAATACACAGTTTGTTCTAAAGGACAAGGTTCTTCCAGTCTGCATATTCTTTGTAAGGTGAGGGGCTTTATCGTGAAACACTCACTGATGGATCCTTTGCTGGCTGAAAGGGGCAGTGTAGCAGTCATTCTCCTCCAGGTCTGGCAGTGTCTCCTTGTCCAGCCTCATTGGCTTCTTAGGTAACCATCTCCGAAACCTGCTTATTTGTTTATCGATCCTGTGGTACAGGGAAGGCAAGATCAAAGGGTACAGCATGTCAGCATCACCCTAAAACACAGGAGAGACATCTCCACAGAGTCATAATAATGAGACCACACCCACCAGGTACCCCCTCTGTCTTCATGGTAGATCCCTTAGAGAGTTGAACCCCAGTGTTGTTTCAGTTTCACCAAGTGACCTCAGTATTGTCATCTGTGAAATAGCTGGCATGAGGTCATGACAATAAATGACAGGGCTGCATGGCTCTGAAAGGAACGCCCTTAAACAAAGTGGCGGAGGCCTTAACTCCTTATATTCTGTAGGTCCAGGGAATTCATTTCTGGTTTGGAAAACCTTTGAGGTTAGAACAGAGCTCTAGCCAGAATTAACTTTTGAGTGTGAAGCCAACAGCCTGCCCTACTGGACTGAGTATCCACAGTGAACCTGGATCTATGCTTTGCTTCCTGCCTCACACCTTTCTGGAGCAGCCTCTTAGTGGAAAACTGGATCTTTAGCTTTGACCATGGTTCTCAGGGTTCAGAGTACTCATGACACTGGTGATACTCTGTCCAGTGTGTACAGATTGTTTAGGCCAAGGGAAGCATCAATGGTGTTGGAGACATAGTTTAGAAGTTACATTTTCTTCATTAACTATGTCCTCATTCCCTCAGTCCTACTGACTTGTACACTTCTGGCTTCCAAATGACCAGGTCTCAACCATTGACCACAGCAAACCATTACAAGGACCAAAAACCATACTAGACGTTTTCATGACTATGCTACCACAGGTATGTGAGGTAGACTTGAACAAGTACCACACACCCATTTCACACATTGCAAAAGGGGGTCCTAACGGGTGATAATCCATCTCAAAGTTCCCTGGCACTTCGAAAGCCATGACCCAAATGCAGATTTTTGGATTACTGACTTTGGGGATCACAGTATAGCTGAAAATAGGGATTGTGTTGAAGATAAAGAAGAAACAAATTCTTCTGGAGAAGAAAACATCTCAAATGCTTTCTCAGTCTGTTATTAACTGAGAACACATAGAATTCAATCAGGTTTCATTCGTTCCAATTTAAAATGTACATGACAAAGTATTATTTTCAGTGAATGTGACAGCTAGTTTTACATTTCAATTTGACTGGACTAAAGGGTACCCAGATAGCTGGTAGGAATTTATTCTAGTTTTGTCTCTAAGCATGCTTCCAGAAGAGATTAGGATTTGAATGGGTAGACTGAGAAAAATGTTAGGGGTTACCAGTGTGGGGTAAACACCATTCAATATGTTAAGGGCATGAACAGAAGCAAATGGTGAAGGATGAATTTCCCTTCTATTTAAGCTGGGATTTATCTTCTCCTGCCCTTAATACATCAGTAGTACTAGTTCTCAGGCTTCAATACTTGGATTGAGACTTAGATCATTCCATATCGTAGCTCTCCTGCTTGTACGTTGTACCTCACAGACAGAATCTCTAGAATTGTCTCCATAGCTTCCATAATTGGTGAGTCAGTTATGTAAATCCTCACCTGAGCTGGAAGACCAGATATCCAGTGGAACTGATCTCTGAGGGCACGAGGTAGTGGATGTACCAACCCAAGCAGAGAACTTCTTCCACTTTTTTGGTCCTATACAATCCCTCAAATGGATTAGATATTGGGTATTTGTGATAGTCAACTTCTTTACTCATGTCTATCAATTCAACTGCTAATCTCTTCTGGAAACACTTTCTTAGATACAGCCCCAAATAACTATCTGGGCATTTCTAATTATCTGTGCATTCCTTAGCCCAGCCAATCTGACCTGATATAGAAAAATGATGGTAAGTGCCTTTGTTATCACTTCCTTTGTTCTCAGCATTATTCAAGCCTCAGAGGATCTTAATTCTACTTGGTAGTGGCTGTCCTTCTCAGAATCCCTGAAACTGCCAACTGGAAAGAATCTCACAGCTTCTACTCTACTCCACTCTACTCTCTCATCTTTAGATAGAGAGCAGCGAAGATTCTACTCAGGTTCATGAAGCCAGAAAATAACAGCAGATTGAAAGAGTCCAAAGCCCCAAGAAAGAGAAAAAGTTCTCTTCTACTCCATACTTTCCCTCCTTGGTCCTTCTCCCGCCCTCACCATCTTTTTAGAGATACTTAAAACATAGATGCTGGGCTTCAGAGAAGGAGCATGAAGCATGGCAGTGGTTAAGAACATAAACTCTGGGGACGGAGTAACTAGAATCTAATATTTGCAGTGGGACTTTGGGCAAGGCACCTAATTGCCATGCTTCAACTTTCCTCATCTGTAAAAAAGGAATGAAGAACACACTCAGATCACATAGTTGGGATAAAGAACTGATTAACACACACCTAAAATCTTAAAGGCAATGTCTCACATACAGTAAGTTCTGACTTTAGTTACTTAATTTTTCCCTTTCTCAAAAAATATAAAAATAAAAATTTGAGCCACCAGCTTTTTGTTTTAACATTTCCTTTTGCTTTTCAACTCAAATGTAGTTGTGTTTTCTCCACCCTGATCAGTTGTCTAAGTTCCATGATTTCATCTCTAAATGAACTCATAAGTTCTATTTTTCCATATTAAGCTGGTGGCCTTCCCTATAGCTCTTGGCATTATTTCATCTGATTGCCTTAAAACTCACTCAAGAAAGAGGACATTGGCCCAAAGGTTTTTTATAATAGAGCTTTTACCTCCCACACATCTCCAGTCTGCAGCACTAATCGGATTACATTTTGCAGAAACTGGGCTCTGCGTGCAATGACTATGAATTCAATCCAGCTGGGCACAGTGCTCAGCGTGGATAAAAAAACAAACACGGCTGTTAAAAAAAATTGAGCATAAGTACTCAGTGGGGATGAAGTGGCGGATTTTAGCAGCTAGCTGTGGCACCACAATTTGAATGATATTGTAGAAATGGTGAAGAGAGAGAATAGTGTAGTGAAAATGATTAATTGAAAAATGAAAGGGAAAAGCAGGAAGTAAGAAGGAAACAAGAGGAGAGGCTACTTGACGTGGCAAAAAAGACGCTGAGATTGTCACTGGAGTGCCTAGAACTTGCTTATCAGCACAGCCAGTTGCCTTCCTGGGCCTTGTTTTCCAGAGATACAAAATGGGGTAACAGTAATAAGTGCCATCATTTTCGGCATCATCTTCCTGACTGACAGCACAGCTGGCATATCATAAAAGACAGGGGGCAATGAAATGCTTTGAAGAAGCTGCCAGGTAAATAGCAAGTAATAGTAATAATTTCTCAAAGGCCACAGGGCCCTAATGTGAAAGTGACGGAAAGTAGACCTGAAGTTTTGAAAACACCATAGTGAAGAAAGACATTTTTTAGAAATCTTGAAAATAAAACTGCTGGGTTGGCTGACCTTCACTGGGGAACCAAAATGGATGGGGGAGAAGCATGATTCCTTCAGGCTCCATCACACCTGCCTGTCCATGAATGAGGCTTTTTACAGTGACAGACAGGCACACGCTCAGACACAGCCAGCAGCAGATTGTCCTCCCAAATACGTCCAGCCTCTAACACCTGGAACTTATGAATAGCACAAGGGATGGGAACACATTCTGGGTTATTTAGATGGGTCCTTATTTAGCCAGATAGGTCTTCTAAAAGCAAAGAGCTTTCGTTGATTGGGGTCAGGAGAAATGTGGCAAAAAGGAAGGTCAGAGAGATTGAGAGTAGGGAGCAAGGATTTGATCAGTTAGGCTATGGCTGGTTTTGAAGATGAGAAGATCAAGAAGCCAGGGAATGTAGTAGCTAGAAGCTGAGAACGGCTTTCAACCAAATAGCCAATATGTATACACAATGGAATTTTATTCATCTGTTATAAAGAATAACATTGTACCACTTGTAAAGAAATGGAAAGACCTGGAAAAATTTATGTTAAATAAGTAGGTCAGTCCCAGGGAGGCAAAGGATGCGTGTTTTCCCTATATGTGAAAGCTAGATTTAGCTCGTAAACCTGCAAGTAAATACCTTAGGTACAAAAGCACGTAAATGTATTAATTGAAATATGGTAGATTCAAGACAGAACTCAAACAGCGCAATTCCTTAGAAAGGCAAAGTCAAGAGTTCAAGAAAATAAACACCAGGAAGGCGACACCTGAAAAGAGTGGGTGATCAAGGGGGAAAGGGATACACGAATGAAGAGGGGAAGATGGGGAGGATGCAGTCAAGAGTTAATATATGCCCTAGAAAATTAAGGAGAGCAAGAGTCAGGGTGCATAAGGGAGGAATGTGTAAGAATGTTAAAATGGGTGACATATTGATCAGGATATATTATATTTATAAACTGATCTGTTCAATGGCAACTCCTCTGTATAGCTACTTGAAGATAACAACAACAACAATGATGAGCTGAAATAGTCCGCAAACAGAATGAACTCAGAAGCAAATTCTCTCCAAAAGTTTCCAGATTAGAGTTGACAAAAACCTTGATTGCAGCCTTGGAAGACTTTGAGCATGGAAATCAGTAAAGTCCTCTCCCCAGGACTTATGAATTACAGAAACAGGACAACCAACATGTGCTATTTTGTGCAGTTTAGTTTGTGGTAACATGTTCTGACTGAAACAGGCGACTGGCACAATTCTTAAAACAATCTTCTCCTATCTAAAGGATTGGCCATGTTTAGTCAAGCTCCCATGGTACTAAGTCTGCCAATGAACCAGTGTGTTACCACTTCTCAAATAAGAGACTCTAAGAACAACATCCTTCGTAGCGGGGACAGGATGAATGGGCGTACCTCTGGACTGCTCTCCACAAATACTTTCCTGTCTCTGTGTGTCATCATCAGATATGACTGAGGATCTCCTTCAACCACACAAAGAAGAAAACACATCACACAAAAGTCAGTAGGCTAGAAGGCATCAGTCCAGCTGGATTTTGGATTCTGATGCTGTATACCAGTATTACCCTAGACAAGGCTTTTATCCTGTTTTATGCCAGTAGGGGCTTGAACTCAGGCCTCATGTTCTCACTTACCCTTTTCACTTAAGACTGGAGATGTAGTGTTTGAGCCACACCTCCACATCTGGCTTTTTATCAGGTAACTGGGGATAAATGACTCATGGACTTTTCTGCCTGGGCTGGCTTTGAACCATGATCATTAGATCTCAACCTCCTGACTGCTAGGATTTCAGGTGTGAGCCACCAATCCCAGCTTATATTCTGTTTAGATATTTGTTGGTGGTGATTTGGATACTAATATCATTCTAAAATTTTTTTTTCCATACGCATGGATTTTTGAGTCAGCTAGAAATGGAGTCATAGTCTCGTGAATAGGTGACAAGTTGTGAGTGACGTGCTGGGCAAGTGACTAACCCTCTCTGAGCTGAAAATGCCAATCACTAAAGGCAGCATGAGGGTCAAAACAATGATGAATATCAAGTTCTTTCATCATGCCACAAAGGCCCCAGTGGCTCAATTAAATAATGGCTTTAAGGATAAAGAAAATGATGATCATACAGGTTGGAAAAGCTATGGCCAGTTTTACATAACTTAAACAAGCAGACTTTGGCATCTGTCAAAAATGGATTAGATTGATCCCTGTGAATTTGTTTCTGCCTTGTTATTCTTCTTGCTTTTGCTGTTATTCTGACTCAGGGCACCATGGTGATGGCAATTCTGGCCATTTGTGCCAGCTTGGAGAAATTCATGACCCCATGATGGCTCAGGTTTCTCACTTCTGAAATGAAGAAGAGTTCATGGGGAAACTGGGAGGGACAAATGATGCAACATGCTCAAGACACTACTATCATCATCATTGTACTCTTAACTCTCATTCTTGCTTATTTGTCAAATAGGATTTCTTGAATATTTTACCTTAGTGACTACAGGACATCTTTTTAACTTGTTATTCTTTGACATTTGCTTCTTTGAAATTCAACCACTCTACAATGAGCACCAACTATGTTCTAAGAAAAAAATAAAACAAGAATATTGATGATGACAGTAATAAGGAATGAGCATGTAGAGAGCTCACATCTCAGCAGAAATTCAAATGCTAGGATGATCTCTTATGTATTAAGGCCATTTATCCCATGTTACATTTAATAAATATCCCTAAACAGGCAATCCCATGTTACATCTAATAAATATCCCTAAATAGGCAATGGTGAAATTTACTTTCATATATTTAAGCCACTTTCATATATTACTTTCATATATTTAAGCCACTAAACCAGAAAGTGTCCTACAGGGCTCTTACAAGAGTAAAGCTTACTTAATAATGTCTCCATCTGCAGAGACTGTATTGGCTTAGTGATTTAGCATTGATTTTGGTTGGATACACTGTCAGTTTGCTCTATTTATGCTATTTACTGAGAAAAATATCTCTTAAAGACTACATGGGCAAATCAGTGAAGAGAAGATATGTCATTCACATGGGAAATTCTGGCCTTGACTTGTCAAATTAATATGTAGAATATAGGTGAATTCCTTTTACAGAAAGTTATTCTGATGGTAAGTTTGGGTTCCCCTCACAACGTTGGTTTTGGCAGGTGAGGTTGTAGGAAATACATCTGGGAAGAGCTGGCAAGGCAGCCCAGAAAATGGGAACAGATGTGTCACTTTTGCCACGGTTTCCCAAGGTTCAGCTTGACCCCTTTATTTCTCTATTCCCTTGGCTGTAAAGGAGAAATAATTCCATTCACCTTTGGAATGGTGATGATCAGAAAAGACCACAGGCAAAGGGCCTTGCTGTCACCATGCTGACCTGATTCTTATAACGTTTACCTGTGTGCACCGTCTCCATTTGGCATTCATTGAGGAACATCTCCAAAGCCAAGGGCAGTAGGCACCAATGACAACTTGATCAGATTGAATTAAATGATCACAGGCCTACTTTAGAGACATGTTTTCCCCCAGATCAGAATGTTCTAGAATCATGTTTCTAATGGATTACATTGGCAGACAGACATGGTTTGTCCTAGAGGGACCCAACAAGATAAGCTTTAGGGTGGTGGTATTTTTCCCCCCAGTGGAGGCAGTAAACAAAGCCCTTGGCTGCAGTAAACAAAGCCCTCTTGATCTGGTGATCAGACAACACAGGCTTGGATTTCTTTTTCCTTTCCTTAGAGCCAAGTCCACTGCATTTGCAACCTTTCCCTGGATAGAAATTAAAGATGTTTGGAAACTAATTTGATTCTTTTAGGTCACAGGATTTCTATTTGGGGCATAGCCTAAATACTTTATAAAAGAATCTTAAGGCTTTGGAACATTTATGGATATTAATTTTTAAAAATAGGGATGGGAAAATAAAAGCTGTGTTGTCATTTTGCCGATATCCTAATCTGATAGGACTGTGATGTACGAAATATATAATGGAATAGAATCCAGTTATCATCCTGCCAAGTATTGGAGAGAAAAAAGTCAGGCCAAATTCTTATGATTGTGGTGGAGAGAAAAGGAATGAGTAATAATGAGTTTAGCTATAGGCCACCCCAAATAATCAGATTTGTTACTTATCTTCTTCAGACTATTTTTGTGTGGTTTTGTGATGGGAAATAAATAAAGGCAGAAGAAAGATGATAAATTCTCCTTTTTTATGGGGGAAGTAATTTCTAATACTTGTGTAAGCCTATTCAGAGATAAGATCCAGAGTAGTGTTTAATAGACCAAGCACACAAATAAAAAGAACCATTTCTTTCAAAAATGTGAATCTGAGTTCCATGAGTGTACTTTATGTGAGCTGGGTGACTTTTTGAAATAAAGATATTTAAGAAACAATGTTTCATTTCCCTGACTGTTCAAGACCTTTTGAAATTTTTATTAATTTATTTTCTCCTTAAAGAAGACAGGAGTACATAGGTGGGGGACAGGAATGCTTTTTTGGATTAATAAAACTAAATATAATTTATATAGAAGAAATTAAAAGCTAAATTAAACAGCTATATTCAGCATGAGAGGAGAATTTGAGAATGCTGAGGTCAAATGTTTCATTACTAGGGTACTGTCAGGAACACAAGTTAAAGACATGTCCTTCAGCCTGAATCTCAGAACTGACTACAGAAACGTGGATATGCTTCTTTATTAGGATTGGCCTGTTCTGAGATGAAATGCAGAATTAAAGCAGATACAAAATTTTCTACTTAGCTGTATTTTAAATTCACCTTGGACATTAGACAAGACCATCAGTCCAATGTTGTCTAAATGGAATGCTGCATGGTTAAAAATAAAAAAAAATAACACCAAAAAAAAAAATCGAAGACGACGGGAGAGGGTGGCTCATGCCCGTGATCCTAGCTACTCAGGAGGCTGAGATCTGAGAATCACAGCTTGAAGCCATTCTAGGCAGAAAAGCCAGAATTGGAGATGTGGCTCAAGTGGTAAAGTACCACCCATAAACGATAAAGCCAAGCAGACTGTGAGGCCTAGTGGCATGTACACACTGCATACTATTTTCAGAATACTATTTTCAGTTGCAAATCCTAATTGGGACTTCCAATATATTCTACTGCCTAATTTCTTCCATGACTGTGATTTATGCACTTTAAAAGGCAGTAACTTTTTCAGGTTAAAGATTCGTGTTTACCAAGTGGTTCTTCCAGCTCTGGAAACAAGAATCTACCAAGCTTTGTTATTCACTCAAAACATCTCCTTTGTACAAATAGAGAACATACGATGGATCTTGTGTGTCCACAGACTTCTCTACCTCCCTCTTGTTGACTCCTATTCTATATCTCATCCTCTCTTCCTCTTCTTCTGTCATAAAACTTATCAAGATAGCAGTAAACTCTTACTGCTTCTGATTCACCAGAACCTCATCCTTTTTCCACCAGTTGCAGTTAGGTTTGGGATGCCTTCTAGTCTATGGGCAAAATGTGGATGGACCAGGACTGATAGCATTAGCATCAGTACCACTTGGACAAGTTGAAATGCAACTTGTCAACCTACACTTTAGACTCATGGACTCAGAAACCTTGAAGATAGTCCCATGATCCTGAAGCACATTTGAGAACCACTATATTCCACAGAGACTACTGTGATGAAAATTATCAACAACTTCTAAATGTCTTAAATGGACTCAAGTTTCACAATTCATGAGGAGCTGAAGAATGTCCATACTTTTGGAAACTCATCCTTCATTCTTCCATTCTCAAAATGCTACTTTTCATCTACCTCCTGTTTTCTCTTGCTCCCTTATAAGGATTTTCCAAAGAACTATCTCTGGCCTTCATTTCTTCATTCTGTACATCCTTTCCTAGGAAAAACTATACACTCTCATGAAGTCATGCTATTCGTTTCCAGAATGGACTCTAACTTTACTTCTCACTGTGCCTGTCGCATCCTAAGTTCCAAGGCTGCCTGAACATTCCAAATACTTAACGTGAATTATAATGTAAAATTACCAAAAGTAAAATCACCGTCTTCCTCATCACACTGGTTCTTCTGCTGAATTTTCATTCCTCTCTTACCTTCAACAATATTTCCCTAATTCCTCAGATATTCTAGCCTCTTTTTCCCCAACTCTTAGTTTCCAAATACCTAAGAAGTACTCAACCCTTTTGCTTATAATTTCCCATCTCTCTCACATGCCTTTTGGGGCTGTAGATTATTATTTTTTGTCTATCCAGGGGGAACAACTATGACCAGTGTATGAAAGTGACAAAGAGGGAGAGATTAGGACCTAGATGGAATAGAGAGACTGCTGTTTCTGTTGTACATTCAAATGTGGACTGACTAATCAAAGACAAAAAGTTAAGTGAGTAGCTGGACTTGCTGACATTATCCCTCAATCTTGAGTTCAGTGTTGCTTTTTCCCATCACTGTCTTTCAAGTCCTCCTCACCTAGCCCTTCTTCATCATTGAGCACTTTATGTAGACATTTTATCCTATGTGACTTCCTTTCTCTCCACACCTCTCTTATGTATGGAGATTTCATTAGGCTCATTTATCCTACCTACCATGTGCTAACGTTCACCAGTATAGAATCATATATACTATGCCTGCTTTTAAACATTACCCAGGTCGGGAGACGGAGATTCACATTTTCAATTATAGCCCAGGGTGAGGGGGTGATAAGGTGACAATGAGAGAACAAAGAAGGGGCATTTGACCTGGTCAACAAGCCCAACTTTGCAGACTGAGTTTTGAGGACTAAGTAGGTACTATATTGGTGTCAAGTTGAGAAGTGATCATTTAATAGAAGCACTATTTGCAAAGACAGATAAATCCAATGAGTGTCATATGTTTGGAAACCATGAGTAGTCTGAGGTAGATCGAACAGAGAATGACGGAAAGGAAGAGATAGGCGAAGGCAGTCTTTCAAGGGTGATATCTAAGCTAAATCTTTCAACTTGTTTTTGATGGACATGATTGGATTTGCTCTTTAGTAATGAAGAGGGGTCAATAACAGAGGCAGGAAGATAATTTGATGCAAAATAGACAAGAGATAATGAGATTACAGTAAGGCAAAAGCAGTGGAAGTGAAGAACACTGAGTGAATTCTGGAAGTTTCCATGGGACAGCAGAACTTTTGAATTTCATTAGAGGAGAAGGGGTAACATCCAGGATGACACTGAGTTTTCTTACATGACAATGGAAGCAATGGAGCCAAGGCCTTTCTAGGTCATGGAGACTACATGCATATAAGTGGATTATGTATGACTAAACAGAATGTGTCAGGCAATTAGTGGACTAGTCATTAGAGGAAAGAAAAAAGACAGAGGAGATGGCTATAAGTTCAGAAAGTGAAAGGGAATAGTACGTGTTCATTGACCATAAGTTACTCATAAAAATCACCAAATGATATCACTTATGAACACTAACACATATGAGGCACTAATCTTTGCATCACCCCCCCAGGGCAGAAAGTAATATCTTCATTTTTAGAAAGATGGAAGCTTCAACTCAAAGAAGTGAATTAAGTTTCCCACATCATCCAATACCAACATAGATTTTATGTTCAAAGAATATGGTCTTCCTATATATTTTATTATACTAAATGAAGAGTACTTGGAAAATTTGGACAAGGGTAAGACATAATCTCTACACCTTTTAAAACTTGGAATATATTTCATTCAACAAATTGAAACAATATCATGTGTCGATTTGATGTAAGTACTGTATCATTAAAGTTGGGAGGAATTTATATCTTCATCTGGTGTTTCCTTTGAGTTTGATTTAACTTTAGTTTTTATGTCCCATATCTACAGTTAGCCAAATCCTTATTTTAACAGGAATATTTATCTGTCATACAGATGTGTGGTTTCCAAATCATGGCCCCATACAGGACTAGCAGCATTGGCCTCAGCTAAGAACCTGTTGAAATAAAAGTACTCCATCCCCACTGCAAAACTACTTAAACAGAAACTCTGGGTGGGGGCCAGGGGAGCTAGAAATCTGTGTTTTAACAGCTCTCCAGGTGCTTCTGATGCTGGCTGAAGTTTGAGGACTATAAACATAAGCTGAAGAGTTATAACTTATAGAGATATTTATGATGAAGATCTAGCTGTGACAAGGGACAAATCTAAGTCATGGTGAATACAAATCCCATGTCTACTACCTAATGGAAAAAAACCCTGCCAATTAACAGGGGTACCACTGGGAAATTTTGAGATACAAGACTATCTTAGTTTCTCTTAGTGCTTGCCATTTCACTATACTTTATTGAGCGCTCATGCACCTGAAAAAAATCTGCCAAAATTTATATCAATTATTTATTTCCAGCTCTGCATAGCATACATGATCTGAATCCTAAATCTCACAGAACTGAAGTAATACACCGGATTCCAAGTTATCAATAAATATAAGAACAATTACAATTTTGAATTAGATCCACCAATGATCACAAAGTTATCCCCTGAGCCAAGATCGGCTGGGTGCTCCCTGTCTCCATGGCTTGTCATAAAACAAGAAGAAAAAAATTTAGGAAGAAGATAACCTTCATACACTGTGATTGTTTTCTTTTTGTAATGAAAGTTGAAAGAGCTCTTTAGGACATATATTTGCATATTTTATTTAAGAAGTTTCTGCCCATGGGTGAAGGGAGTAAGTAGCCATCAACTTTTGAGCCATGACCACATGTACCTCAAGCTTTCAAATTATCCACAGTGGATGGAGGGATTTATGTGATGCTCTGAATAGCTAGATTTTTTTTTTTTGGTAACTAATCTACCAGAATGGGCTAAAAGACCCACAGCTCCAACACACCTCAGCATCCTCTTCTGTATAGAAGCATCAGAGGCAAAGCTCTGAGAGGGGGATACTTTCATCTTGGCTTTCTTTCAGGCTAGCCTGAAACTGCTACTTTTAGAACATACATGACAATCATTTTTGCTGGGTGATATCTGGGCTTGCAGCTCCTTGTATTTGTTGGAGTACACAGACCAGTCCACACACAAACAAATTATAATGGAGCTTGCTACTCACCTGCTCATGAACTTGTACCGACGGGGCAGGTAATAGATTTTTCTCCTGGAAGAACAGCAAAAATGAAGCCAGTCGAGAAGAAAACCCATCGTCAGTTACAGTTTGAACTAGCAAGGAAGGAAAGGAGATTGAAGATAGAAGCCTGTAAGAGGTGAAGAAGAAAACACTAAAAAGAGATTAACAGTGAGAATTGCAATAGGAAAACAGGGCGTGCATTTTTGAAATGCATTTGCATTTCATGAAACCTTATGAAACGGCTTCCATTGTTACTACTGCCTCTCCTTATTACCATGACTGTCACAATTGCTCCTTGCCTATACAAGGTGTCTTGAGTGATGATTTGGAATATGTGGTATTATTGCACAGGATAGATTAGCTTTTTTTTTTATTTCTCCCCTTTTGGGAAACTTAGAGATAAATCAGGGAGCAACATAAATAATTTAGTGGACATACTATTCTACTAAACCAACAGTCTGCTAGCTCCCTCCTTATGTTTAGAGAACATTTCTCTTATGATTTAGACGGGAGTATCATAAAACATGTAGTAGGGGAAAGACACTAACTTATCAGCATCGACACCCAGTTGTACATCTGGGGGACATTGCCTATCCACTGTCTTTGGTTAAAGGTGAAGTCAACAGGTAAGACCAAGAGATCCTAGAGAAAATGCTTAAAAAAAAATCAAACCTTGGGGATGGGAATGTGGCTTAGTGGTAGAATGCTTGCCTAACATGCATGAAGCCCTGGGTTCGATTCTTCAGTATCACATAAACAGAAAAAGCCAGAAGTGGCGCTGTGGCTCAAGTGGTAGAGTGCTAGCTTTGAGCAAAAGAAGCTCAAGGACAGTGCCCAGGCCCTGAGTTCAAAGCTGCAGGACTGTAAAAAAAAAAATCAAATAATAAAGATTGGTTACATCACTGCATAATTATATTTTTGAAATGTTTAAAATGAAATATTTTGGATGTTGTATCTGATCATTTAAAATGCAATCTCCTTTCCCTATTTCTGTCATCTGTCAATGGAGTAAAAATGAAATGGATGCAGTTTGTATGCATTCTGAACAGCTATTGAGCTAACTTGTTTAGGGAAAACGGGGAGTGTGTAGGTCAAAAAGTAGTTGGAGTATTTGTGACAAAAGGCATGGAAACAATTAAAAGGCCAGTTGTTAGCAGGAGTTTGGGCTGAGGCAGGGAGTGAATAGGAGAAGCAGGGGATTTTAGAACACAATGTTCTATACAAGTCTGTAATGGAACTATGTGGCAATATGCATTGGTCAAAACCCATAGAATTATACAACATGTGGGAACCCTAAAGTAAACCATTAGACTATAATTAGACTTCAGCTAATATTGGTATATCAACTGAACAAACACACTATACAAGTGCAAGATGTTAAAAAGAATACTGAATCAGAAAAGGGGGGCATAGGATGCTCTGAACTATGTGCTCAGAGTTTTATAAACCCCAAATTGCTTTAAAATCATTAATAAAACTAAAATCATAACTAATACAACTAAATTTATGAGCATATATTTAAACGGTAGGTTTTATTGGCTATTTCACATTCTAATCCTATTCTTTAATTTCCTTTCAAACATGGTTGGGTTAAATATCCAAGGAAACTAAACCTAAGATTTAGAAGTGCAACTACAGAAAATAATCAATACAGATAAGATTCTTTGGGACATTTAAATTCAGCCAAATTGATATTTGTGTATTTTGTTGAAATGGTATATTGGGAGAATTCCTCCTTTGGAAACCCACACTGAGCACAAGCTAACAACATAAAATATAAATGCATCAGGTTGTAATGAGTGAAGCTGTGCTCAGGTAAAATCACATCAATAATAATGAGTCAATCTGTGTTCCACATCACAGTATTTCCTCCTAAAATCACTGTCCCGCAGGAATTCTTACATCATGATAAGATTATTGCTCAAATCATATTCTCTTAGTGCTATGTGGAATAGGTATTCATTCCACTTGAAGGCAGAACATTTCTGCTATGTAATGGGCATACAGAAATATATTTAGCAGCTAGGCACTTGGGATGTGAAATACTCTGTGAAAGAGAGAGAGAGAGAGAGAGAGAGAATGTGTGTGCGTGCGCGTGCGTGCATGCACTGGTACTGGGGCTTGAACTAAGGGCCAGGGCTAGTGTTCTACCACTTGAACCAGGGGTCTACTTCCAGCTTTTTGGTGGTTAATTGGAGGTAAGAGTCTTATGGACTTTCCTTCCTCGGCTGGCTTTGAGCCACAATTCTCAGATCTCAGTTTGCTGAATAGTTAGGATTACAAGTATGAGCCATCAGTTCACCTGGATGGATATGAAGTTCTTGGAATGCTAGGGGAACTTGTTTTATAATACCAATGCTCAAGTTTGCAGTCTCATTGGGTTCTTTTGCAGAAATGTGCTCTGGTAGAGGTTTGTAAGATTTATTATAGGGAAGGTTTATTAGTTTCTACCTAAGCATTTTTGTAGGTTTGTTTTTCCCCTTTTGGCTCTTAGGTATAATATGGTACTAATTCATAGTATGTATCCATATTAGATTACTGTATTATTGGTAAATACCTAGCTTTAACTATTATAGTATGGCAGTTTTATGAAACTGAATTGATTTTCTTTCTTTCTTAGTGGATACACACACACACACATACACACACACACACACGTATATTTCCTGCAGGAAAAACAGCTTCTGGAAATCCCAGCCTGCATTTTGGCTTGTATTAGGACATAAAGGCCAATGAACAAAGAAAATGGCACATACTGGAGCGATCTATCACAGAGTAGTGAATGGAGATGTCCCTTCTCTAAATGGGTCCCTAGCTTTTCTGTCTCTGAATAGAGCTGATTCTTTGTCAATATCACTTCCTACAACCCATTAAGAGGCATATTGTAAAACTGATTCCTGTCAGTTCGTTTGGTCTTACTGGACAAGTTGAAAACCCCAAACCAATATCTTTTTAAAACTACTCTGGGGGGGGCGGGTTGGGAAGGTGGCTCAGTGGCAGAGCGCTTGCCTCGCATGCCCGAGGCCCTGGGTTCGGTTCCTTAGCACTACATAAGCAGAAAAAAAGCCGGAAGTGGCACTGTGGCTCAAGTGGTAGAGCGTTAGCCTTGAGCTGAAGAGCTGAAAGACAGTGCCCAGGCCCAGAGTTCAGGCCTCACAACCGGACCCCCCCCCAAAAAAAAAGATAAGTAAAACTACTCTTGATTCTGAGCTTCCTCAGACCCCTTGAGTAGCTTCATTATGAACCTCTCCTTCATACCTTGGCATTTATAATCTCAGGTTTAATAGTTCTATTTTATTTCTGTGTAGCAATTGAAGATCACTTTTTCTTTATCCATAAGGAAAATAAGAATAATCACTGTGAGTTAAAGGTAAATTAATCCATTTAAATAACCTAGCAGAACACATAGAGGATTTTCTATTTTCTCTTAGAACAAATACCAATATTTGTGTTTGTACAGTGTTTATGACTCTTAAATTAAAAATGTGTTTTTATTTTAAGCTATAGAACAAACTTTCATGAAATTTCTTGAACTTGTTTCTTGGAAAGTGGATTTGAATGCTTTTCTGTATATGTGGGACTGATGATTACAGAGCATGATTCCCCAGACTATGGCTGCTCCAAGCAGCAGTACCCAAGACTTCTAAAAGTGGCAGTTGAACTCTGAAGATGCCACTTGAAAAATGCTTCTTTATCACAGGCACCTGAAATATCTGACTGCTAAGGCCTAAATTAGCCAGAAATTGTCACAAAAGCCAGGAAATAATTATTGGCCATAATTAACACTTTCTTAAATATTCGAAGATTTTTCGCCCTCTGGTATAGCTTTTTCAATTAGTTATATTTGTTCCAAGCAAGAACATTAGCTTTACAGTGAGGCACCATACAGAATGGAGAAAAATATGTTGATACCTACCTGAAAGGCATCCTTACATTCATTTGTTCCGCATATCTTCCCAGGACTTCCCATGGGGCATGCAACTTCACAAAGATAATGTCGCTGTTTATTAGAGAGGACTGAAACAGGAAAAAAAAAAGAAACTACATTTAAAAGTATATCCGAATCCCTCACAGAGTAAATTGAGTTGGAAGTTAAGAGCATGTGAACTCCAATGGAGTTATGATTTAAGGGGCCCTTCAACAATAAGCCAGAGTCTTAAAATCTGCACATATTTATTTGACAATTTCCCCACTCTGTGCACTGGAGATTCAGCTGTGAACAAGAGAGGTAGGAATGACATTTATTCTACACAATTATCATTGTTTTAAAAGAAGACCAGCAAAATAAATTGAAAAGAGAAGGATATGTTCAGATAACAAAGAGTGTTCTGAGGCTAGAAGTAATGGAAGGAGTTCTGGTGCACACCCTACTTTGAATACAGAGGTCAAAGTAAAGGTCCTCCTCTCTGTGGAGGAAGCTGGTGAACTGAGATCTACAGGGGGAGAAAACACCAGCTGGGGAAACAGCATGGGCTGCATGCTCTGGGCGAGAAGATCCTGAAATGGGAAACTGCATGATGTGGAAGGGAACAGAAAGGAGAACAGTCGAGGTATATGGAAGTAGAGAATGGCTGGACCCATGGGTGGAAGGCAGAGTGTACAACACTTCACAGGCCACTTGACTAAACTCTTGGAATGCTGGGAAGCCATCTTGATTTTGGTGTTCAAAGATCACTGTGGCTTGACTGTGGAAAATAAATTTTAAGGGAAAGCTGTCAGTAGATGAAAGCAACAGTGAAGGTAGAGATGGAGGGACAAAGGAGAGATGGGAGTTGAATTTGGGGCAATGTCAGGAACAACTTTTTACAAAGGGCTAGGTTTTAGCTGGGCACTGGTGGCTCACAGGAGATGGAGATCTGAGGATCATGGTTCAAAGCCAGCTTGAGTAGGAAAGTCCATGAGACTCTTATTTCTAATTACCTGCATCCTTCTCCACCCCCCAAAAAGCCAAAACCAGAGCTGTGACTCAAGTGGTAGAGTTCTAGCTTTGAACACAAAAGCTAAGGGGAAACATCTAGCCCCTGGGTTCAAGCTCCAGGATCTCCACATGAACACACGAACACACACACACACACACACAAACACACACACACACACACCACTAACAACAGCAAATATAGGGTTATGTTACACACACACACACGAACGAACACACACACACACCACTAACAACAGCAAATATAGGGTTATGTTACACACACACACACACGAACCACACACACACACACTACTAACAACAGCAAATATAGGGTTATGTTACACACACACAAACACACACACACACACATACCACTAACAACAGCAAATATAGGGTTATGTTCCACACACACACACACACACACACACACCACTAACAACAGCAAATATAGGGTTATTTTCCACACACACACACACACCACTAACAACAGCAAATATAGGGTTATGTTACACACACGAACACACACACACACACCACTAACAACAGCAAATATAGGGTTATGTTCCACACACACACACACACACACACACCACTAACAACAGCAAATATAGGGTTATGTTACACACACACATACACACACACACACACACCACTAACAACAGCAAATATAGGGTTATGTTCCACACACACACACACACACCACTAACAACAGCAAATATAGGGTTATGTTACACACACACATATACACACACACACACACACACACACCACTAGCACCACCACTAACAACAACAAATATAGGGTTATGTTCTTTAGCCCAAAGTCTTGTCCTCCTTTGGAGTTTTTTAACCCCCAGAAAACTTAGAAAGGGAATTAAACTAGGACTTCACACTGAATAGGTTTTGGTCTCTCCCTCTGTCAAGGAAATGAACAACCAGGGAGGCTTTGTCTCCCTTGTGTGCGGAAGTGGACTGTGGAAGGAGGTAGAAGAAAACAGTGAGTCAATCAGTCTAAACTAGCAAAGTAGCCAGCCGCTTATTAATCCAAATTTTTTCCCCTATAGACTGCATACTATTTATATTTCTATAATTTAAGAATGTTAACTTTTTTTTACACAGATAAAAATAAAGGCTCCTGTTTCCATGGGGTTCAAACCGCACCCCAGGGAATTTTTTATTATTATAGATTTATGTCTTCTCACATTTTAATTCAGGGTCTTCTTGCTAGGTTTATAAATATTGTACTTAATTTATATGATCTCATGAAGCTATTAAGAAAATCAGATGGATATAAAATAGAATGTCTTCAGGGACTCTGCTTTAATGTTGAGTAGACACTCAGCAAGAGGGCCAGTACCATTCACAGTCCTGGGAAAAACCTGAAAGATCAACCTTTCTGGCACTTCTGGCTCAGGTGAGGATTGATCTTCTAGCTTGGAGCAAGCAGCATTTTATGTATAAGTCCTCTGAGGTCAAGGAATGTTTCTGTTATTCTGGGTCTAGTGGTAGGTACTTAGGGAACATATGCTACACCATTTGTAGAATTTATATGGTTATCAACATGTAAACAGTTAGAACTGGCCCAGCTGAATGCTTTGAGTCCTTTCCAGCAACAGATGATCAGCAATGAAGTTAGTTTCTATAAATGAGGCAACTACCCAGGGAAAGGGCCAGCCAGTGATACTGAAGGTAGATGACCACTGTATTGTCTCTTTTAAAAAGTGTACTTTTTTTCTAGTAACCTATTACATTAAGATCTCCTGGAACTTGTGCTTCACAAGTAGTCAGGAGAGTGTGCCAATGGGCTGAGCTGTTTTTACAGAACATACAGAAACACACACACACACACACACATACACACTAAAAGGAATACTTTGGGGGCTGTGAGCTTTTGAAAATATTTCTGCTTGCTTTTCAATATTAAGTATATAGTACTTTTCAAAGTTATGCAGTAGAAGGAAGGCTATAATATTTCCTAAAATGCTTTAGAGTCTGGGAATGTTTTCTGGCTTCTTTACCTGGAAACTGTATTTAGGGTAATAGAATTCTTTAAATTCACTTGCGTGCTAGAGCTTAGATCTTAAACTAATGTATGGTTGTTTTCCAGCCTATGGTAGAGTTTTTAAGAAGCAGAACCTAATGGAAGGAAGTAATAGCATTGGGAATATACTCTTGAAGGAGCTATTTGGACCCTAGACCCCTGTGGACATTTTTGGGTTTTTTTGGTTTTGTTTTGTTTTGTAGTACTGGGGATAGAACTCCAGTTCTTGGGTTTATGAGACAAGTGTTCTGTCACTTGAGCCACCTCCCAAGTCCTTCTGCTTTAGTTTGCTTTTTAGATAGGGTCTTGATAACTTAAACCATCTTCACCCTATCACTACCTTCCAAGTAGCTGGGATTATAGTCATATACCACTACACCCAGCCTCTCTTTCTGTGTGAGGTGAGTAGTCTTGAGTTACTAGTACCATGAATTCCACCATGAAATGATTTCTCTTAACAGAGCCAAAAGACCATCAACTGAAACCTTTGAGATCACAAGCCAAGGAAAATCATTTTTTTCCTTTCTTTAAAAGTTAATTATCTCTGGTATTTTGTCCCAGCAACACAAAAAAAGACTGACTCTGTAAGGCTCTTCTTCCATCTTCCTATGAAAAAGCAAAATTGTGCAACACAGAAAAACAATCCATGGGAATGCATCTGACTCACAGAATCAAACCAACCTTTCTTGACAGCAGAGTACATCTCACATATATAGCCTCTCTAGGACTGCTTTCCTTTACAAAAAATAACTATTAAAGTTGGAAAAAAACTATGATGGATATCTTCCATCAAGACATGAAAACTTTAAAACAAATATTAAACTATTTCACTTAAGTTATATTTTAAATATCATACTTCTGGGTATGTTAAAGCCAAATTTCTCATCTGAACATATGCCATATCAGCCAACATTTCTAATTGTGGCATCTTCAGCATGTTTGCATGAAAACATAGCTTATTTTTGTTTATTCAGCCCAACAAGGATACCTTAATATTTTATTATTTCATAATAACATCCTTGCATTTAGTTAAGAGTGCTTTGTAGTCATCAGAGTACTTTCATGTCACCTGATTTTAACCCCCCCCCAATCTTGTGAGGCATTATTTCAGTCCCTTAAGGAGGAAGCAACAGATTAAGTGACATGCTTCTGGCACACGGAATGTCTGTCACAAACACAGCTAACTACATGTCTGTATTTTTGACACTTTTAGAATTTTATCTAATAACTTCTAAGGCATATGTAAGTCCACAGCTTCGTACATATATTTAAGATGCATATTCTCTAAATTGTTCCTTTATCAAATTGTTCAAACTAATCTTAAAATAATTTCATATTTTAAATAGCAAATCAACAGAAACAAAAAAGCACTATTGTATAAAGCATATTTAACCTACGGCTGACTGAGATTTGATTGGTGGATATTACATTGATTTACTTGTATTATCTTGAGAAAAATGTTAACTGAATTCCTTTGAAATAATATAAATATTTATTATGGGAGAGGGAGAGAGAGAGAGAGAGAGAGAGAGAGAGAGAGTGTGTGTGTCCCCCTTTTACATCTAAGAAGAAGATGTAGTGTATAGGAGTTATTATTTATGTTCAATTTGTACATATTTGTGTGTGTAGGCACACACACATGTACATGTGAATACTGGTACTAGGGCTGATCTCATGGCCTGGGAGCTATCCCTTAGCTTTTTTTGTTCAAGGCTGAGGACCTACCCTTTGAGCCACTGCTCCACTTCTGGCTTTTTGGTGTTTAATTGGAGATTAGAGTCCCATGGACTTAATTACCTAAGCTGACTTGAAACCATACACCTCAGATTTCAGCCTCCTGAGTCACTAGGATTACAGACATAAATCACTGATGCCCAATTTATGTTCAACTTTTGAAGAAGTAACTTAGAAAGAAAGGTATATTGCTTGTTACAGAGTACCTTCTAAATTTTGGCCCTGAAAAAACAAATGTGAAATAGATGATTGCTAATCATATGGTCTATATATCTCCCTTTCTCTATTATTTGCTGAATGATTATGCTGCTGTTTGTAAAGAAACAGTTCATTATTAAGTATCCCTTCCCATATAAATCCAAGAGTGCCAATGCCAAAATAAAGAGAAATGAAATGTCTTTATAAAAACATAGAATTGTTTCATTAACGCACTGCAATAAAAGCTCCTTGGGTTAGAACCTGGGAGAAAAGAAAATCAACCATTTAGTGAAGTTTAGAAAATTATACTTAGGCAAGTAATCAGAGAATTTAACAAATGGCATATAAACCATCTGGAGAAACAGATAAGATGCATAGAAAATATTTCTCCCTTCTTTCATTTAGCAAATATATTGAATGTCTTCCATGTAGATATTAGAAAATGCAAAGCTACATAAATTATAGTCTTTGTCTTGGATAGGGCATTAGATAGGGCAATTGTAAGAACAAAGAGGAGAGAAAGAAAGAAAAAGAAACAGTATGACAAAATCAAATCCAAGCAAGCTATCTCTCAAAGAAGACAGAGAAAGAGAAAGAAAATTCCTCTGCATTACATGAGTGTTTATCCCACTTACTGGGATAAGGAAATTAAAGTTAAGTTTGAAAATGAAGGGGCAATTAAATCATGAACCCAGTAAGTTTGGAAACATTAAGGTCAAGATGCTCATGACAGGCTGGGCACATGTGACTGAAAATTATAGAAAGTGTTGGGAAGGAAAGGAAAATGATTTTGTAGAGCAAAAGAACTAAGGGCTGAGACAATATAAACCCAGTGAAAAACTTTGCAAGCAGAGAACAAGTACAGAGACCTGGTTGGTTTCAGAAACTGAAAGGCCAGAGTGACTGGGCCTTGTAGAGTGAGAGGAATGGAAAGGTGCCCGGGATGGGCCTAAGGAGGGCTGGGAACAGATCGGGCTAGGGGAGGGATGATGGAGCAAGGAGTCTGGATTTTATTTATTGAGGTCTCTGAGAAATCACTAATGAACCCATCTGTGGTTAACGGCAAGGATCGTGTTTTAGAAAGTGTATGCTGAATGTTTTTGTTTATCTGGAAAATGAAAATCACCATACTAGCTGCAATATCTATACTACCAGAAGTAGGAAATCCACTAAGAAAGTTATCCTGTCAAGGAACTGGTGGCTTATGCCTGTAATCCTAGCCACTCAAGAGGCTGAGCTCTGAAGGACGGCAGTTTGAGGTCAGATTCCATCTCCAAATAATCAGCAGAAAGCAAGACTCCAGCCTCAGTATCACAACCAAGCAAGCAAGCAAACAAAACAAAGTTATCCCAAGCAATCCCAATAGACAGAGTGAGATGTCATGGTGTCTGGAAATAAATAGAGGTATAGGAAGGAAAGAGATACACAAATTGGAGATCCGTGGGAGGCAGATTGAAAGGATCAAAAGAAGAGAAGGAGAAATAGTCATGTGTAGAATGATGCTCAGTTTGTATTTCTTCCCCTGGGAAATGAACAGGTGGTAGATAATACCCTCACCTGCAGGAGGGAGGGGTTGAAACTGGTCTATCTCAAGCTCGTACAGTGATCTTCACGGATGACCAAGCATCTCACCCTGTGAGCTGCAACTTAGATTTTGCTAAATTCTGTTGTTTGTCAACTTCCACAGTCCCTGAGTGAGGGCTGCAAGGTAGGAGCTTTCCTTAGAGTTAAGAGTGCTGCTGTGAGCAGAGCAGAACAAACCCTGTGCTCATGGGATACAAGTTGTGGGGAACAGATCCTCAATTAATAGTTCTATAATATTCCTGACAGTGTCCTTCCAAGAAGAACAAAATCAGAGAGGAAAAAGTAACTGAGGAGATCTTTGTTCAGATTGGATGGTATGGACAGACCTTTTTAGAAGGCAATATCTGAACAGAGATCTGAAGAGTTCACTGAAGCATCATTACACAGGGAGACAGTATTCCGGGCAATGAGTGAGTAAAAGGCAAAGTCTCAGAGGCATAAATAGGCTTGGTGTTTGAATTTTTGGAGCACAAAGTGTCAAACCAGGACAGCAACCTGCATCTGTTTTGTATTCCTTCAGGTAATTACCTGCATATCACCTTCTCATAACTATGCTATTATGAGAACGATGCAAAGCCCCAAAATCCTGGGGCAAAACGCTATTAGTTTCCAATTGGGAACTCAGCTGAGCCTCTTGGATTAAAAAATAATAATGGGGCTGGGAAGGTGGCTCAGTGGTAGAGTGCTTTCCTCAAATGCATGAGGTCTTGGGTTTGATTCCTCAGTACCACATAAGCAGAAAAAAGTGGCACTGTGGCTCAAGTGGTAGAGTGCTAGACTTGAGCTGAGGAGCTGAGAGATAGCACCCAGGCCCAGAGTTCAGGCCCCATGACTGACAAAAAAACAATAATCATTGTGAATCTGAACAGACTATAGTAGTAGAGGTAGAAGAAGTTATTTCATGCCACTATCTCTTAGGATTTAAAGCTTTTGCACACATGAGCTCAATCAGTCTTTTACAGCAACCCCATGAGGAAGGCATTATTGATATCCTAATTTATTGCCAATGAGGAACTAAAGCACAATGGTGATGTCATACAGTGAATACAGAGTACAGTGCAGATGTCACCAATGCACTTCATTTCAAAGCTGCTTTCTACAAGAGGAAATCTGTATACTTCCCCACTTGATTCTTTTTACCATTTTAATTTTCATGATGAAATGCTTAGTCACATATTGGAATTAAAACTACAGTTCACTGGGTTTGCTTCTAAATACCTTATTAATGAAAAGCCTGTGATAATAGCAAGTCATAATTTGTTTGGGGGGCACATTACTTAATTTATAAACCTCAGTTTCTACATTTTTTTAAAAATGTGGTATTGAGGGATACAACCCAGGGCTTCATGCATGCTAGGCAAGCACTCTGCCAATAAGCCACATTCCTAACCCAATTTCTACATTTTTTAAATGAGGGGAAATACCCACTTTTGAAGGATTGTTTGGAGGTTGACATTACATAGAAATATGTCTAATAAGAGAGAATTTCCTTCTTACCCTCATACTTGATGAATGTCTGGTGGACTTTCTAGTCACAAGAGGTAATGTTAACATTTCTCAATATGGTCAATGTAGCCTGTGAAACTAGGGAGAGATGTACGTTCCTGGAGGATAAAAGATCTAGAAGGAATCACTGAGCAATTTCAATTCCTCTCAGGGGATCTGCCATCTAACCAGCCATGTCTCACCAGGCAAATGACTTCTACTCTTTCTGAGCTTCTGTTTTCTCTGAACAAATGAGGGCACATGTCTTTAAAGAGATTTTTTTTTTGCATACACTATTCCTGATTCTCTTAGTGACACAGTAGAGTGTTCTTGCTTGTCTTATTCACACATCAGCTGATTCTGATAGGATTCCTTTCTATACCTCTCTCTTTTCTCTCTCCTCTCTCTCTCTCTCTCTCTCTCTCACACACACACACACACACACACACACACACAGTGTTCTAGTAGAGAGAAGACTCTAAGGCACTATATGGACCTAAATGGCTACAATATTCATTGTCAGAAGACTACAACATCAGTCACAGAAAATAGGCCTATGAAATGGCCTTCAGCAGACCTGTGAGTATGGATTCACTGAGGACTCCATTCAGACCCTAGCCTCATTTTACCTCCCTGCATGATCTCATTCATTTCCGTTGTTTTAGACATCGCCTATTGTCTGTTGTCAACATGATTCTTACCTTTGGCTCAGACTACCAGATTGTCATTAGCCAAGGGTCCTAATACCTATTCTTGCTTGTCTTATTCACACATCAGACTCAATATGTCTAAAATGGATGGGTTTTCTGGGAAAACTCTTCTTCTTTCCATTGGCTCTAGGCCTGGGGAGTGTCACTACTATCTACCCAGTCAGAGAAAGCCAACAGTCATCCTTCACTAACCTTCCCTTAGGCTGCATGCAATTAAAGTTTGTCTTTGTATTTTACTTCTGTGTTCCTGAGCACGGAAGCATCCTGGTAGTTGGTCTCTCTCATTCCATCCTTGCCTTTGTATTTTCTTTGATCATGGGTTCCCAGGGCTCTCTGGAAAATCAGTAACACAGACAATGAACCAGCTACTCCCTTCTCTGTGCCATTCCCCACCACAGTCACACCGGATTTCCTTCTTCTTCTTTTGGAATTGTCATTCTTCTAGCAGTGTCAGGGGCTTCTCACATGACAGTTCTCAGCCTGATAAATTCCAGTTCCTTCAGTATTCAGACCATGAGGCAGATAGCCTTATAAGGTGGTCTCAAGTTTCCTGTATCCCATTTCATTTCATTTCATACAAACCTTTCTTCTTGAGGGTGGGTGGAGCTTGTGCATGTGAAGGAATGTCATTCCTAGGATTAGGTTCAGATTCAGTTGACTACAAATAAGTCCATAGGAAGGGAGATTATTTTACATTACCCTGAACGATTAACGCACAAACTTAAAAGAGGATTGAGCAGGGTGCTGGTGGCTTAAGGCTGTAATCTTAGCTACTCAGGAGGCTGAGATCTGAGGATCACAGTTCAGGGCCAGCCCAGGCAGGAAACTCCATGAGACCCTTACCTCCAATTAACCACCAGAAAACCAGAAGTGGATCTGTGGTTCAAAGTGTTAGGGCACTATCTTTGAGCAACAAAGCTCAGGAACAGCTCCAGGCCCTGAATACAAGTCCCATGACTGACAAGGGTTGAGGGGGACATGGAGGACAGAGTACTCTCCTATTGGCTTTACAGAAATATAATGTTTTAAGAGAGTCTATGAGGACAAGGAATTTTGAGAGGCCTGTAGTTGCTGACATTAATCAATAGCTGGTAGCCAGCAACAATAATACATGGAGACTTTAATCCTAAAACTACAAGGATCTAAACAAGCAGGCAGGAGGATCTTGAATTAGGAAAGGAACCCAGGGTTGATGAGTGTAGATGATGCTCGCAGGGCAACCTGATAGAGACTCTGGTCATAGGACCCAGCTGCCCTCTACTCAGACTCCTGATCCTCAGAAACTATGGGAACTGAAATATGAGCAGTTTCAAGACTCTGTGCCTGAAGTAATCTTTTCTTCAGTGATCTAAAACTGATACAAGTCATATCTTACCTAATTAGTGTTATGATTCTTTGTTTCACAATTGCCTCTGCAAGACTGTGCAGTTTCTCCACAGCTGTATTCTCAGCGCTCAGCAAATATGCTTCCAAACCAAGCAGAGTGAGGGAGAATGGCTGTCTCTTGAAGTAATTTATGGACACCCTGGGATCTAGCCTTGGAGAAGCTTTCTTGCATTATTGATTACCTTGCTAAAACCTTATTATCGGGTAGAAAAATATTCATCTTCATGACACTGAAGAGGTTTCATTGCAGTTAAATTTATGAGAAACTCAAGGAAACCCCGGCAGACAAAAACTGGGAGACAACCTAGTGCTGAGGAGCAAAGCACAAATCCTCACCTTTCACCAGAGGGCCTCTGTGCTGCCTCTAAGTAAACATGATCTTGGTTACTGGTTTGCAGTGCTGGTGATCCCACTATTAATCTTGGGAAGTTCCTTGTATCAGGAGTCTGTGAAAAAATCTGTGCTTGATTCAACAGTCAGGATGGCCTAAGTTATGCTGCAGCCACAAGATATTAGATACTTAAAATGGTAGCTCTCAACACCATAGCTACTAGCTACATGTGGCTGGTAAGAACTTAGGGTAGCCAATCAAAACTGAGATGTGGTCTTTGTGGGAAGTATAAAACCATTTTGAAAATTTAGTGCACAAATATACACATATGAATTAAAATACCTATCAGGTACAGTAGCTCATGCCTATAACCCTAGCTACTCAGGAAGCTCGGGTTGGCAGACTGAGGCAAAAAGTTTGCAAGACACTATCCCTACCATTGGCACATGTCTATTATTCCAGCTACACAGGAATCATTAGTAAGAGGATCAAAGTCGAGTTGGTACATGTATAAATGGGAGTCTTTATTTGAAATATAACAAAAGCGAGGGCTGTGAGTGAGGTTTGCTTGCCTAACAAGTGCAAGGCTCTGAGTTCAAACCCCAATAATGCCTCCCATCCCCCAGAAAACCAATCATTTCTATACTAATGTATGTTTAAATAACACTTTAGAACTATTGTATTAAATAAGCAGAAAAAGCCAGAAGTGACTCAAATGGTAGAGCGCTAGCCTTGAGCTGAAGAGCTGAGGGACAGCTCCCAGCCCCGGAGTTCAGGCCCCACAAGTGACAAAAAAATTTTTTTTTCTAACAGAAAAATCTGATAGATTACACTTCATATCAGTTCCTCATTGGTTTAATGTTGTAATGCTGATAGAACTGCCTACTTTATGAAGAATAAATACATATATATATGCTCATACATCTATATGTATATGTAAATGTATATGTGTGTATGCACACATATATGTGTACATGGGGCTTAGTAATACAGACAATGCCTTTGAAACTATGTTATGAGGGCCTTTTTGTACATTTTTATTGTAAAAATACTGTATAGAAGGGTTATAGTTACATGAACAAGGTAATGAGTACATTTCCTATTGAGCATTGTTGCCTCCTCCTTTGCTTTTCCAATGAGGGCCTTTTTCTATCTCTGGCACCTGCTTCACCTCTCCTCTGGAGTACATAGAAAGTCTGAGCTTCCTGGGCCCTCTGGAGCCTGGAGACTGAGCAGACCCTTGAAGATCGGTGTATAAATCAGCTTTCCTTGGCCCCAGAGGAGCTTCTGTTATTCTGGGTCTCTGGAAACCATACAGAGCAGTCCTCCCACGCTGTCTCCACCATCCCAAGGTCAGGAAGTGATTCCTGCTACCTGAAGGTTCAGATCACAAAGCCTTGAGTGACATGTAGGAGTTTTAATAAAGTCGTGGAACTGAATGGGGTCATAAGAAAATAGAGATATAGAAAGAAAGGAGAGCCAAGATCATCTTCATATTCCCTGAGAGTAACTAGAAGAGCAGAGTAAGAAAGGCTCAAGAAAGACCAGTGACCAAGGGAGACACTGAGGGTAGCAGGAGATGTCTTCAGAGACAAGGGACGAAGGTTTCCAGGGAGAAGATGTGGAGGAGAAAGTTTCTGGGAAGATCAGAAGGGAAACAGGAATGAAAAAAAATCCTCTGTAGCTAGTCCTTTATAACCTTTATAAAAGCCATTTCTTTGGAATAATGGAGAAAAGAAATGTACATAAGAAGTTTGTAAATCTTTCAGGTAACTCTCAGAAGAGAAGAGTTTAAACAGCATGTTTACAATGTTTGTAATGATTGATGGAGAAGCCAAAATAAGGATATAAGACAATTACAAAGTTCTTGAGAGTAAAATGGGAAGGGGTTGGGTAAATACTGGAGAGTTCCGGAAGAACAACAGATACTTCTCATGCAGAAATGAGAAGAGAGGAGGAGAATGAGGAAAATTGCTTCCATTTTCTATCAACGTATACACAAGGGTATCAGAAGAGCCTGTGGCAAGGGTAGGGTCTAGAAAATAAAGATGAGAGGGTGGAGGGGATAAATGACCTCCTGTCATAGCCCAGGCTTGCCAGGCTTCAGTCACATTGCCATGTTTATTTATGATGTTTGTAGTTCACCTTCCTTCCTCCCTGACATGTGAGCCTTGCAGAAGAGTGCTCTTGGCTTTGTTCAGGGAGCATCCCAAGTTCCCAAATAAATTCATGGGTGTTATATTTATTTGAGTGGTTAAAAATTAACATTTGAATGAATAGAAGGAAAAATGGAAAGAAGGGACAAAAGAGGGGAGGAAGGAGAGAGGGAAAGAGTAAGTAATGGTGTTATTTTATTGTGCAGAGGGCATTGTGTAGAGGGCAATGCAAACCCATGAAGCACTGGGTGCAACTATCTGAGAGAGTGGCCATGATTTCAAGTGATCCAGTCCACTTGATGTATTTTCTTCAACACCATTCAATCACTTAGATACAGGCAAAGAAGGCAGGGTTTAATCAAATGCAAGGTTTTGCCAAGGCAAATAAGCCCAAGGAATAAAGGAAGGAGAGCACTCAGCTGCTTGCAAGGAAGTATTATAGCATGCACAACAAACGTGAAGCTAAGTAATGAGGGATACTAAGTAAGGAAGGATATTTTCAGAATATGTATGCCTATTCAAGCCAGTCAGGTTATTAGCTCCAAGAACGTAATACTTACTTACAAACTCTTTTTCCTTAAAGACCTTTTAGAAATGTAGGAGGGAGGATTAAGGTACAACTTTGCTATATTCAAATGGTAAGAGAAAAAGGGAAATCACAAAGTAAACTTCAGTACTGACCTTGCTGCATGCATATCTTTGTCTCGCTAACCAAATCTAGCATGATGTGGCCTTAGGAATGAAGGCTAACAGTTTTCCATTCAACTCAAATCTGTCCAGAGACTTAGTGTGGGAGATCCCTCCTGGCAATCAGAAGCCACAGTGGATGCCCAAAGCAGGTGATCCTTCTCATGAACTACTGTGTTATCCATGAGTCACAGAATGAAGAACTAGATTCCAGAGGGCTCACAGGTACGTATTAGAGTCTGAGAGATGAAATCAAGGCAACGGCCAATGAATTCCAAAGTGATTTACTGCTGTACAATCCAAAATAATATCCTAAAGGAGCCTAAGAACCTCTAGATTGAGGGGGAGGAGGGGCCCTCAAGGGCAACACAATGCCTTTCTGAAACACTAATGGGCACCAGGTCTCCACTGTGTGTAATTTTCCTTCTTGCCTGCTGGCTTGCTAAGGTCAATGAAATCACAGGTAGTAGAATTTCCTCCTTCCTGACCTTCTGTAAAGTTCCTTTTAATTTTAACATGTATAGAAAAGTAAAAATGGAAGATGGAGCTGAAAAAAAACCCAGGACTCAAGTGAACAATGAACGAATTCTTCCTGAAAAGCCATCAAGGTGAGAAGAGCTATACAGTGGTTTTAGTCAAACACTTGGCCTGAAAGAAATGCTGAGATGGCTCTCAATTCAAAAGAGAACAGTAATGGGATGCATTTGGTTGTAGAGAAGTGAAAGGACCTTAAGTTAGGGCATTTGGGGGTTGCGGGGGGAGAGAGAGGAGGACTAAATATGCCTATTTGGCTAGACTTGACTTTATTTTCTTCTTATTATTTTTTCACTTTTTTTTTACATGGGCAAGGTAATGAGAATATTTCTTATCAAGCATTGTTGCTTCCTCCTTTGTTTCCTCTTCCCATCCCTTTCCATCCCCCCCACTCCCCGCCCAAGTTATAAAGTTTGTTTTTTGACGTAAGGACTTGTACATTTCATTGTTGCAATGGGTCTACCTGTATCCCTATTTAAACGATTTGTTTTTTCTCTTCCCCTCCACAAATTATACCAACATCAAATACAATGAAAGCAGGGCTTATACTGTGAGGGAGGGACATACAAAGCAACAAAGAAAACATCTTATAAGTATGTTAGAAACAATTGCAAGAAAGACAAAAAACATTTGAATACTTATCTTGGGGTTCATTACACCTAATATCAACTTTTCTGACCTTTTCTGCTTGTCTCAGACATACACTAATAATTGCAAATAAGGGAAACCATGTGACCTATGTTTCTTTGGGCCTACCTTACTTCACTTAATATAATTTTTTCCTAGTCTTTCTATTTCCTAACAAACGGGGCAATGTCATTCTTTCTGATGGAGGCATAGAATTCCATTGTTGGTGGGAGTGTAAACTTGTTCAACCACTTTGGAAAGTAGTATGGAGGTTCCTCGAAAGACTCCACATTGAACTCCCCTGTGACCCAGCAATCCCACTTTTGGGCATTTACCCAAATGATCACAAACAAGACCACACTGAAGCTACCAGCACCACTATGTTTATTGCAGCATTATTTACCATAGCTAAGATATGGAGCCAACCCAGATGCCCCTCAGTCGATGAATGGATCAGACTTGACTTTAAAGATGAGAACCAGCTGGGCGCTGGTGGCTCACGCCTGTAATATTAACTACTCAGGAGGCTGAGATCTGAGGATCGTGGTTCAAAGCCAGCCCGGGCAGGAAAGTCCGTGAAACTCTTATCTCCAATAAACCACCAGAAAACTGGAAGTGGTGCTGTAGCTCAACTGGTAGAGCACTCACCTGGAGCTGAAGAGCTGAGAGACAGCTCTCAGGCCCAGAGTTGAAGCCCCATGACCAACAAACAAACAAACAAACAAACAAAAAAAACAACAACCACCACCACCACCAACAACAAAACCATTCCACCTGCATGGGAAATTGCTGAGCACACACACTGAGAAAGTGAAGATGAGCCAGGTACTGTGGAGGAAACCCATATGGTCCTCATGGGATCCAGACTCCCACTGTGTGTGGTGCAGGGGGGCGGGGGGCAGAGATGTTCACAGAAGCCAGGATACCTTTGACCATGTGGCCTCCCAGCTGGCCAGGCCTATCTCCTGCCCAGCCTGGGAAATAGCTAGTGTTCCTTTAAGATCCAGGTCACTTCCTTTAAACTTCCTGAAACCTGCAGGCATGTTTTTGGTCGCAACTTTTCAAACTATATTCAAGTTTCATGCCTACCTTCATGGCTGATCAACAAGGCTTTTCAGCACACAGCATACATCATCGCAGGTTGTATTTTCTAGTGATCGCCACTATATTAGTGCTCATCCTGTTGTCTTCTAGAATTTTTACCACTCAAGACATGAGATTTGCATACCTCCTCTTTGATCCTGTCTCTACCAATACACAGACCAAGTATAATGGATTTATGTCACAGAAATAACTGTCTACCTTGGAATCCACTCACCATGTCATGAGGAAGCCCAGGTCATCTATGTTCTACCCATCCAGCCTGGACATCTAGCTGAGTGCTCAGCTACAGCCAGCACTGACTTTCCAGCTCTGAGTCCGCTGCCTGGACATGGGTTCTGCCCGGAAAAGATTCTCCAGACCCAGTGGCGCTGTAGCTCAAATGGTAGAGCGCTCGCCTTGAGCTGAAGAGCTGAGGGACAACACCCAGGCCCAGAGTTCAAGCCCCATGACCGACCAAAAAAAAAAAGATTCTCCAGACCCTTATTGGCACTGGTGCTCAATGGAGAAGAAGGTGCTCTGCTCATCCCTGCCCAGCTGCAGATCGACAAGTAAAATCAATGACTGTTGTTTCAAGTTGCACATCTTGGAGTTGTTTGTTATGCAACAATAGATAACTGGGATATTCCTCATTTTTGACGCTCTAGGCCCTGGCAGAGGGCTTGGAATATACAGAGATTTGAAACCTGTGTGCATAAGGCTTGATACCTTTACGCTACAGGGGAGGGAAGTGAAGGAAGGGGCCTTTTGTTATTCCTCTGTAGGCAGCTAGATGGGCAAGGAACTTGGGCCCTGTCCTTCTTTTCTCCTCTCCTTCTGTATCACAGAGGCAGGATGCTTCCATGCAGACTTGGGTCTGATGCTAACTCCTCAATTAAAGATTGGGGCTTGGTGAGGTCAGCTGTGCTTTGAACAAAGATAATTGCTTAAGGTTGGCATCGGAACAAAGGTGTGGGTGTTGAGAGGAACCTTGACTGTGGGCAATTTACCCATCCATGCCCAGGCACAGAAATGGCTACTGCTGCGCCATTTTGAAGGCAGGTGTTACAATGTGAAATCACTTAGGTTTGACAGAGATGGGGCTGGTGCAGCCTGACATGAAGCAGCAGCTGGCCAGTCAGTCCTGTGAGGAGGCGGGCTGGTGACTTTCCTACACTGTTTGCTGTTTAGCCTGGCATCCCTGACACCCTGTTCTGAGTTTTCCTCTGATTTGCCAAGGAGAACCTGGGGCTATATCTCCCAGAAGCTACTTCTCCATGGGGTTCCAAGCTAAGAGTATAGAATGAGGAGCTCTCAAGTGAAATGTGGAAGGTGCAAAGGGACAGGTAATTCTATGCCCAGGTAGTTGAATAGGCAGACATGAGCTTTGAAGCAACTTCAGGTAAGCATTTGTGAATCACCTACGCTGCAGTCTGACACTCTGTGAGATCCAGGTACTGGCCAGGCAGACTCTTGGGGCCCCCCACTTTTGTGCTTCAGATTGAGGTACCTAGAAAAGGCTTTCCTGGTTGTTTTTGCGACCAGGCTTTCCTACATTAAACATGTCATGCTTGGAAGGCAGAGTGGGAAGTGTTTTGTTTTGTTTTTGTTTTACCATGATTACAATGGAAAGAAGTGATAAGCAGTTATAGTCACGGAAAGTATTTAAAAAGAAAACTTGGGGTACATGGATGGGTAGAAGTGAACAGACAGTAGCTCAAGTGAAAGCGGAACTGATTAACAACCCAGGAAACGTGACAGAGGGTTTGCACTAACGTGAGGCCTCTCAAAGCATCCCAGGTCTGCTCACACACTTGATCTGTCCCCTTCTCTCCACGGGTTCTCCCACAGCGCCCCCCCCATCCCACTCAGCTGTTCCATTTATTTTCCCTACAACCACCCCAGCCTGTAATAATCCCAACAACTGCCTTAGAGGACTGGATTGAGGAATACATATCCCAACTGGCTTTTATGCTTAGTTCCTCCAATGCCATAGAAACTTTCTTTCTTTTTTTTTTTGAAAATAACAACCATTTTATTAACATTAGATATCTTATCATCATCAACATCACTATCACCACCTCCACCACCCTTATCATCACCTTATCATTATTGTTAATATATCAACATGACCAGCATTTCTGTTTTCTGTACCTCACACATTTTGCTCAGACTGTTTAAGCCTTGTATTCTTAATTTCTCAGTCATTAAGAAACTTTCTTTTTTAATCTCCCTGCAAAAGATAGTGACACCTCTCCCAGAATTCCTGGATATTTCTCCATAGATATTTTTATCTAATGCTTTTCTTCCTTCAGTAATAGTGCACATTCATTAGATATTTGATGCATGAATGGATGAATGAATGAATGGCTCCAACTAAAAGCAGAGTAGTCATATACCTAAGACACAAAACACAGTGAGTTACACGTGGTGTAACTCTTCTTTAGGAGACATGGATGCCTTGATATTTCTGCAAGTAATATATATCAGCCCTGGTTAACAAACTCTAGCTTGTAATTCATGGTTCCTGTAATGCTTGCAAGTGGGAGACCATGGATTTACAGTTCTCCAGGATGTTTCAAAGATTTTTTTTTCTTTTGGTCAGTTGTGGGGCTTGAACTCAGGGCCTGGACTCTGTCCCTGAGCACTTTTGCTCAAGGCCAGTGCTCTACCACTTGGAGCACAGCGCTTACTGGAGGTAAGACCCTCACAGACTTTCTTTCCTCAGATCTCAGCCTTCTGAGTAGCTAGGATTATAGGTGTGAGCCACTGGAGCCTGGCTGTTTCAAAGATTTTTAAACCTCTCCATGTCGTAAATGAATAAGTAGTGTCAAATTCATAATAGATACTCTACATGATTTTCAGCAATTTAACTTAAATATATGTGGTTAAAAGAAAATACAGGAACAAAAATAATACCATTAAGATTTCATATCCTTTAAAAGATATGACAATGTGATGCTCATATTTGGCACATATTCATGGCAACACAAAATGTGCTTTATTTCTGAAAAACCTCAAATTTTCCTTTTTTTAATTTAAATGCAGGGTATTGAATGTAGGGCCTCCCACTTGGTAGGCAAGCCATGTGCCACTTGAGCTATGCCCCCTAGCCCAGACAATTTCATTTAGACTGGTGAGACTCTTCAGATTAAATTTCTTTCTGTGGGAAGTAGCAATAGGTCACAATAGGATTTGGTTCCTCAGTTGTACAATGATATCCCCCTCTCCTCTTTAAGTTGTTCTGCTTATGTAAAAGAATGTGTGTGAGTCATATGAAAAGTATTGGTTTAAGAGAACTTTTTGAGTCAGTTCAATATACCTTTGTACTGGTCATCTTGACCTCGCAACAGAAATACTTTGATTAATTTTTTTCTTTCTAACCCCCCCCCCAAAAAAAAGCAATTTGAAGGTGCTTATAATAAAGTCCTCAGTCTTGCAGTTTTACACTGGACTTATAAGGCTGCTGGAACTTCCTGTGTGAAGTGATTCTTCATAGGTTTCTTACAACCTTACTTCCTTGAAGCCATCAAGGAGACTAGCTCCAGTCTCTGAGATGGATCTTACGTACCATGACATAACCATACTAGTGACATCTCATTACATTTGCTACATTCTGTTATGATGAATGTCATATTCTATTGGTTACAAACAAGGACAAAGTCCTACTGACATTCAAGGGGAAAAGTGGAGGGAACTCCACGAGGAGTCCGAGACATGCTGTTAATATCATTTACTACCTTAAATCTGCTCACTTTTTAAAGTAATTATTTTCTTAAAATCTCTGATGTCACAGTCATAGGTAAAAAATAAAGATCATCTTCTATAAGCAGAAGGTAACTGAACAATGAGCACCAAACAATGTTCTGAAATAAAAGCTGAAGTAAAAAATAAGAAAAATCAAGGATTTACATTTCTATGGATTTACATATAGGGAATTGCTTAATGCTCCTAACAACCCATGGTAAGTAGTCTTATTCTCATGATTACATATGTGGATAGAGAAGATCCAGAAAGCTGGTATTAGCCCAACACTACTTTCCTCCTAAGTCCTTGTATCAAGATTGAAACCCAATACATCTGGGTGTAAATGCACTGACCTTAGCTAAGCTCATGGATAGGACATCCTTAGCCCCAAGGGATAGTAGCATCTGTGGGCACAGATGCAGGGAGCTGGGTCCACGCAATGGGAGATAGCCAGAGGTCCTCTTCTATCTGTTGCATCTAGGACATTGCTTTAAAACTTCTCCTTTCCCTCTTGCTCAATGCCAACTTTCTCTACAAAAGAGGAAGTTCTGTTCTACCAGCCTGCAAACCTATCTTAAACCAAAACAACTCTCTCTTGATCCAACTTCTCTCTCCCTTTCTCTCCCTTCCTTGAAAGGCTGATTCTTATTTGTTGCTTTCGTATTTTCTCTTGAACATACTTTCATGATACTTCCAAGCCTGCTTTGCTGTCGAAAAGGCTCATTCACACCTCACTCAACCCTTCCACAGGATTCAGGTTTGGTCTTGATCTTATATCCCCAAACAGCAACATAAGTCAGTCTATCACTCCCCCTCCCCACCTCTCTGCTGCAAAACACTTTCTTCCAGGTACCACACACTCTGGATTTTCTTTGTAGCTCCCTCCTTGTGGCTCCACAGACACTTCTGCAGGCTCCTCTTTGCCCTCCATATGTATAACCCTGGTTTGCCCCAGGGCTCAAGCTTTGGACCTCTTCTTTTCTCTATTTGCAGTCACTCCTTTGGAGATCTCACCCAAATATATATCTCTTACCCATCTTTCTCCTCAAATTCCAGACTCCTCATACTACCCAACATCACCACTGGAAATCCTCAGATTTAATATGTCTCCAATGAGACCCATGCAATATACAACTCCTTTCTTCCAATTGCCCAGATGAATACCTTGTGGCAGGCAAACAACCTGTGACTCTTTCTCTCACATTGCTTATTCAGTCTGTCTGGAATTTTTTTTTGTCGGCCATGGGGCTTGAACTCTGGGCTTGGGTGTTGTCCCTGTGCTCTTCAGCTCAAGGTGAGCACTCTACCGCTTGAACCACAGCACTACTTTGGGTTTTCTAGCAGTTTATTGGAGATAAGAGTCTCACAGACTTTCCTGCCCGGGCTGGCTTTGAACCGTGATTCTCAGATCTCAGCCTCCTGAGTTGTTAGGATTACAGGCGTGAGCCACCAGTGTCTGGCTGTCTACAATTTCTAACATTTCCATTTTTCACCTTTCTCACCCTCTTTTCTGCTACATGCTTGGCCAATACCTTATCATTACTTTCTTGAATTCTTAAAAGAAATCTCCTAGTTTCCCAGCTCTCATGCTTCTGCTCAAAACCTTTTAAGGCCTCTCCTTGACACTCAGAGAATAGCTAAATTTCTCTAGTAACTGCTAGGCCTGGGTCATTTGGTTTCCACTGCCTTGCTGATATAATTTTTCACCATTTTTTATGTTTCTCAGTAACTGAAGTTATACCAAGCATGGCATGAATATACCAAACATATTTCTGCCACAAGGCTTTTGCATTTTCTTTCTCTGGAAGAGGTACCTACCTTGGCCAACTTTTATGAAATGCAAGCCCTTCTCAACACTTTCTGTTTTCCTTTTCTTCTCTTCAGCATTCACATTACATTTAGTTTGTGCTTGAAATTCCAGCGGGCAAGGATTTTTGTGGTCGTTTTTATTCATTACTGAGTTTGCAGTGCTAAAAGCAAAACTTGGCACAGAGTGGCAATGCAACAAGCATTCACTGAGTGAATTGCTGTCACCAAGCTATCATGTAACTGCAGTTACTTTGTTATGACCGTCATGATGGGGGCTTCCCCACATTCCACAGGATTCATCCCAAATAATTCAAATAGCATCCAAGATTTTACTAGCCTTATTCATTAAAAGGTAAACTCTGACATAGGCTCATAATTTCAAAATGGGATCTACAATAGACATACAATTAAAAATGAAAAGATATTGAAATACAATCCAACTATATCAGAAGATAAGGAACCTCAATGAAAATACTGTTGATTAATAGAGGATGGAAGAACAGAGGAAGAGAAAACAATTGAGAACACTCCTTTGAGCAAATGGTAATACATGTATGTCTGAAATAACACAATGGAACCTCCTGGTGCAAACAACACATGCTACAAAGAAAATTAATAATGACTGAGTGCCAGTGGCTCACCCCTGTAATCATAAATTACTCAGGAGGCTGAGATCTGAGGATTATGATTCAAAGCCAGTCTGGCCAGGAAAGCCTGTGAAGCTCTTATCTCCAATAAATTACTTCCCAAGCCAGAATTAGAACTCTGGCTCAAGTGACAGAGAGCTCGCCTTGAGCAAAAGAAGCTCAAAGACAGTACTCAGGCCCTGAGTTCAAGTCCCAAGACCAGCGTACACACACACACACACACACACACACACACACACACACACACTAATGAATGACAAGAAAGCAAAACAGGGCTTGATAGCAAGTAGATACCATAGGGTGGAGTAAAGCTATTGAATGTGAATGAGGATGAATATGGTCTATGTAGTTTATTTGTATTATGACAACAGAACAATACAGCCTATTGAAATTGATTTAAGGATGAGTGGGATAAAGGAGAATATAGAGGAGGTAAGAGTTGAATGGGATATATTGTTTACATGTGGGGCAACATCACAATGAAATCTCCCTTGTACAACATGTAGATGAAAAAAATGAAAATAAAAAGTGCTAGTAAATCGCTGAAAAATATAAAGGAAGGAATTATTTTAAATAATTTCAATAAACAAAGGAGAAAGTCATTTGGACTTAATGATATTTTATTTGAAAACTTTGCTGTGAATTGCTTTCCCTGGGCTAATATCAAACCTGACTTAGAGAATATTAAGTTGCAAAGCATACCCTTGCTGACTAATGAAGCTGGGCCAAAGGTTTCCAGAAAGATTAAATTGGACAATGCCCTCAGCTTTATCATGAATAAAAGATTCTCTTAATGAATAAAAGTTCTCTTAATTGTGTGTCTTGAAATGCAGTGTTAAAAGAGACAAGGACTTTCTGGCCTTCAAGAGAACTATGGAGCCTATCTTTATCCATTTGGAAATGCAACCTGTTTGTGGAACGTATTTTCTGTAATTGTGACACATAGCTAATGAAGCTACCAATAATTCATAAAATACTCTTAGTGCCAATCAGTCCAAATAGATTTCTGGGGTTGTCTTGTTTTTCCCTCCCCCTTTCTTCCTAGAACCAAGTTCTTTGTTTTACAGCCTATAAAATAATGTTAAAGAAACTTCTGGAAGCAGAGATAGCCACTAAATCTGTGGCCATTCTCCTGCAGCTGTTTATATAAACAACTTGATTTAAATAAGAGTGCTTCTAATGGTTTCCAAATCTAATAACATAGCATAAATACAGATTTGTTGTTGTTGTTGATCTACAAAGTGACAATTTATGTTAAGTCTTTGAGGCAGAGAAAATTTACTTATCTGTTATTTCCTGTTGCTTCCTAAGCTGCAGAAATTACAAAAGGCTTCTTCCTACTGAGATGGCCAAGCTAGCAAGCCAAGCTGGGAGACAGATTGTGCCATGCCTTGTTGATTTGTAGGCTGTGGGCACGAAGGTAAGGTGGGAGCCACGCTACATGAGAGGCCACTTGGCGGAAAAAGGTTCCAGCAGATAAAAACACATGTGGATCTTGTACAGGTGACTGTGTGAGAGGGTAAAGGAGCCATACAAAACTTGATGCTCAAAGAAGAGATTAGTTGGAAAGACAGAAATAGTTATGAAAGTACTGGTTTGTGTGTTTGAACTCAGTGCCTGGACGCTGTCCCTGAGCTTTTTCACTCAAGCCTAGTGCTCTACCACTTGAGTCACACCTCCATATCCAGCTTTTGGGTGGTTAACTAGATATAAGAGTCCCACAGGCTTTTCAGCCTGGGTTGGCTTTGAACCACCATCCTCATATCTCAGCCTCTTCAGTAGCTATTATTAAAGGCATGAGTCACTGGCTCATTTTTGAGGTATTGCTATGTGGTAACATTGCTATTTTTCCAATTACTATTTTTTTCTAATACATATTAAACTCAATACCTACTAATTTAAAAAAATTATAATAAATACAATAATCCAATATGCAACCTGAATTATCCAAGCAGTCCCTTATCACACAATGGTCCACGCTGTCATGTGTGGTATGATGGTGGGGCAAGGACTTTACCACCTGTTGGGCTTCTAGTAGCCTGATCATGCAGTTCAGATGATAGTTTAGGATTCACAATAGAAGGTCTGGATGCTTTTTAGTAATGTGTATTATTTGGAAAAATAATTTGAATGAGTAATGCAAGGAATGAATTTGAAGAGATTTAAATAGAGGAAACCCTAGAAAAGGAAAACAGAGTTTGGAAGCTTAAAAATCTTTCATTAATTGGACAATTCATCTATTTTGATGGGAAGCTCAATTCTGACAAATCAGAATAAACTTTTTTTTCCTTTTCTTTTTCTTTTTCTCTTTTTGGTCTGCCATTGTGACTTCAACTCAGTACCTGATATGTTCACTCATTGCCTAGTACTCTACCAACTGCCTCTAACTCCCAGAATAGACTTTCATTATTTCAATCACATGGCTGCTCTGAGCTTTCATTTCTTCATATAAAATTTCTGCCACTTAGGAGAAGGAATAAAGGACAAAGAAACAGTTGTAAGGGATATGCATATTAATGTGCTATTAGTATGAAGATAGTAGGTAGGTAGGTAGTTTATACCTATAATCCCAGTTACATGAAGATTGGGAAGCTGATGGTTTGAGGCCAGACAGGACAAAAAGATAGTGAATCCCAGCTCAAAAAAATAAGCCAGGAATGATAGCACATGTTTATAAATCCAGGCGTGAGTTGGGCATACATAGGAGCATTGTAGTCTAACATTGGCCTAAACCAAAAGCAAGAGTCTACATTAAAATAATAATAACAAAAAGTAAAAAGGACTGGAGTCATGGCTCAATTACTTGCATCATAAATTCAAGGCTTTGATTTCAAATGTCAGTGCCACCATAAAAAGAGGCAGAAGAAGAGGAGGAGGAGGAGGAGAAGTAGAAAAGACAGTACACAATGCCTCAATACAAACTTAAAGACTAAGATGTATCAAAGCTCTGTTAATAAGGCATAAGAAAAGAGTTTCTAGGATCCCCCGAAAGTAGAAAAAGACATTCAATTTTTAAATTTTTTTTCTCCAGGATAATTCACACTGAAAGTCTTTTGAGCAAGCAGACTACATTCTGCTGAAATGAGAAGTTGTTCACGTAAGGTAACGAGTATCTAGCCACTTTCCAATTCTGCTGGAGTCATTCCAGAAGAACACTGCTTCTGTATCATCAAGGTTACAATGTCTGGAAATATTCCATTTATCTGAATTAAATAAGTGTGAACATAAAAATTCCTCTAGTATTTCATGCCTTGATATAACTTGCATGCAATACATGAACTGCTCATCTGCATTGTCCAAACAAGATGTTGCCTGTCTGACTTCAAAGGTCTATCCCTCTTCATTGAGGAGCAGAAGCAAACATCTGTACTGCCAATATGCTTTTCTTATTGATTGTGAAAAACTCCTGAAGCTTTGCCAAGTTTAGAACAGATCTGCCAAGAATTACACCATTTACTTCACAGCATCGACTTCCACAAACTCCCATTTTCTCTAAGTAGACAATAAACCCATTTTAGATTCCTATCCAAGGCCTGGTTGAGCCTTGTATTTACTTAGTTTTTCCTTAGGACTCTCCATGCAGCTAGAGAGAATGTGGTCTATTTACATGGTGGAACTGAGGAACAAAATTGTGTCATTTGCCAGGGGGAGAAAAATGGATGGAACCAGAGAACATCAAATTCTGGAAGACTCTCAGAAAAAAATCTTATTTTCTCTCATATACAGTGGACATATGTATTTATATATATTTTAAAAGATGTTTTATCACATATACAATAGGAGAACAATTTGGAAAGAGGACAGAGATAAATAGGAGGAGAGGGAGATAAGAGCTATGTGAACAAAGTTATTTCCACATATGGAAATAACATCATGAAATCAATTTTCTGTACAATTAATATATGCATTATAAGTAAAACTTAGGCGTGAGTAGCTCACACATGTATTCCTAGCTATTTGGGAAGTTGAGATTGCTAGGATCCAAGTTCAAGGCTTAGGCAGAGAAGTTCATAATATCTTTCTCAATGAAAATCTGGATGTGGTGGTGTGCACCTGTTATGCAGGCTGCACAGGAAGCATAACATATCGGTGGGTCAGGTCTAGGCATGCCTAGCAGGAAATGAGATCTTCTATCAAAAATTACCAGAACCAAGTAGGGCTGGAGATGTGGCTCCATGGTTAGAGCATCTTCTAGCAAGTGCAAGGACTAGAATTCCAAAATAACAAATAACCTTCCTTATGCAGTGAAGACATGGAAGAGAAAGAAAGCAAATCCCTGGTAAAGTAAATTGAGCTAGGAAGCTGATACAATCTAAATGTCTCTGAAAACCAGAACCAATAGCTAGGTGCAAGTGGCTCACACCTATAATCTCAGCTGAGATCTCAGGCTTGTAATTTGAAGCCAGCCTGGGCAGGAAAGTCCATGAGACTCTTATCTCCAATAAACCACCAAAAAGCTGGAAGTGGAGCTGTGGCTCAAGTGGTAAAACACTAATCTTAAGCACAAAAGCTCAGGGATAGAGCCCAGGCTCTGAGGTTAAGCACCAAAGAAATAAAAATAAAACAAAGTTTACACAAACAAACAAAAACAACCGGAATCATTGTAAGTTTTAGCTGTTTGGGCTCAACTAGCCAGCCAGTTTCTTTTAATAAACAAGAATGACAAGCTCATTATGCTTTCTGGAATCAAGACACCTCCCAATAGGGAGTCACTACAGCTTATCCAATGTTTTCTTTAATATACATGAACAGAATCTCTCATTCACATAGAGAAGAAGCAGATGTAGGAAGTCACGTAAATAATCACCCTTGAGACAATCCATTTAATTGGAATAGAATATTTTGATAGAATCATTTGGCATCAAAATGCTCTCCAAGGCAAATTATGCTTCCAAAGTCTAATTGCTGGAATTTCCCCCAATACTGAAGATTGGCAAACCCTGACTAAATGATGTGTTCTGGTAACACAATGTCTAACAGCCCAGTTTTAAATGAATGCTTGAGGTGCACAGATGAATGCCTATGGTTTCTTATCCAAGTCAACTACTTACCTCTTTCTCCATTTGTAATCCTTCTGCTCTAATATTTCTTTCAAATACTTCTCTCTTTTCAGTCTGGGGGTTAGATTTTCTGTACACGAGAATGTAGTCTATTCGACACTTGCCGTCTCTAAAGTAAAGTCCATTTGATTTGTTTCTTTCTCGAGCTGTCTGCAAACAAGAAGACAGGGATTCATTAAGCCAATCATTAACCTGAGCTTTAGATAAGTCATATGAAAGAAATGTTCAAATGAACTGATGCTTTCACTGTTTTGTTAAAGTTGCATTACCATTCACAAAAAAATGTAGATAAGAAAAAACAAAAGACTGAGAAGTATTAGGTGAAATGGATAAAATACAAAACATCTGAACTAGCAAGTGTGGGCAAAGACGTGGGGCATTAATTTATGCTAGTAAATATTTTTAAAGAGTATAACAAATTTGTACAATGAAACTGGGCACCAGTGGCTCATACCTGTAATCCTAGCTACTCAGGAGGCTGAGATCTGAGGATCATGGTTTAAAGCCAGCCCAGGCAGGAAAAGTCCATAAGACTCTTATCTCCAATAAACCACCAGAAAACTGGAAGTAGTGCTATGGCTCAAGTGGTAGAGTGCTTGCCTTGAGCTAAAGAGCTGAAGAGTTCAAGCCCCATGACTGACCAAAAAAAAAATTGTACATTGAACACATCCCAGGGGATCTACTAATTTGGGGAAAGTGTTTGTCTTTCCCATTAAGAAGAATAAGCTTCAAAAAAACTTGTTCAAGTATCCCCACAGGAAAAAATAGGAATTCTCATGTTTTAGGGGTAAGAGTTAAAATTTGTGAACTTGCCAACTACTCAGGAGTTTGAGATCTGAAGACTGTGGTTTAAAGCCATCCTGGACAAGAAAGTTCTATGAAGACTCTTATCTGCAATTAACTACCAAAAAAGGTGGAAGTGGGGCTATGGCTCAAGTACAAGAGTGCTAGTCTTAAACAAAGAAGCTCAGAGACAGTGCCTAGATTCAAGCCCTAGAATCAGCACCAAATGAAAAAAAAAATCATGAACTCTAGGAAACCTACTAGTATTGTCTTATAAAACTGAATGTTTGGGTAGCATAACCCTAGAGAAATTCTTGGTAAAGCAACTAAGAATCATGTATATGAATATTCATAGCAACATTTTTTATAATAGCAGAGAAGTGCTAAAATTTTGAATCATGGAAGATGTCTATGTACAGACAATAAATGAATAAACTGTACATGAGCATACAGTTGAATATCATATAGCAGTAAACACTAATAAGATGTATTCTTAATGGCAAAAATCAAGAACTCTAATAACAACAGATGCTGGAGGGGATGCGGACAGAAGGGAACCTTACTTCATTGTTGGTGGGAGTGTAAACTTGTTCAACCACTTTGGAAAGCAGTATGGAGGTTCCTCAAAAGACTCCACATAGAGCTCCCCTATGACCCAGCAATCCCACTTTTGGGCATTTACCCAAATGTTTACAAAAAAGACCACACTAAAGCTACCAGCACAACTATGTTTATTGCAGCATTATTTACTATAGCTAAGATATGGAACCAACCCAGTTGCCCCTCAGTAGATGAATGGATCAAAAAATGTGGTATATATACACAATGGAATTCTATGCCTCCGTCAGAACAAATAATATTGACCCATTTGTTAGGAAATGGAAAGACTTGGAAAAAATTATATTAAGTGAAGTAAGCCAAACCCAAAGAAACATAGGTCCCATGGTTTCCCTTATTTGCAATATCTAGTATATGTATGAGTCAAGCAGAAAAGGTCAGATAAAGTGATGTTAGGAAAATGAACCCTGTTTCAAAGGATGCATTTTACAATTATGCTTTTATAATTTATGCAGTCGTTACAAATATTTTACAATTATGCTTTTATAATTATACATTTTACAATTATGCTTTTATATTTTATGCAGTCATTACAAATATTTTGCCATAATTAAAAAGTAAAGAACAGGAGAAGATGGTAGAATTTTTACTCAGACATTTCAGGCTTGTAATCTTATACAACTGAAAAAGTATAGGCTGGTCAGGAGAGAGCCAAGTTTCTTGGGCTAATAGATTCCAAAATTGTATCTATACTGTGTGCCAGTGGCTCACACCTGTAATCGAAGCTTCTCAGCAGCCTGAGATCTGAGGATTAAGGTTTGAATACAGCCTGGGTAGAAAAGTAGGAAAGTCTTTAAGACTCTTACCTTTTGTTAACCACTAAAAATAATCTGTAGTGCAAGCAGTAGAACATTAGCCTTTAGTTCAGGGACAGTGACTAGGCTTTGAGTTCAAGCTGAGGACTGGCAGGCATGCACGCACACATGTGTACACACACACAAAAACTGTATTTGCAAACTCATCCAAGCAGAAATGGGGAATCTATCTTCTCTATGCCATAGAATACATCAATTTCCAAATAGTTAATATGAAGAAAGCAAACATGCCAGCACTTGAGGGCATGTTACAAACTACATTTATGTAAGCATCAGGTATGCAGATTCATTCAAAAGGAAAGTCTTAGCCCACACATCAAGTGTCCACACATTAAGTATTAACAGTAACCTCTATCTTCACTGGCCATCTTTTGGGTTTTACCTTCCAAGGAACTAAGAGTCAACTCAAATAAATACTTTATTAATCATTTGCCAAGTAAGAAAACATCCTGTGGATTTAGCACATCAAAACTCTTCAAGCCAGGCTGGCAATGGCTCAGGACTGTAATCTTAGCTACCCACGAGGCTGAGACCCAGAAGACTATGGTTCAAAACAAAACTGAGCAGGGGCTGGAAGATGGCTCAGTGGTAGAGCGCTTGCCTTGCATGCATGAGGCCCTGGGTTCGATTCCTCAGCACCACATAAACAATAAGAAAAAAGCCAGAAGTGGCGCTGTGGCTCAAGTGGTAGAGCACTAGCCTTGAGCTGAAGAGCTGAGAGACAGCGCCCAGGCCCAGAGTTCAGGCCCCATGACCGGACCCAACAAAAAACCAAACAAACAAAAAAAAACAAAACAAAAATGGGCAGGAAAATATCTGAAAGACTCCATCTCTAATTAACCAGCACAAAGCCAGGCTAGAGACACGGCTCAAGTGGTAAAGTACCAACGGAATGAGCTCAAGGCCCAGAGTTTAAGCTCTAGTACCAGAAAGAAACAAACAAATAAACCAGGGTTTCAGGTTGGGAATGTTGTTCAATGTTACAACACTTGCCTAACATGCACAGGGCCCTGGGTTCAATCTCTAGCATTGCAAAATAAATAAGTAAAATAATAGTAAAATTTAAAAGCAACATCAGAAGGAAGGTTGGCTCAGTGACCTGTGCCAACTTCAGCAAAAGCCTTACATTTCTGAGACTATGTCTTCATCAGTAAGGTCAGGGGATAAAATCAGCTCCTTTCTGAAGTCCCTTTCAGAATGTCCCTCTAACATCCCACAGTATACCATCCAAAGTATCCCTGTGAGGAGATGGAGATAGAATGGTTTTTAAATTAAAAAATGGCAACCACAAAAGAGGCATGGAAGGTAGTAGAATTTGTGAGGAGAGATCTACAAGGCTTAGTGTGAGTTAATCATTATCCCTGTCCTCTGGTGTATTCCTTTCAAGAGTTTGGCTTTGAAATGACAAAGACATTAAGCATGTATGACAAATAAATTACTCTGATTCTGTGTGCACATCACCTCTGTCTGGTACATGCTGAAAGAATGTATTATGCTCCAGCAGGACACACATTGAGCAACAGTGCATGCCCCCAACAATAGGTTTCTTTCTCCAAAATGACACATGAACCAATGGGTCTATTTACAACTGCAACTAAGTTTCCAGAGGAACATGAAAATTCAGAGAGACTTCATATAACACCATCTACATAAGGTAGCTATATATCATCATTCTATGTGCTGGGGGATTTATTCAAGGAAGTCTACCCTTGCACAGACTCTTTTTACTGGTTAGTGGCACCCAGAGTAAATTTTAAAATGCTAGACAATGTGATTTAGCTTTCTTTGTATAAATAAAGTACTTTTAGGTATAAGAAGGAGGGGGGAGTGTAGTTGAGGAGGTGGGAGGGAAGAGATGGTAGGGGTAAAACAAAGGAGGCAAGAATGCTTGATAAGAAATGTACTCATTACCTTGCTCATGTAACTGTAACCCCTCTGTATAGTATTTTCACAATAAAAAACTTATTTAAAAAAGAAGGTAAATGCATGCTTTGAAAAATAAAAACCTTTTGAGTAGATTTAGGATCCTGGAAATATGAGACCCATGGCAGAACATCAAATAAACATAAAACATGTCCTTGTTTTTCAGGAAGCTGCATTTTGATGAGATCATGACTCTAAACAGTGAATTGGAACATGCTACACAAAAACTTGTGAATCGAGAATTGTCTTCTTAAAAAATTATACATTCTTTTTTTTATTATACAGAGGAGTTACAATTACATGGGCAAGATAACGAGTACATTTCTTATCCAGCATTGTTGCCTTGTTTCCCCTTCCCAATCCTTCCCATACTCCCCCCCCACCCGTTCCTCCTCCCACCCCCAACAAAGTTAAGTTCCTTCTTCAACATAACGACTTGTACATCTCATTGTTGCAATGAGTCCACCTGTATCCCTAGTTAAACAATTTGTTTTTTTCCCTTCCCCTCCACAAATTATACCAACATCAAAAACAGTGAAAGTATGGGTTACACTGTGGGGAAGGGACATACAAAGCAACATAGAAATCATCTTATAAATATGATAGAAACAATTGCATGAAAGGAAAAAAAACAACTTATCTTGGGGTTCATTCCCCTAACATCACCTTATCTGACCTTTTCTGCTTGACTCAGACATATACTAGTTATTGCAAATAAGGGAAACCATGGGACCTATGTTTCTTTGGGCCTGGCTTACTTCACTTAATATAATTTTTCAAAGTCTTTCCATTTCCTAACAAATGGGGCAATGTCATTCTTTCTGATGGAGGTATAGAATTCCATTGTGTATATATACCACATTTTCTTAGTCCATTCATCTACTGAGGGGCATCTGGGTTGGTTCCATATCTTAGCTATGGTAAATAATGCTGCAATAAACATAGTCGTGCTGGTAGCTTTAGTGTGGTCTTGTTTGTGATCATTTGGGTAAATGCCCAAAAGTGGGATTGCTGGGTCATAGGGGAGCTCTATGTGGAGCCTTTTGAGGAACCTCCATACTGCTTTCCAAAGTGGTTGAACAAGTTTACACTCCCACCAACAATGCATTAAGGTTCCCTTCTGTCCACATCCCCTCCAGCATCTGTTGTTATTAGAGTTCTTGATTATAGCCATTCTAACTGGGGTGAGGTGGTATCTCAATGCTGTTTTGATTTGCATTTCTTTTATGGTTAGGGAGGTTGAGCATTTCTTCATGTGTCTATTGGCCATCCTTCTTTCTTCTTCAGGGAAGTTTCTCCTTAAGTCATTATCCCACTTATTTATTGGGCAGCTGTTTCTCTGAAGATTTGTTTTTGGGGGATTTAATTTTTTGAGGTCCAGGTATATTTTAGATATGAGACCTTTGTCTGTTGTATGGCTAGTGAAGATCTTCTCCCAATCCGTGGGCTTTCTATTGATCTTGCTAGCTAAGACTTTTGCCATGCAGAAGCTCTGCAATTTCATGCAATCCCATTTGTCCAACCTTTCTTTGATTTGTTGTGTTTCCGGGTCTCTATTCAGAAAATTTTGGCCTGTGCCAAGGAGACTAGGGTTTCTCCTATTCCATCCTGTAATGTTTTCAGAGTGTCTGCTTTGACTCCGAGGTCTTTGATCCATTTGGAGTTGATTCTGGTGCAAGGTGATATATAAAGATCTAGCTTTAGTTTTCTACAAGTAGTTAACCAATTTTGCCAGCACCATTTACTGAAGAGGCTGTCTTCTTACATTCTATTTTTTTTAGCTCCTTATCAAAGATTAGATGGCTAGAGGTCTGTAGGTTCATTTCTGGGTTTTCAATTCTATTCCATTGGTCTGAGGTCTGTTCTTGTGCCAGTACCAAGCTGTTTTGATTACTATGGCTTTGTAGTAGAGTTTGAAATTTGGTATTGATATTCCTCCAGCACTGTTCTTTCTGTTGAGGATCATTTTTGCTATTCGGGGTCTTTTATTGTTCCATATGAATTTTTGGATTGCCTCTTCTATTTCCTTGAAGAATGAGGTTGGAATATTAATAGGTATCACATTGAATTTGTAGATAGCCTTGGGAAGTATTGCCATTTTCATGATGTTGATCTTTCCAATCCAGGAGCATGGGAGTTTTTGCCACTTTCTAAGTTCTGTTTTGATTTCCTTTTTCAGGTTTTTAAAGTTTTCTTCATAGAGATCCTTCACTTCTTTGGTTAAGTTAATTCCTAGGTATTTTATTTTTTGTGGGGCTATTACAAGTGGAGTTACTTTCCTGTCTTCAGTCACACTTTTCTCATTGTTGGCATACAGAAAAGCCATTGCTTTTTGAGGGTTAATTTTATACCCTGCTACTTTGAATCTCCTTGAGTAATTTGGGAGCGGAGTCCATGGGATTCTTTAAATACAAGATCATGTCATCTGCAAAGAGGGAGAGTTTTACTTCTTCTTTCTCTAATTTGAATCCCCTATATGTCTGCATCTTGTCTTATTGCTGTAGCTAGGCATTATAATACTAGATTGAAGAGCAGTGGAGAGAGTTGGCATCCTTGTCTCGTTCCTGAGTTTAGAGGAAATGGCTTTAGTTTTTCACCATTGAGTATAATGCTGGCTGTAGGTTTGTCATATACAGCCTTTATTGTATTGAGGAAGGTTCCATGGATTCCTAGTTTTTCAGAACCTTCATCATAAAGGGGTGTTGGATCTTGTCAAATGCTTTTTCTGCATCTATTGAGATAACCATATGATTCTTATCCTTGCTCTTGTTGATGTGATTAATTACGTTAACTGATTTGCGTATATTGAACCAGCTTTTCAGCCCTGAAATGAATCTTGTTTGATTGGGGTGTATGATTTTTTGGATGAATTGTTGAAACCGACTGGCCAAAATTTTGTTGAGAAGTTTTGCATCAATGTTCATCAAAGATATGGGTCTATAGTTCTCTTTCTTTGATGAGTCCCTGCCTGGTTTTGGGATGAGGGTTATTATAGCTTCATAGAATGAATTTGGTAGTGAAAAAATTATACATTCTTGAAGGGGTGGGTAAAGAGAAAAAATGATGGAATGGGTAATCCTGTTCAAAAAGAAAGGAACTGATTACCTTACGTATGTAACTGTAACCCCTCAATACATCACCTTTACGATTAAAAAAAGAACTACACACTCTTACCTCTCCCCCAGCTTCTAATCTGCTGGCATCATCTGAAGTACTTGTCAGGTTCCCAGGGTGAAGGAGAGAATCGTCATCTTTGCAAGGACTATTGACAGCTTCTAATTCATCAAAAAGAATATTGACATCCTTGGCCACTGGAACCAAAGTACATATAATTAAAAGTGAGGCTCAAAACTTGGGATCTTGAAATCAACACTAAAAGGAAAGACAATATCCCTTTAGTTTTCTCTGCCTCTCTTTGTTTCAATAAAATCCTGAGTGACTGGTATATCATTTCCTAAGAGAAAAATTGTGTGATATGTAAATACATTTGACCAAGCAGTGATAATGTACTCATTAAAAAAACATGAGGAAAATGTGAGGCAAAGTGCCTCCATCATATGAATATAATTTGTCTTTCACTGTAATGGGATGTGCTCATTTAAATTTACTTCACATAGTTGTTTAGTATAAGATACTTCCATTTAAGACTTCTGAGAACTCACTCTCTAGGTTAAGAGACGAGCTGTACATTTTTATTGTTTTAGTTTGTTCAAGTGTTTAGTTTAAGTATCACGTGGCTTGATAAATGAACCCATCAAAGGGCCATTTGCATGGCTTGCATGGCTTCCTGGTCTCTCTTCTTCATTTGTGACTGGACAAAGAACAAAGCATACAGTTAGATGTTCTGCCTTCTTTCTACCTCTAACTGAAGTGATGCAATGAGTCATTCAAAGACTGCTCCGAAAGGCTGCCGGTATTCACATCATGCCTCTATATAAAGGGCTGAATGTCCCAGTTCCACCATGTTCACATGTTCTACTGTGTTAAAAATTAAGCACAATTAGAGAAGAGTAGAAAGTATTGGTAGGTGTGGGTTACTTCTTCACTAACAGAAAGTATGGTCTGGCAGTATAGTACACTTTTTCTTTAGTTGTTTCAGAAACAGCCAAGTGAACACTTGGAGAACAGGCTCATGCCCGTAATCCTAGCTACTCAAGAGGCTAAGAGTTGAAGATCATGATTTGAAGCCAACCTCGGCAGGAAAGTCCATGAGACTCTTATCTCCAGTAAATCACCGGAAAACTGGAAGTGGCACTGTGGCTCATGTGGTAGAGTGCTGGCTTTGAGCTGAAGAGCTTAGGGACAGTGCCCAGGCCTAGAGGTCAAGCCCAAAAACCAACCAAAAAAATTAGTAATATGTGCCTCATGCATCAAGCAGAGTTAAACAATCAAACTCATGTTGCTTTCTGCCATGTAACAAACAAACAAACCCAATTAGTGTTAATTATGAAGGCAATAATGGAAAAAGCAAGTGTTTGATATAGAGAGAATAAACTAACTATGAAGTATGTTCTATAGCGATAGCCAAGCATGTGACTTTAGGCAATTTGCTTAACACTTCAAATTTTCCTTTACTGAAGTAAAATAGATGTGTATGGGAATAATGTTAACATTTATTGCTTGCTGTGACAGGCTGAACTATGTCCTCCAAAGGGATCTAATCTTTGGAACTTGTGACTATGTTATTGTATATTACTAAAGGCTTGTAGATGTGAGGTAACCAAAGATCTCAAAATCAGGGTATTTCCTGGGTCACATGGGGAGGCCCAATGAAATAATGAAAGTTTTTAGGAGTAGAAGGTAGGTCAGATGGACTGAAAGTGCTATGTTGCTGGCCTTAAAGGTGAAGAAGGATAGGAGTGTGAGCCAAGGAAACTCGGTATGGTTTAGAAGACGGAAAGGACAAGAACAAAGATTCTTCTTATACCCTCTAGAAGGAACAAACACCTTGATTTTAGGATTTCTCACATTCAGAACTTAAAAAATAATACACGTGTGTTTTTTGAGGTCATTAAGCTTGTGATACTTTAGTAAATGCAGTTAAAAGTAAACTAATACATTTGCAAGAGGTTTTAAGACCATAACACTACAAAGTAATCATCATGACTTTGTTTGATTTTGCTTTTCATGTAGCTATGGTTTGGGGGTGCCTATACTGGGCCAGAACTATTTCAGATACTCAAAGAAAGAAGCTGACACTTTTTGAGGAGGTACAGTATATCTAGTATTTGGAGAAGTGTCAAGAACAAAGATTTACCCTATGTCATAAAGCCACATCCCCTCTCCAATTATTCTCCATTCATTATTTTACTTTCTCCCCAACCCTGAGCTCACCATGTGACTACTTTCTGTATTTATTTGTCTATTGGTTCTTTACCTCATTAGTGTACAGGTTCCACAGGGCAGTGGACTTGTTGGCTTTGCTGGTATACAAAGGCTCTAGCACAGAGCAAACCTTCAACATGTATTTGCTAAGTGACAAAATGAAGGCTGAACAGCCTCTCAACTATTCTCTAATGACATCTGAGAGCCCCTTTCCTCTAATATCCCTTGACCTAGGACTCTGGCATATGTGTTATTGCTACCATCATTCTTATGTGCGAGCCACAATTCCAGAGTTTCAAGTACAATGATTAAATTTCAAGTAGACATTGAGTTCATTTGAGCAACGGGGTGAACATATTTTAGCACAGTAGAATGATGTGGTCGCCATTCTCTACTCTGCTGCACAGCCATAAAGAATTGTGTTTCTGTTTGCTCAGTGGTGTCCTGGGGCTAGAAAATTCCCTCACAGCGGCAGCTAGACTTTGGATCTCAAATGTCTCCCAATGCCCCAGGTGCATAAAGTTTAGTCTCAGCATGGCACTGTTGGGAGGTAAATAGACTTGATTTTATGCCTTTGTAGGGAATGGTAAGACCTTGGCCCCTTCCTTTCCTTTTCTTTTTCACATCCTAGCCATGAAGCAAATGGTTTTACTCTGACACATTCTGCATGCTATGATGTGATGTCTCACCACAGGAACAAATGCAACACGCCCACCAACCATGGACATCAAGCCAAAGTAAGTCTTTGCTCATTTAAAGTTAGCTCTCTCAAGTACACATCACAGCTGCAGATAGCCACTCCAGGAAATTGATGAAAAGAAAGAAAGTAATTGCTGTGACTATGTCTGGTGATATAAAAGCGCCTTTGAAATTGGTTTGCAGGACTCTGGAACAGTCTGGAGAAGCAAGCTAGAAAAGCCTAGGCTGTTCTAAGTAGAATTTAATAAGGCCTCAGAGGACCTGGATGCAGATGGAAAGAGCCGTATTGGCTAGGTTTACATGGAAATGAGGACTTTAGTGAAAGCTGGACTGAAGGCAAAGGCTACATGAGGCATATACATGCATTATCTTTATAAGTCTTTTCAGGAGGCTAAGCTCAAGTGACTGACAAGATTAGAAGGAATTTCAAGGAAGTACCACTCAGGCAGTGGCTTGAGAATTACTAGCTGCTTTTATTCAAATTGATAGGGAGAATGGGGAGGAAAGTGGAAGAGAACAGAACATTTTTGAAAATTTGATGTTTGGCCAGCCAAGAAGCAAGGGTGAATGTGTAGGCTGGAAAACTGTGGTTGCCGATGAGATTTAAAAAAAAAAAAAAAAGGCCAGGCGCTGGTGGCTCACACCTGTAATCCTAGCTACTCAGGAGGCTGAGATCTGAGGATCGCGGTTCAAAGCCAGCCCGGGCAGGAGAGACCGTGAGACTCCTATCTCCAATAAACCACTAGAAAACTGGAAGTGGTGCTGTAGCTCAAGTGGTAGAGCGCTCGCCTTGAGCTGAAGAGCTGAGGGACAGCGCCCAGGCCCAGAGTTCAAGTCCCCCGGCTTGAAAAAAAAAAAAAAAAAGCTAAAAGTGCTAAGCAGGATGGTCTATGCCATAATCTGAGCTAATCAGGTGACAGGGATCAGGAAAACCTATTTAGTGAGTTTAAATCTATTTAGTTAGTAAGTTTATATCCATTTATTTAGTGAGTTTATATCTATTTAGATAATAAGATTCATGCACAGGCTCTGGCGGACTGTCTCACCCAAAGGATAAGCTATTCGATATACACCTGCACTTTTGTGAAGAGGAGGAAATGAATAGATTAGCTATCAGTATCACTTTCTGGTGGTCATAGTCAGTTCAACAAAGTCCTCTCAATCTGCATTCCTCAAGTGGGACCCATTTGTCTCACAGGCAACAAGTAGTATGGTTTGGAGAATTTTTAATTGTCACTATTTGGAGGGGGTGCTAATCATATTTACTGGGCAGAGACTAAACACACTAAAATAGAATAGCCTCTACACAAAAAGAATTATTCAACCGCCCAATGTCAGTACAATACTTATCATTTACCATTGTGCTTTCTGTAGTTTCTATTACCTGCAGTCATTCACAGTCTACAAACACTAAATGAAGAAGTCCAGAAAGAAACAGCCCATATGTTTGATATGCTCACTGTTGCATGCTGAAACATCATGCCCTGCCTCTTCATCCTTCCCTGGAATTAAGTCATCCCTTTGTCTAGCATATCCAGGTTCTAGAGGCAACCTACCAGTTAGTTACCTTGTAGCCATCTCAGCTACCCACATAATACATAGGACTTGCTGTTATCTGTAATTTCAGGTACCTGCCAGGGATCTTAGAGTCTATTCCCTGTGGTAATAACAGTGAATGAGTGTGGCGTTAGGTTAGGAAATGCTCATCTGTATTAAGGACCCAATTATTTGATTCCAGAGGGAGCAGCTAATGGGAAAAATAAAGGAAGCCCTTTGCTTTTCCTATTGCTGTCCATCAAAATTATTATCTTGAAGCCATTGTGAAGTATATCACACAACATGGGGTTCTAACTTTTAGTGCCTAAGGGATATCATGGCATTCTTACCATCTGGCAGCCTCCACTGGCTTCAGGAAAGGTGAAAAACCTTGACTACCAGAGAATGTGCAGCTAAAGAAGTGGTCACTGAAGACCAGGTGAACTCTACCGGCACAGGAAACAACTTACTGTTTCTGACATCTGCAGCTTTAACTACAAGGTTGGTGTTAGGAGCACATTATAAATGATGCAAACTTAAATCATTTCCTTAAGGAGATGAAAAAAAAATCCTCAAGTTCCAAAGTTAAGTAAATTTTTTGGGGGGGGGTGTTCCGGTCATGGGGCCTGAACTCTGGGCCTGAGCACTGTCCCTCAGCTCTTCAGCTCAAGGCTAGCACTCTACCACTTGAGCCACAGCGGCACTTCCGGCTTTTTTCTTTTTGCTTATGTGGTGCTGAGGAAGCGAACCCAGGGCCTCTGGCATGCAAGGTATGCGCTCTACCACTGAGCCACCTTCCCAGCCCCAAGTTAAGTAAATTTTGAAAAACCTACTTATTTAGCAAGTATTCTGAGTGCTACTGGGCCCAGATGGTGGTGGGCTAGTGACTGGGGCTAAAGTACTACACATGACAGGCCTGGCCTTTGCCTTCAAAGAGCTGGGAGGCGGAAGCAAGGACTCTCTATTTCACGGACATCACCAAGATGCTACTTAACATCTAGGGTCACTTGATAGTGGATTTCATCACCTCCTTTATGCCTTTTTCTCTGGTAGAAAAATGTTGGATAATTATCTGCCTAGTAGAATTCTGCTAGTTAGGCTTATTAAATGAGAAGAGGGAGAGAGAATGGAAAATCCCATGCAATCCAAGTAAAGGATCCACCTTGAGTCTCAGGAAAGGCCATGTGAACAGAATTGGGCCTCAGAAGTGGCTCAAGGTAGGTGAAGATCATCCATGTAGGGAGGCCAGAGAGATCCTCAAATGATTCTTCCTTGAAAAAGTTAGCAACTCAGCCTAAAAAATATGCTTGGGAATAGAAGAGACTCATATCCAACAGGTAATCAAGGGTCCAGGATTTCAAACTGCCTTGGAGACAAGGCTGGAACATCTGAGTAAAACATCACACTCTGCAATAAAAGAGAGTTGAGGAACTGTCTCTTACTATACAAAAGCAGAGCAATCAAAGGGTCAGGAGACACATAGATTCTCATATTCTTTATGTGCTAAGGTGCTAAGGTGAATTTACTTTGGTGATCTTGAAACTACTTATCACATATTTGTAATTATTGCAATTATTCCTTCAATGACAACAATTTGGGAGCTGGGCGCCAGTGGCTCATGCCTATAATCCTAGCTACTCAGGGGGCTGAGATCTGAGGATCATTGTTTGAAGCCAGCCTGGGAAGAAAAGTCTCCATGGGATTCTATTCTCCAATTAACCACTCAAAAACCAGCACTGTGGCTCAAGTGATAGAGCACTAGCCTTGAGCACAGAACGCAGGGATAGTGCCCAGGCCCTGAGTTCAAGCTTCACAACTGACAAAAAAATCACTATTTGGGATGTTCTTCTTCATTCTCCAGAGAAAAGGCATCACACATGTAGCTCAAGAACTCAATACACAGTTGAACTAATTACTAATTATGAGTTATTGTCTGATACTAGTTCATTGAGCCAACATTGGGCGTTAGGTACTGGAGATGCAAAGAAGACATTGGTGGGAAGTCCTTGTAGGCAGGAGAGTGAAGGTGGGGAATTTGTGCTCAAAGGCAATGAAAAAATAAACAGTAAATGTGTTTTAGAAATAGTCTAAAAGGGTAGAAATCCCCAAAGAAAAACATCGAAGAGCTTGATGCTTGCTTCTGTTTTCCCTTTATCTATCTTTTTTCTCTCAGGTGTATGGGAACAATGCTTCATGTTCCAGTGCAGGAGGCCTTAGATGCAAGCACTTTCCTGAGATGGGCAAAAGTAAAGTGAAGACCACTGAGAGATGGACGAAGACTTTATGGTGTAACCCAGGCTTCCACATTTGGGCTTTAGTGTGCAGGTTCAGTAGACTCCCTTTGTCCTAAATTCCAAATTATTCTGAAACTCAGAATTCTGGAAGCATTGCATATGGACCTCCACGTGTCACTGGGAAACTCATCAAAGTCACCTTCAGGAATAATTCAGAATGAGAAGACTGTCTATATCTCAATTTTAACATGTCTAAGATTGTTGTATATAAAGTCTGTGTTTGTGTGTAGAGTACGTTATTGTTCAGCTTAAGAAATACTGGCATTGGGGCTGGGAAGGTGGCTCAGTGGTAGAGCACTTGCCTTGCATGCATGAGGCCCTGGGTTCGATTCCTCAGCAACCCATAAGCAAAAAGAAAAAAGCTGGGAGTGGTGCTGTGGCTCAAGTGGTAGAACACCAGCCTTGAGCTGAAGAGTTGATGGACAGAGCCCAGGCCCAGAGTTCAGGCCCCACAACTGGACCAAAAAAAAAAGAAAAAAAAGAAATACTGGCATAAGAGAAACTCAAAATCTTTAAAAAAAATAATAATAACAGGCTGGGCGCTGATGGCTCACACTTGTAATCCTAACTACTCAGAATGCTGAGATCTGAGTGTTTCAAAGCCAGCCTGGTCAGGAAAGTCTGTGAGACTTCTCTCCAATTAACCAACAAAAAGCCAAAAGATGACTGTGGCTCAAGTGGTAGAGAGCCAGCCTTGAGCATAAAAGCACAGGGGTAGCACCACTCAGGCCCTGAATGCAAGCTCCTGGACTGGTAGGGAAGAAAAAAAAGCTAAACCTAATTGTAAGATTATAACAATGGCTAGTTTTCTTATTATCTTGGTGCAAAAAGATTGTTATGTTTCCTTCCTGTCCTGGTGAGATAGCCTCCAAGTATCTGTTTCTCTCTTAGCGTCAGAGATTAAGTAGGAAAGAAGTAGCAAGCAGGACCAAGGCAACGAGATGACAATTTTACCAAACCTATTGTGTGTGGGTGATTTTCAGATCCGTTTTTTCATTTTACCTTTAGAACAACCCAGGAGACAGATAACTATTATAGAGGAGGAAGAAGGAGCCAGGATGATAAATGTCTCATACAGCTGCCTATCTATGTAGTACATGGCAGAGCTGACTTCCAACCCAGTTCTGACTCCGGCATCCATGCTGTTTCCAGCAGGCTTCTATGTTTCCTTGGGAAGCATTCTGCTGTTCGTAAATTGTGTTTGTCTTTCAAGAACAGGAAGTCATTGCACTCCCAGGCAATTATTTTGTCACCATTTTAACATTCATTTGAGTAAAGCTAGACTGAAGCCCAAAATGTATGATACTTTTCCAAAGTTAACAAATAGATCAAATTAAATGCTTTGTTTTGTTAATTCAGAGAAATACAGCTTTGAGCACATCAGGCTAGGATTTTAGGAACTAAACACTATTTAGCATTTAGATGACACCAGCAAGCCCAGGATTCCCTGGATGTTCAGCCCTAAGGCACCAGCTGCCTGGTTTACCAATAAGAAATAAAGGGAGACAGAATTTAAATAAGTCAAAATATATAATTAGGAAGAACACAAATGTCTCCTTGGCTGGCTTTATTCCTGTCCAATAAGGCCAGCAGTTTTTTGAAGTGTGTTCCCCAGAACACACCAGGATCCTTTTGAGCACTAGAAGATGTGGAAGGACAAAACGGAAAAGACAAAGCCTACGTTGTAACTCTAATGATAACAAAGAATTGCATGTCTTTGGCATACTGAAATTATCTGTTGACAATATACCTGGGGGAAACCAGCAGATCATACAGCTTAAAAAACAAGAGTATAACACTTGAGGTGGAATATAGGAGGATCAAAATCCTAGGCTGCCCTGTGACAAAAGCATGAGACCCTATCTGAAAAAAAAACCCAAAAATAATTAAAAGCAAAAGGGCAGGGGCATGGCTCGAGTAATAGAATACTGGCTAGCATGTTCTTCAAATCATAGTTGAAAAGAAAAGGAAAGCAAAGCAGAAGAGGGGACAGGAGAGGAGGTGGGGAGAGAAGTGTTTACAAACTCTGCTAATGGGTTCTGGCAACCATTAGTGTTATTAAATGTTAATCTTTCCCAAAGAAAACCTCGGTTTCTCATTGTTATAGACATGAAAGTATGCACCTTCATTCTGCCAGGGAAAATGACTTAGAAAACATGTATAGTCATTAAAAATAACAGCACTACCATGTCCGGGGTTAGGAAAGAGGACATTTACAAAATCGCACAGATCATGCATTGCATGCACCCAGCACACTCCATAGAGGAGCCAAAATCATTCCTTACTTGCTCTAAGGAGCAAGGGCTTTATAAAGGGCTTTCCCTGGTACTACTTTATTCTAAAAGAAAGGCTGGCACCTCAGCTATTCCCATAGCAGTGCGAATGATGACATCACCTCTTACAATCCTGAGACTGACAGGTAGAACACAAGAGTATCTCTCATTTAAGCTTTGCTGCTGAGCCTTAGCTACCTTTGAACAACAAAGTCACTGATGTCCTGCATTAAAGGTTTTCAGAGCCTCCTGACTGTAATTTTTGCCTTCTTGGGAAAGCACATAACCTCTGGGTTCAGACACCTCTGAGTTTACAGGCCAGCCTTTGAATGTACTGGCTACTGGACTGGGTGATTTAACTTCTTCATCCTTTACCTTTGTCTTTTAAGTGGGCATATTATTTTCTAGACTGGAATATAATGAACAATAAAGACAAAAGTGACAGCTCACACCTTCGCAGTGCTTACCCAGCACTGGTTTTATGTTGATGAGGCTTTATGTAGATTTACTATTACTATTGCATCTTCTACAGATGTGGATGTTAAAACAAAGAGTTTAAGACTAAATAAAATAACATAAACAAAAGGTCAACCAACCTAAGATCATGTGTTTAATCTATGTCAGTACCCCATCCCTGGCCATCTTCCCCTCTGAAAGGGCTTGATCTGGCAAGTTCAAAACTGGATTAGCATTCAAGTCCTAAGACATGTCACTGAGAAATGACTTAGTTTCCTCAGCCACTGAGGCCCAAGCTACCACCAATGCAGGAACAATGGCCAGGCAGACATATTAAAAGGGTCAGACTCAGACCACAACATTCCAAAACTCTGACCAGTCTTAGTTGGGAACTCTAATCTTTTGTTCTCTTTCCTTCATTAAACCTTAATGGAATATAACACAAATTATGTTTTTTAGGAGATGAATACAATTTAAGGGTTTCTAAAGTGCATATCTAGGTATAAGGGAGAACTAAGAAGAGATAACTAAGATCAGAACAAGAAAAGTGAATAAGAAAAGGTGAAGAGGATGAATGGTCTCTAGAAAGAGCCTGGATGTTGGCTGGTAATGATTTAATGTAAGAGTTCAAAGGATTAGCATAACTTTTGAACAACATGCATACAGTGGTCAACTAATAAATACTCACATATACGCAATACCACACACACATACAACTCATGGATTATAGAGCATTGAGATATGTTTGTCAATTTAATTTCAGAAGAAAGAAACTTAAAATACATACATCCTAAAATGTTTGTATCTAAAAACTTTGATGGTTAAAAAAGGGTATTTTAAAAATGGATACTATACACACAGTAAGATTTACACCTAAATCTTTAGACTATGTATCTTATTAAACAAACTTGAGGGGAAACAAAGGAGGAGGCTACAGTGCTTGATAATAAATATACTCATTATCTTGTCCATGTAATTGTAACCCCTCTATACAGTATTTTCACAATAAAAACAAGCAAACAAACGCACTTGAGAGTTAAGAATTGACTTGTGACTTCATTATCATCAAATCAAGTTGAATCTGTTTCCATTTCACTGATTTAGGAATGGAATTCTAATTTAATTTCAATATTCCCACTTGCCAATATTCCCACTCTCTTCTGCTTCTCATATCCAGGAAGGCTCAAAGATACCAAGAGTCTAGTAAAAAGAAAAACATTTAGAGACACTCAAGACTCTACCTGCACTGGCTACTTGTGGGCTGCCCATATTCCAAGTTTGCAGTAGAATTCGTTCATTCATTAGCCCATTAAGAAACATAAGCACGTGCCAGGAGCCATGGCTCACGCCTGTAATCCTAACTATGTAGGAGGCTAAGACCTGAGGAAACTTGTTTGAAATAATTATATAACTTAAAAAGTTTCCATGAAACGTATTTTCTGCCCAGTGGCTATTAATTTTTTATTCTCTTGAGAATATTTTTCTCTTACTCATTAACTAGTATGAAGGATTATGTAGCTAGAACAAACACTTGTATTGTTTATAAAAATATTTATTTGTATTATTGTATTTAAATATTTCTTTCAAGAGCTTGGTGAGGTGGCTCATGTTTGCAATTATAACTCCTTGGGAGGCAAAGATAGGATGTTGGAAGTTCAAGGCTAATTTGGGCAAAAAAATTAGGGAGATTCTATCTCAAAAAACTTTCAGAGCATAGTGATGTATGCTTGTGCTTGTACCCCCAGTTTTGTGGAAGGTATAACTAGGAAAACTATGATTCAAGCATAGCCTAAGCCAAAAGCACAAGAACATACCGGAACAATACCTAAAAGCTAAAAGGGAAGTATGCATGGCCCAAGTGATTAGCACATGTAACTTCCAGAGCTCAAACCCAGTACTACATGTGTATGTACCCTAAATGTAGATAAATATATATCATATACACTCTCTCTCGATATATATATATACATATTATATATATACTCTGAGTATAGTCCAATCTGTAGCGCATGCACACACACAGTTTTACTTTAAGTTTGGGCTGTCCTGGACTGTGACCCCCCTATTTATGCTTCCCTAGGTCGCTGGGATGGCAAGCATATGTCACTACATACAGCGATTGTGCTTCACTCATAGTTTAGGATGACAGGCGTGTGCCACTACACAGAGCCGTAGGTCAAGATGGAGAGTAACAAACATGTTTTGCTCAAGTTGGCTTTGAACTGTCATCCTCACCAAACAGCTAGGATTAGAAGCTTCAGCCACCACAGCTGACTAAGTATTTGGGTCTTTCAAAGACTTTTCTTTGATTGTAATTATTCAAGGATTATTTTTTTAATGTAAATACTAGAAGGTTGACTAAATATTACAACATGCTAAACATAATTCTCCAAAGATCCCAATATGATATGTTTTGAGTTCAAAATTTAATCTCCCATTTCATTCTCTTTTCTGATCTTAATATTACTTTGCTCAGGGGTGACATTGTCCAAAAGGAAATGTACTCATTAACTGACATATAACTATAACCTTTTTGTGTATCACCGTTATAATAACAATTAAAAAATTAAAAATTATTTTAGACAAAGGACAAAGGGGGAACCAATGCAACAGCAATACTCACAATACTCACAAAATAATATTTTAGAAACGATCTGTACAACTTGGGGGGATTGGGAGGGGAGAGAAATGAGGGTGGGGGTAATAAGTTCTACAAGAAATGTACTCACTACCTTACTTATATAACTGTAGCCCCTCTGTACATCACCTTGACAATAAAATTTTTTAAAAAGGAAAAAAAATATTTTGCTCATTGTCTCTTTTAAAACACTGTTTTATTGTTACTTGTTTAAATCTTGGCTTCCTATGTTTCTAGTTTTATTACTCCCCATCCCCGTCTCCTATTGTGATGAATTCAAAATTTGAGTGCAACTTACTTTCTTGTATTGCATTAAGAATCTCTGAAAAGTCCACATCACTCTTTGGGCCGTCGGGCAGTATTTGCATATCCAGCTGGTAGCCTTGCAAATCCACACCTCCTTCTAGAGAAATGAAAGATACTCATGGAGTTTGCACTGGTTATCAGAGAGCCCAGCATTAGGATCCCATGGAGAAGCAATGTCAAAATGAAAAATGAACAGTTGCTTTGCCAGAAAACCTCCCTCTGGACAAATGACTTCAAAAGAAAAAAATGAGGAAGATACACAATATATATCATTATACGGGATCAAAATGTCCACTTGTGTTTCCAATGAAAAATAAAGCCTACTTAATTAAGGCATAACATACTTTGCAGCATTTTATTGGTATTTTCCAAACTGAAAAAATGTAAGGTGTTAGCCCCTACTCAAGAATATTTAAACCTATTTGAAGCTTCCACACAGATTTTTTTAAAAGCAACATGCAGCACAAATAAGTCATTCTTATTTTTGATATCAAAAAACCCCCCATGAAATCAGTATTTGCCCACACAATTAGACTTTCCTTCTGGACGTCCAATTCTGTTCCATTAAACAATTCAGATTCTTACACTGAACTGATGTGATAATTTTGAAGTTTTCAGAAGAAAAAAGGGGATTCTAGGCTGATCCACACAACTATGGAACATTTAAGGAAGTCAACAACATCAAGATATCAAGAGTAGCTTCATCATCAACAATAATTCCTACTGAATGTCTCTTGGCAAGAACATTTACAGTATAAGAACTCCACAAAGGCTGAAGGCCAGTGCAAAAATAATAAACACATTGCTGATAGATACAATGGGGGTATGCCCTGGCTTCCAGCATTTTTGTGGAAATAATCCTTTCCTAAGCTCAAAATATATACTTAGTCCTACATGAAATTTCAGCTGCATTCCTAAAAGTCAAGATTATAGCATAGTCACTGGAAGGGAAATGCACACACACCACTTAATGAAACAGAAAGCAAGCTTCTAGAATGCTAGGACTTTTTATACTGTAACACTAATACACAGTGCTTTGAACAGTGCAGGCCCTCAACAAATAAATGTTTGGATGAATAAATTCTTCAGGAACTATGAAACGAATGCAAGAGAGCTACGACTAAAGCAAAAAGTTAAGATTCTACAGTCAAGAGCCAGCATCCAAATTTGTGTGCGCACGCACGTGCAGAGGTCAGTACTAGGGCTTGACCTCAGGCCTTGGTATGATCCATTAGCTTTCTCTGCTCAAGGCTTTCAATGTTTTGCTGGTTAATTGGAGGTAAGAGTCTCACAGACTTTTCTGCCCAGCCTGGCTTTGAACTGTGATCTTCAAATCTCAGCCCCACCAATAGTTAAGATTACAGGTGTAAGCCATCTGCATCTGGCTGCATATACATTCTTACTAGGTAACACTGGACCTCTCTAAATCTTAGTTTCTTCACAATAAAATAGAGGTAATAATTCCAGCCTCACAGACTAACCATGAAGATTAAATAAAATAATGCACAAAAATCTCTTCACTGATATATACTTGACACCTAGTAAACCGAAGTTATGCCTAATGCCCTTCAGATTAATTGATTAAAGCAATATGGTGTAAAACAACATTTACATGGAGATTATCTAGCTATTACATAATGAGGGAGCCTCCAGAAGTCAGTTTCATGGGACCGCAGCACACCACCTCATGATGTCTACAAACTGCTGATTCACACTGCAGACACACCCATGAACTTTTCAACTTTGCACATGCAACTGTGTCATTGCAAAATCTTATATTCTATGGGACAGCTTCTTAGGAAAGAAAAAGATGTCTTTGTGCTGGCCCACAATTCTAAGATACTTCTCTTTTTCTTCCATGACCAGGGACTTCAACTGAGTAGCAACAATTCTCATGCCATTTAATTTCTACTAAGGTTAGAAAGTCACCTTTGTTCTGTTCAAAGACCAAATTCACAATGGCAACAACAAATTAACAAAAAAAATTAGCAAAAAGAAGCACTATTTACAATAGCTAAGATATGGAACCAACCCAGATGCCCCTCAGTAGATGAATGGATCAAGAAAATGTGGTATATATACACAATGGAATTCTATGCCTCCATCAG
>NW_012267219.1:33082645-33083201 GCF_000151885.1 Dipodomys ordii | reverse complement strand
CAGGTGGACCCATTGCAACAATGAGATGTACAAGTCGTTATGTCGAAACCGAACTTTACAACTTTGGTACGAGAGGGGGGAGGATGGAAAGGGATGTATTTTCACAATAAAAAAATTCATTAAAAATAAAAAAATAACAAAAAGAGGCTGAGAAAGTTCAAAACCCAATACCAAAACATTTATCCTATAATTTGAGGTTTAGCCCAGTTACTTCTTAGTAAAACATAAAGGAAAGTCTAACAAACCAAGTCCTACTTTCTCCATGTAAAAGATGAGAAATATGTACAATAGACAAATGCTATTTTCTGGGATGTCTATATAATAAAATGCTGCTGGACTTGAGAGCTGCTATCTCTATTCCATTTATAGTCTACAGATACAAAAAATGATAGCTCCTGTCCCTGAGATATGTTTGATGCACACCCTCAATGTTAACATTTTTTATTGTGAAAATACTGTATAGAGGGGTTACAATTACATGGGCAAGATCATGAGTACATTTCTTATCAAGCATTGTAGCCTCCTCCTTTGTTTCCCCTTCCCATCCCATCCTCCC
>NW_012267219.1:33025170-33082439 GCF_000151885.1 Dipodomys ordii | reverse complement strand
TATTGCAAATAAGGGAAACCATGGGACCTATGTTTCTTTGGGCCTGGCTTAGATAGCATCCATACTCCAAACGTAAATGCTAGGTATCTAAAATCAATTCTCACCTGTAATGGATTTGGACTTAACAGGCTGCAAAGATACCATATTTTAAGTAGTGAAGTTTGCTTTGCACTCCCCTTAGGTGAATTCAGTGGTGCTGTTACAATGTTAGCATGGAGAACTGTATTAAGACAAAAGGTACTGGGGGTAGGGAATTGGGTACCACTTGTCAGAACTTCCCTGTGTTAGCCCCAATGCTCAAGAAAAGTCGTTGACAAAAAGGGAAGTAAACGCTGTTCTCCAGGAAGATCAGAAATCAGAAGGCCTCTATTTATACCTAGAATCTTCCACTGTTTCAGCAGAAGCTTTCCAGACTCTTGACTCTTAAATCCACTTACAACACTCACCAAAAATCTATTCTGTGTGCCATAAGTTAATGAGGCTTCACTACAGGATGGGGGTATGTTGGGGGGCTTATTGTTACTGCTATTATTAAAGACACACACAAGCCATGCATGCTCTTTTACATTACTGTCACTCTTGTGATGTCCTAAGTTCATTCTTTACAGAAGAGAGCTTGGCTCAGGTCAGCAGGAATACATTGATTGATTCACACCCACCAGTCATGATAAGCCTACAGCTGTTCCCTCAGATGATTAATACAGATGGAGTGGTCCTAACAACTCAGCTGGGTTTGATTCTTGATGGGAGATCCACATTAGAGTAATAGTGGGAAGACGTTTCCCTGTCTGCAAATGGAAATAATAATTCCATGGCACCAGCCAATAAGGACTGACCTTCCACAAAATTGCTTCCATATTCCCAGGTTTGGCAAGATTGTGATTTCAAAGATAACATAAAATACACCTCTGCATTAAAAGCTCCAAGGAGCAGCAAGAACATGTGAGTCCCACCCCAGGGCAACTTGGGGTATTGCAATCTCCTGGGTACTGAAGTGCACTGCTATGATAACAAGGACCCTTGTGGACAAGGAGATGAAAGAAACTTATTCTTTGGAGGGGTTATAGAAGAAAAACCTTTTAGATTTTCAGCTCTACTGCCAAGTCATTTGGTATTGAGATATGAACTCCAGGCTTCAGGCTTGCTAGACAAGAGTGCTTCTATTTGCGCCATACTCCCATTCCTCTTTGCTTTTATTTCTTTTTAAATATAGTCTTGTATTGTTGCCCAGACTAACCTCAATGATCCTCCAACCTACACTTCCCACATAGCTAGGATTATAGGCGTGAGCCACCATGCCTAGCCTTTATGTTGTCCACTTTCTTAATGTAAAGTAAGTTTTGTTATAGAGAAGGAATTCAGACATATGTAAGAGGAGTGTGCTCCTGCAGGGAAGTCTCAGTAAAGCCAGGACTCTGTCTACCTTGTGTATTAGCTACTACTTAGTTTTCAGTGAATTACGCACAGCTGAAGTTCATGATGAACTGGCTGTCTACCATGGTTTAACACACATGCTTTAAATACTTAAATATTCCCAAGATATTTTTTCATAAATAAAACAATTTGAAACAGCCTCAGGAAAAATCAAGCAGTTTTCAATTCCACAAAACACAAGTAGCCTCCACAGAAATCAATCATGTGGCTTCGAGGCAGCTTTTTCTCTATGGTTTTCCTCATTTTTTTCCCCTGTGCTTAACTGGTTTTGAAAATCATTCCTTAGAAATTTTTCTCTAAATGCATCATCTAAGTCAAGATATGTGGATGTCTCTTTGGCAAAGGAAAACGAAAATGCAAATAAGGGTAGAATTTTATATCTATTTTTAGAAAACATACTTTAATATATTACTCAGCAAATGATAGCAAAGAGCACTGATACCAGTGCCTACATTTACTGAGGCTCAAAATAGCTTATTTTCCCTAATACCCCCCTATTTACTAAACTCACATCACACATCTAAAAAAGAATGCACTTAAAGAGGAAGAGATTCAAATGAAGGATGATTAGTGTTATTACGAATCCATTACCTTCATGTTCTGCAAGTCACCCTATCCAACTTTTATGTAATGAGAAATAAAACAGAAACCCAAAGTAACCTTTATAGGTTTTCTTCCACACGATTTCAAAGTCATGTGGATGACCTTTTCTCTTCTCCTCACTGCAAAACTCCTTCTCACAATAGAAAAACAAATTGATCATTTCAGCAGAGCTTCAGATCTGTTTGAGTAGAGCAGTCAGATTCCTCAGGTTCAGCAAACAAGCCTTAGTCATACTTTAAAGAAAATGTTTTTTTTTTCAAAAATAAGATGGGAAAACACAGAATTTCACACAACTAATTCTCAGCTCGACAGGGAAAATTTGTCATAATGGCACTAAAACATCGATAAGAAATTGAAACTGTAGGGGGATCAATTTGTTATGAATTTTGCACTTTGAGACCATGTTTTTAGCAGTTCTAAGGTCAGGTCAGCTCACTGAAAATGAAAGAATCCTAGAGTTTCTCTCCTATGAAATGAATATACAACCATACTTAAATATCATAGGTCTATAAGAGGAAAATAATCATGCATAAAAGGAGAACGGACCATTTGGGATTTTAAAGTGAGTTAAAAGATTTGTTAGAAATCACTTGAGATAGTAATACAATGTATGATGGGGGTGAAGTATTACCAACTCCAAAAGAGAATAAAGGACATTTTCTGTGACTATTGAAACTTCTCTAGGACCATGAGCTGGGCCTATCAGATAAAAGAAAAGCAACAAAAGAGATATATTAGGAAGTTATTTTACCTGGCAGAGTTATTAAAGCTGGGAAAATCCGACATACCCGCTTGCACTTTTAGTTTCAAACGAAATGAAAATCAATGCTTCAGTTCACTCTGCTCCTGCCCCCGAATGAGAATCTCAAAGCTAGTGCTATTTAACACTTCTACAGAGTAGACTACAACAGGAAATATTTATTAGTAATAAGTGGCTACAGGAGAAGGTCAAATTAAAATCAATACAGAAGATAAATGTCTGAAATAATCAGAAGGAAAAAAAGATACCATACAAATGCAGGATGAAAGTGAACAGCTGTTTTGTGTTGGTACAGCATAATAAAAATATATCTTACTGGCTCAGGGACAAGTTAACTAGGAAGTTGCTCTATAATACAATGACTAAGCAAGAAATGATTCTGGGACAGATGCACTTTCAGGCTTCTGGATTTTGCTTATGATAATGCTGGACAAGCAAAATGATCCCTGCCATTGAATATTGAACACCTAGAATGTGCAGGCATCAAACTGGGCCTTTTGCACAAATTTCTGTATTTAGTTGCCATAAAAATGCTATAAATGTTGACAAATGTAGCCCATAAAGCACAAAATACCCACCTAAATATGAAATTAATAAAAAACAACATCATTTTTATTAAAAGTGTGCCCTGCACAATATTTGGGACATATACCTAGACAGCACTTGTTTATCTGAAATTTAAGTTCAACTGAAAGCCCTGGATTTGATATAACTCTAACACTGTGATAGGTATTAAAAACCTTCCTTTTTATTGATGAGGAAACAAATTCAGAGAAATGAAGTCATTTGTCCATGACTGTGTAGCTGTCAGGTGACATATCTAAGCCAGAGACCTAACAACATAACATTGCATTCATAACTATTATAATGACTCTACCTGAATGGACATGCCACCTTTTCCTGCTGATACTCAAGTCAGAGTGCTCCCATAACTTTACTTCGTCTCTGTTCCAGGCCTTGCTAGATAGACACTGACTTCTATCTGAGAAGATTATAAACATGTCCCATAGTGGGCACTCTTTTCTTTCTCCATCTATTTCTTCTTTCTCTTATCATCTTGATTTCATTTTGGCAGTGTGCCTGTCTCTCACTATGTATATGTGGCCCGGGTTGGGAGGAGAAATGTAGAGATTTTGCCCTTCTGTTACAAAGGCTAAAGGGAGATGTCTCCTAATCCACCCTTGGTCTCACTGCTCTTCCTTCAACTAAGGGAAAAGTTCATGAACACAGCACTGTTTCTCCCAAATGTTGAAAGCTTTGGCTATATGCTAGGGGAAAAATGGTAAGAACTTCATTAGCTCCAGAAAGTCAACAGTTCTTCCTTTTAAAAATTTCTGTTTTTTCACCAAGTATGGTGATCTAGATTTTCCATCTCTTTCCTTTAAGTTTGAATTTCCTCTTTGCTCAGTTTCTGCTAATAATGAAACCCGACCGTCTCTCTTGAACATGACTGTGTATGGGAGTTCTCTGGGAAGGTGACTCAGTGGTAGAGTGCTTGCCTTGCATTCATGAGGCCCTGAGTTTGATTCCTCAGCACCACATAAGCAGAAAAAGCTGGAAGTGGCGCTGTGGCTTAAGTGGTAGAACGCTAGCCTTGAGCTGAAGAGATGAGGGACAGTGCACAGGCCCAGAGTTCAGGCCCCATGACCAAAAATAAATAAATTAATAAATAAATTAATTAATTAATAAGGCGTTTAATACAGCTTTGTACCACTCCAGCTCCAATGAGGGTGCTGTCGAAATAAATATATATTAGGACATAGTAGACACTCGGCAATGATTGTAAACTCAGAGGTGAGAGAAACACTCTGAAACTGTCCAGGCTGATGGCACACAAGTGCTGTAAGAATCTCATGTTCTTTCTTTTTGTACTATATCACCAGTATGAGTGGGCTTTTAGAGAATACTTTGGGAACTGGGATCATTAACTTTGTAAAGAACCAGGGGATGACTTAATAGGTCCAAGATGACTAAGATGTCCAGGTGCTTTTAAGATCAATGACTCACTACAAATAAGAAACTCAGTCTGAGAGCTCTTCTGTAATCTCCCAACAATAACTATGATGCACTAGTATAAGTGCACTAAAAATAAAGAGATTAGAACTAAAATCACATGCTACCTTTCCAGAATAACAGGAATTTTCAGATGTTTTATAAAAATTAGCTTCTTATTACATATAGTAAACTTATATGTGTGTATGATTAAATTTCCTGTACCAAAGGATTAGCTTTATATTTTCAACCAACAGTCACTGTATATAGGCTTTAAGAGCCTTTAATAAAATGATGGATAGATAAATGTAGTAATGTGTTTTCAAAGTAAGGCAATGACTTGAGAGTTGTTTAATTACCCCATATTGCTATTATATCATTGGAAAATATTTAAGACAATTTCTCTAATTTTCATTATATTAATATCAGCAAAAAAAGAAAGACTGATTACTCTGCATGGGTCAGACTCTAACAGAATATTCTATTCATTTGTAGGCACTGTATTTTCAAAAAAAAGCCAGCCATATTGTTTCTATCATATTTATAAGATATTTCTTTGTTGCTTTGTATGTCCCTCCCCCACGGTATAACCCCTGTTTTCACTGTATTTGATGTTGGTATACTTTGTGGAGGGGAAGGGAAAAAACAAATTGTTTAAATAGGGATACAGGTGGACCCATTGCAACAATGAGATGTACAAGACGTATGTCAAAAAATGAACTTTACAACTTTGGCATGGGGTGGGGTTGATGCGGGAGTCGGGGGAGATGGAAAGCAGAAACAAAGGAGGAGGCAACAATGCTTGTTAAGAAATGTACTCATTTTCTTGCTCATGTAATTGTAACCCCTCTGTACGGTATTTTCACAATAAAAAATTCAAAAAAAAGAAAAAGAAAAAGCCAGTCATAAAGTAAGATGTTTCTAATAGAAGAGTGGGCAGGATGGAAAAAAACTGAATGCCATGACACTCAAGGAGTAAATAAATTAGGAAATATTTAGGTTAAAAATTAGCTTAATCCAGGTACCAGTGCTCTCACCTATAATCCCAACTATTTAGGAGGCTGAGATTTGAAGATAACACTTAGAAGCCAGCCCAGGAAGAAGACTCTTATCTCCAATTAACCACTCAAAAACTGGGTGGAGCTGTGGCTCAAAGAAGCAGAATGCTAACCTTGAGCAAAAGAGCTCAGGGACAAGGACCAGGCCCCGAATTCAATCCCCACAACTGCAGAAAGAACGAACAAAAGGGAAAGAAGGAAGGGTGGGAGGGAGGGAGGAAGAAAGGAAGGAAGGAAGGGAGGAAGGAAGGAAGGAAGGAAGGAAGGAAGGAAGGAAGGAAGGAAGGAAGGAAGGAAATTAAGCCTAGCTTAGGATGAGTTTTTAAACAGCTAAAGAATCATATGAAAGTAAAATTGGTATATTTTCAGAACGCAAATCTGTATCTGGCAGATAAAACAGATATTGATAAAGAACAAATAATTACTTAAGAAAGACCTACTCTGAATAATGCACAGGATTAGGAATGATGGGTTCAGTGTAGTTCCTGCTTCAGGAGAACTATAAAACTCTAAAATGGGAAGACATTAATAAGGCTTCTATGGAAGCATGTGGGATTAGGACCTTAGTTCTGACTAGTGAGATCTCGAAAGGCCTCTTGGAGGAAGGGGAAACTGAATTTCATCTTAGAAATGTAGCGAGGGAATGAGCCTTCCAAAATGAGACAAGAGCTCAAGAAATAGAAGAGAACTGAAAGAGTAAAAGCCTCGTTGAGATTCTGCAAAAACAAATGCTATGGTTGGTTAAAGCAGAATAAAGTGAGAAATGATGTGATGGGGTTATCAAAGGAAACAAATTTAGAAAAGTAAGAAGAGGCTAAGTTGTAGGAGATTTGAAAAACTAGGACCCAAGGCAGCCATTTCAAAACTGGGACCCAAGACAGCCATTTCTTCTAAATATCCACAAGGAATTTTAAGAAGGGTCCTGACACTAACCATCTTCACAGCAGGAGGCTGGGATGGTCTCAAAATTAAACAGAGCCACTGAAAGTAGAAACAGAACATCAAGCCTTTCTAGTGCATCCTCCATATTTCTCTGCCTATCATTAGCCAATCTCTTCTGGATCTAATTTAAATCTGGGTTTTCCCAGAGACCAGTGCTTCCCTGTGACTCATTCTTGTGGTATTCTTTTCTCCTCCAGCCCTGGCACAAGTGAATCAGGTGGAGGAGCAGGTTTTGTTGTTGTTGTTGTTTGGTGAGTCTTAAAAAGCCACCTTAAAACTATTCTCTTTCCCCAGTTCCAAATCTCACATTGTTGTATTACATCACCTTCTACCCTTCATCTCTGTAATCACTTACTACATCCGAGGTCATGGTTCTTTATGTCTTGATGAGGTTAGTCTAACTTATTTTCTCCCCCAAACAACTCAGTTCTCAATGATTACAACTTAAAGTATCCACATGAGATCATATTCACTCAAGATGGTTTCAGGCATCCAAATTCTGTTGATCTCAAGTCCTTCATATGAAATGGTAATGATATCTACATATAACCTACACACAACCTACACACATCCTCCTGTAAACTTCACCTAATCTTTCAATTACTTATAACACCTAATACAATGTAAGTGACATCTAAACATTATATTTCATTGTTTAGGGGGAAAGTCACAAATCTGAAATGTTCAGAACAGAAACATTTTTTCCCCAAATACAATTTCTCTTCTTTGTGTGTACCAGTACTGGGGCTTAAACTCAGATCCTGGGTGCTATCCCTTACCTTTTCACTCAAGGCTGACCTTGACCACTTGAGCTACAGCTCTATCTCTGGATTTTTGCTTGTTAATTGGAGATAAGAGTCTCACAGACTTTTCTGCTTGGACTGGCTTTAAACCTCAGTCCTCAGATCTCAGATTCCTGATTAGCTAGGATTTACAAGCAGGAGCCACTGGTGTGCTTGGATCCGCAGGTGAATCTACAGATGGAGAATAGAACCTACAGCTTGAAGGCTAACTGTATACAGATGATCTTTCCCACTCTCTGGTGTCTCAGTCCCTGGTCATCATCCAATGGTCTCTTCTTTCACCCTATTACCAACTCTCATTTCATGCTCTGTTCTGGATCTTTTCACCATCAATAACAGCATCTCCATACTATTACTGTCATACATTCTATCCTCATCCTTTCAGATTATCCCCCTATCATTGACTGCCCTCCTAGCCCCCCCACCCCACTGCCTGAACTCTCACCATTTGATCCTACCAACTTTTTACCATTCCTCACTCCCTAGGTATTATTACTCCCCTCTTTACTATTTTAAGTTACATCATTGATTACTACAATCACCCCCCCCCATGCCTCTTTGATTCTCCAACTCCTGCCTATTTCCTGGGCAAAATCACAGTCTTAATCAAATTCTAACTCTCTGCTGACTCTATGCACTCACTCATGTAGCTACAAAATGTATAACTGCACTCGTCTACTTTAATTTCATGGCTATGAATCTCAAATGCCCTTGCATGTGTGGTGGCAAATATATCTTCCCCTCTCATACCATTATCTCTGTCTTTCCTTGGCTCCATTCTCATTTTTAGTGATGACCTTGCTTCCCCACATTAAAGGTTAAGCTAACACACAGTGAGAAAAGAACTTTTTAGAATCTCATCCCACCTGTCAAACTCTCCCCTTTCCCACCTATCATCTAAGACATTATTTCTGACCTTACTGTCAGGAGCCCTCATCATCTCACAGAATCCCCAGCATGAACTCTCCCCTCTCTTATCATCATCATCTGCCGAAGAACTGCTAGCTTGAAAAGAAATGTTCTCCTCACTTCACTTACCCTCCAGCCACTGCCCTATTTCTTTACAACCCTTCACAGCAAAACTGCTCAACAAAAATTTGTCTATCTTCACAGCATCTAATTTGTATCCTCTGACTCTTCCTTAATCCCACTTCAGTCAGGGTTTTAACTCTACCCACTTCACCAAAACCATTCTTATCGAAATCACCTTTAACGTCCACTCATCTGAAAATCTATGGACCAGTCTCAGTTTTCATCTTACTTGACCTTCAACATTTAACCTATATAATCACTCCATTTCTTGATAAGCCTTTTTAAACTTTTAACACATAGCAGTTCTGGTTTTCTCCATCATTGCTTGCCATTCTTTCTTGGCTTTGTTGCTGGTGATTTGTGTCCTCTGTGACACAAACCAATGTATTAGAATGCTTGGGGTGTTGGCCCTTGACTTCTTTCCTTTTCCATCTTCAGCCATCACTTAGTATCTTCAAGGATTGGCTTCAGGACACTAAATGGATACCAAAATCCACAATATATACATTTATATATAAAATACTATTTGCATAGCACATATATATCCACCCATATATTTACAATTATTTTCAGGCTACTTATAGTACTTACTACACTGTAAATGCCACGTAAATAGTCACTGCACTATAGTGTTTAGGGAATAATTACAAGAAAAATGTCTGTACACATTTGGCATAAATGAAATTTTTCTCTCAATATTTTTGATCTATGACTAGCTAAATCCAAGAATGTGAACCCCTATAATATGACATGTCAATTATATTTCTTCCTTCAGTCACTTCTTTTCATCTAAGAGCTTTAAGGGTAATGCATATGTCAACAAATGTTGATTTTAAATCTTCCAAACCAATATTCTAAACTCCAGACAGGCTTATCCTACAATTGGTGTGATTTCACCCGTGCTCAATATTATATCCACAATCAAACTTCTGATCTCAGCCCCACCTCTGCCCTCAAATCAACAAATCTGCTCCCTCTGTAGCATTCTCTTTGGTTTATATTCAGCCCTTGACTTCAACCAAAAACCTTGGAGGCATCCTTAGCTCTTCTTTCTCATTTATTCAACATCAAATCCATTGGAGGATTCTGTGCAACTGACTTCAAAATGTATCCAGAATCCAAATTCTCACCATCACTTATCTACTACTCTTAGTTACCTCCAATTTTCCACTAGTTTATTTTTTTCTGGTACAACTTTCTTCCCTGTATCCTTGTCCCCTATCTTCTACTCGCAAACAAAAAATGTGATTCTGTTAATTATGTCAGATCATGGGATGAACTTTATAAAATCTCCCATTTCATATAAGGTTCAAAGGCCTATTAATGGCCTATGAGTCCCTGAACCATCTGGTCTCCACTGACTCCATTGAACTGATTTTTCCCCTTACTCCATTCCAGGTCCATGGACCTCTGTGCTATTCTTCTAACAGAATGATTCACTTCTACCATAGGGCTTATCCACTGGCTATCCATCTGCTGGAATGCCATTCAAACATCCACAGTATTCTCTCAGCAATTTCTAGTCTTTGCTCATAGATCTCTCCTGTGATGCAGTCTTTCCTGATCATTCTATTTCAAATTGTAACACACGCTTACTCCCTGATTCCTCTTTTTTTTGGTAAATCCATAATACTTTAGCCCATCCTAAGCACTGTATGTTTATAGTTATGTACAATTGCATATGATTATAACTATAATGTAGGTATATATTATATAGTTTATATATTTTGCTGATTTATTATCTAAGCTAATAGTTGAATTCCCTGATGGCAGAACTTTTTGTATACTTTGTTAAGAGATATATCTCAAGAACTTGTTGAAAGGTAGATAGAGCAATTAAAAAGTGATCATAGCTGGGAAGCAGTGGCTCATGTCTATAATCCTAGCTAGTCAGGAAGATGAGCTCTAAGGATGAGCTCAAAGGATTCTGAAAGAGCCCAGGCAGGAAAGCCTCCAATTAAACACCAAAAAAGCCAAAAATGGAGCTGTGGTCCAAGTGATAGAGTCCTAGACTTGAGCAACAAAGCTGAGGAACAGCACTCAGGCCCCGAGATCAGGCCCCAGAACTGGTACCAAAAAAACTTACCATAATAGTCTAAAAGACAGCTAACAAGGGTCCAGTTTCCAGTTTGGTCCTTTCCTATGAACACCCATTAGAAGTGTAGAGATGAATAATCCAAAAATCCCTGGTCTTTCAGAGGACAGTAGGCAGATAATTTCAAAATACAAAAAATAATGGAGCAAAAACAGGGTATTCTAGAAAGAAGAACATGTGCACAGGTTGGGGATGTGAAATGCCAACAGTATGTCCAGATGTGCTGGCCTGTCTGATGTGACAACTGAGCTGTGTTAGGTAGTTCCCAGTCCATGGATGAGTTATTCAACCAACACCAATCTATTTGCTTTGAAAGTGTTTTCACAGTGGTTCATATAGCCAGGTAACTTTAAGGAAGGGGAATTTTTGCAGATAATCTAGGTAGGACTGATCTAATCCGTTGATAAAACTTAAAAGCATTGCTGAAGCTTCTTTGAAGAAGAAATACATTCCTCCCACAGATGGCAGCTTCAGCTATAGGTAAGAGTTACAGCCTGCCCTTCCAGGTAGCCTGCTCTATAAATTGTGGGTTTTTCTAGACACTTTTCACAATGATGGAAATCAAGTCCTTGTCATCAATTTTTAGTATATATTTTTTGCCATTCTTGTTTTTCTGGTCAACCCTAACTGGTAAAAATGAAGGATAGAAGCAATAGGGAACAGATCACAAAGGCAACACACACACACACACACACACGTATATATGTATATTTGTGCCAGTCCCGAGGCTTGAACTCTGGGCCTAGGCATTGTCTCTGAGGCTTTTGTTGTTGCTGTTCAAGGCTAATGCTTTACCACAGCTCCACTTTAGGCTTTTTGGTGGTTAATAGGAAATAAGCATCTCACAGACTGCCCCACTGGCTTTGAACCACAATCCTCAGATCTCAGCCTCCTGAGTAGCTAGGATTACACATATGAGTCACAGGTGTCTGGCTTATAAATATTTTTATTTTTGTATTATCTCCAAATAGTTGTACAACAGGGGTTTAAAAGTCAACATATCAGTGATTTAGTACAATGTGTTTTGTTCAGTGTCACCCAGGCATTTTTTTTAATATTAAAAGGATTACACTTGGTCTTACCATCAGGAGGACTGGTGGCATTATAAAGGATGCACAAGGGCTGGGAAGGTGGCTCAGTGGTGGAGCGCTTGCCTTGCATGCATGAGGCCCTGGGTTTGATTCCTCAGCATCACATAAGCAAAAAGAAAAAAGCTGGAGGTGGTGCTGTGGCTCAAGTGGTAGAGCGCTAGCCTTGAGCTGAAGAGCTGAGGGACAGTGCCCAGGCCCAGAGTTCAGGCCCCACGACCAGACCCAATAAATAAATAAATAAATAAAGGATGCACTAGAACAGGAGGCAAGAAGAAGGGGGAGATGCTAGAGATTGAGAAGCAGGAGAGCTACATGTGAGAGAAGAGGAAAACACAGAGAGGTCATGGAAACCAAGGAACAGTGTTTGGGACACAACGTGTGATCTACCCTGGTCAAGTGCATCAGAAGAGCACGGGCAAGCATCTAACACTTGGAGATAATGGCCCTCAGAAGAGCCTCAAGAAGAGCCACAATGGAGAGGAGGAGTTACAAACTGGATTGTGTTGATTAAACAGTGACTGGGAAGTGCAAAAGAAGAACAAATGAAGTTTGACCTGGAGGGGAGACGGAATCAGTGGCAGAAGTGAAAAAAGGATACAGTCAAGCTAGTGGAATGGGAGAAGCTGGGATCTGGCAGATACTCAGCAGAAATAGCCAGTGGTTCAAGGGAAAAGAAAAAAAAAAGAAAACAGATGACACATTCTCCTGAGTAAGGTTTGAAAAAAGAGAAATGCCAAGGCACACAGTGAAGACTTGGATAGTGACAATGGTAAACCTAATTATTAGAGGTAAAGGGGAAGGATGGGATTCAAATATAATACATTAGAAGATCAAGGATAAAAAACCACTGGTAGTTCATGCCCAGTGGCCTGGGGATTTCTTGGAGAGGATAGGGAGCAAGGCTCCTATCTTAGAAAGAAAAGACAGTGTCACATGGAAAGAGGTGGAAGCTTGGTTCTTTATGAGCGGCTATATGATCACTTGCTGGGACATAATGAGGAAGAATCAGGATTGGGTGGGAGTTATTCTAAATGGCTTCTGAAGTCCTTTGCTTCTAAAAGCACCCAACATCACCTTATAGGAACACTGTCTTGTCCACTGATACTTCCTCAGCCCCCCAAACAATCCCTAAGACATAGCAAGAACTCAGTAAATGCTTGTTGAGTAAATGCATGGAACTTCTCTCCCAAATGAGTACATAAACCTTTTAGGTAGAATTACTAGACTTAAGGTAGAATCATTTCTGTTTTTTCAAGAGATCACCAATGTTTCCCAGAAGCCTTGAAACTGAATTTTATGTCTCTAGTCTTCGTCTCTGACCTCAGGAGAGGGGACAGGAACAAACTAACCAGTAACTCAGGCTTCAAAGTGGGTATTTTTAGCTTGAATTTTTTCTCTGGGATAGCTTGAGTAAATCATCATAAAAATGGCTAAATCTCTGTTTTATTTCATCATACAATCAGTTTTTATTAAGCAAATATTTATCACTGATTCTCATTTAGATCCTACCACAGTGAGTGGAATATAACCTTAATCTCATTCTTCTCTGATCTATCTGTCTCTTTCCTCTTAGTTTTGGTGACATTTGCTAGTGATGGTAGTGAAGAGGGGAGGAGAAATAAGACTTCTAAAACAAAGTAAGTTTAATTGTGATTTAAAAATAATAATAAAAATACAGGCTAGGTCAGGTTGGTACTGAATTGCATGCCTGTTGAGCTCCCCCATAGATTACCTGCGTGGAAAACTTTGGTTTTGCCATTGTTGATTCCAGAAGAGCTTGCCTCCATGTTTAGTGACCTTCTGCCTGGTGGGAGTGAGGAATGCCTGACCACAGGCAGGCGACGACGTGACCCTGGACGGCTTGCCACACTCCGCCGTTGATGGATTTGCAAGCGCTTTTCAGCCCCATGAATAGATAAACTTAAACCTGCAGTGAGAAATAACACCATTAGATGGGAGGAGTCAATTCAGAATGGCTACAGTACAAAATACATTCTGGCCTAAACATTCAGACAGCTATGTTTCAAACGCTCCACATACCCTGTGGATACTAGACCTGTGATTTCTTTTCACAATAATAACTGACCATTGCTTAGTTCAAAACAGATATCCGTAGTTACCATAACAAGACTTTCATGAATGTGGATTCAATAAAATGCTAAATATTCTCATTAAAATTATTTCCAGAAATCCTAGGAAAATATGAATATATCTGGCATCCCATTCTCAAAAGCTGTGGTACTTAGGAATCCGAAAGTGGTGCTGTGGCTCAAGTGGTAGAGCACTAGCCTTGAGCTGAAGAGCTGAGGGACAGTTCTCAGGCCCAGAGTTCAAGCCCCATGACCAGCAAAAAAAAAAAAAAAAAAGAATGGGTAATTTTAGAAACTGCAGTTGTTTCCAATTATGTCAGACAGCATGACAAATTAATGTAGAGATTGTTTTAAGTTTATAATAGCCCTGCAAACTCAAGAGATACACCCAGATTAATACTGAAAGGTACAGAATGCTGACACTTGAGTACTGAAGCTCTTCTAGAATCCTATCTACCTCCCTCCTCCTATTTTCCATGCTTAAGTCACCCATCAAGGACCTTCACTGGCAAGAACCAGTCGGCCCTGTCTTGTTCCCTTGAAGTCTTTCCAGGTTTTGTAGCCACTCCAGCCAACACTCTGGGTCTTTAATCTTTCAATGAGTCCTTTCCATGCAAAAACCTTGAACTCTTGCTCACCTCCTGGTACACAGATGGCCCACTTCTCCCAGGAGTTCAAGAGTCTCTACTGGCAAAGATCCTATTTTGTACTCTTGTGACTCCTTCCTCAACTCTGAACTAAACACTTTTCGTATAGCAGATGTAGTGCTTCCATCCCTTGTCCCTCTTCACTCTCCCCCTTTGCCCTCTGCACCATGCAGACTCATCTATAACACAGGTAACCCAACGGTCAAATCAAGAAAATATATTATATTCAATATATACTAGGCAGAAATTGAACTCTATAACTTGAGGGTAAGAATAATTGGGGATAACGAATGAAGGGGTGGAATTGATCAACATGCATATTGTACTCAATCTGACACATGGTATTGTAAGCTCTTTGTACAACTACTTAATAACAAAAAATTTAAATGACTTATTTATTTTTAATTGTCAAGGTGATACACAGAGGGGTTACAGTTACATAAGATAATAAGTATATTTCTTGTTGAACTTGTTATCCCCTCCCTCATTTTTCTCCCACTTCCCCCTCCCCCCCCCCGCCACCAAGTTGTAATATCATTTCCAACATATTGTCTTGTGAGTATTGCTGAGAAAATACATTGAAGACCAAGTGTGGTGGCATACACCTATAATCCCAGGAAGACTGCTATTCAAGACCAACCCAGGCAAAAATGTTAGACATTAATCTGACAAACAGACTAAAAAAAAGCAAAAGAATTGGGGCTGCAGCTCAAGTGGTGACGAGCTTGCCTACAAAGTGTAATGCTCTGAGTTTAATCCTCAGAACTAAAAAAAATAATAGAGGAAGGAGAAAAGGAAGGGAAAAAGAAGGAGGAGGAAGAGGAGGAATAAACAGAAAAGAAAATGACAGTGAACATATTTACTTGAGCAACAAATTTCTAGTTTAGTATTTCCTGTTTCTCTATTACTTTACCATCTTTCCTAGATTCCTGAGGCTTGAAAGTTGAAGCTCTCTCTCAGTTCCGAGACAACTTCCTCTCTAACTCAGCTGAGACAATGGGGCCAAATGCTGTAAACTTTCTGCTGTCCTTTCTTTCCCACTTCAAACTATCTTTACAAAATACTTTTCCTTCCTGAATGCTATCATCTACCTAATAAAGAACACAAGGTCAGAGCAGGGTGCAGGTGGCTCATGCCTGTAATCCTAGATACTCAGGAGGCTGAGATCTGAGGGTCGTAGTTCAAAGCCAGCCTGGGCAAGGAAAGCTTGTGAGACTCTTATCTCCAACAAATCACTAGAAGACCAGAAGTGGCGCTGTGGGATAGCACACAAGCCCAGAGTTCAAGCCCCATGACTGACCAAAAACAAAAAAAAAGAACACAAGGTCACAACTTTATAGAAGAAGAGGAAGGTACACATAGCAGTTAAAATATGGCTGCTAAAATCAATTTCTAGGCTCAAAGCTTATCTACATCATTTACTGCCTATGTTACCTAGTGTAAGAGATTTGATTTTTCACCAATAAAATGTGGATAAAACAGGCCAAACCACACAGGAGATTAATATAAAGTACCATAGCAGTTCCCAGCACACAGAAGGAACTTAGGACAAGTCAGTTGCCATCATTACCTTCTATCATAATCAGGTCATCAACTAGATTTTCATCTTCATTCTTCAAGGCTCTTAGCATTTAATGCCATTGTCTCTGCTCATTGTTATAAAGCTCTTATTTTGGTTTCTATGATACTTAATATTTTCATTACCTGTCACTTCTAAATTATCCTTCCTTTCCTGCTCCTCAAATGTGCATGGGGTGGGGGGAGTTCATTTCCTGCTAGAAAAAAAGCATCACAACCCTGATGGGTTCTAAAGGTGAGACATCTGATATCAAGGTGTTGGTTGGACCATTGTTCTAGAAGCTGTAGGGGGAGAGACTTCTGGCCTCCTTTCTCTCTTCTTGGTCCCAGCATCTGTTGGGTTCCTTGCCTTGTAGCCATGTCAACACTGTATATTTCTCTGTAGTCAGATTACCTTCTCAATTTCTTTCCTGCAAGGGTATTTTTAATATTGAGGGACCATCTAGATAACTCAGGATAATGTCCTCATTTGAAAAAGTCCTTATCTTAATCCCATATGCAAATATTTTATCCAAATGAAGTAATGGTCAGAAATTCTAAGGACTGGGACAAGGGTGTATTTTTTTTTTTGATCAGCCTAAACAGTGGGGGCATTTCACTAAGTTTGACTTTGGCCTTCTCTTGTCTACATCTCAGGCATTCCTTTTCTCTAAACATTGGCTGAGTAATTACCTCTGACTCCTCCCTTTGCCTCCGAAACTCCAAGCTCACACCTTCCCCCACCCCTCTTCTCTATCAGTACTACAACTTGAACTCAGGACCTCTTCATTCTTCCTTAGCTATTTTCAATTCCAATTATGTTTGGTACTCTACTACTTGAGCCACACCTCCACTTCCAGCTTTGCTGGTTAACTGGAAGTAAGAGTCTCATGGCTGGCTTCCAACTGTGATCCTTAGAGCTCAGCCTTCTGAGTAGTGAGGATTATAGGGGTGAGCCACTGGGGCTTGTCTTGTATCAGTCATGGGGCTTGAATTCAGGGCCTGGGAGCTGTCTTTGAGCTTTTGTGCTCAAAGCTCTACTACTTTGAGTCACAGCACCACTTTTGTTTTTCTGATGGTTAATTGGAGATAAGTCCCCCAGCCCTTCCTGTCCCAGCTGGCTTGGAACTACAATCTTCAGATCTCAGACTCCTGAGTAGCTAGATTTAAAGGCATGAACCACTGGTGTCAAGCCAGCATTCATTCTTATTTGAGTTTTCTGAGAAATTCAACTCACCAAAACATTATAATAAACAACATAGTAAGTATTTAATATTTTTAAGAGCTCAGATTTCCTTTAAGGTTGTCATATCTATGCTTGTTTCTCAAAAGCCCTTTCTTAATGTAAGACTTCATTCTCCATAAAACTGAATTCTTAGGTGCCTTTTCTCTCTGGCCCATTTCCAAGGGGCATTATTCCTGGATGCTTTACACAGCAGCAGTACGCCTGTGCAGCAGTGATTGGCTTTCATCTAAATGTCATTCCTGTGATTCCGAAGAGCTGTGTGCCAGGGGAACATCTGTAGCTCTGTCAGTGTTTTACAACTTGCAGCAACAGTGTCTATGTATCTCAGGTAAATTACTTTTCAAGCCAAAGGAAAATGCTACGTTGAATATCACCAGCATGAGCAAAACAAATGATGCGTTTATTCCTGATTTAAAAAATATAATAATCATCAGCCCAGATGCCCCTCAATGGATGAATGTAACAAGAAAATGTGGTATATTTACACAATGGAATTTTACTCATCCACTCGAAGGATTCACTCATCCATTTGTAAGAGAATGAAAAACTTGGAAAACATTATATTACATGAAATAAATCAGACCCAGAGAAACAAAGGTTTCATGGTTTCCCTCATCTGTAGTAGATAGAATATACTTATAGATCCATAAGTAAACACATTAGGCAATACACAAATGGTTGCAAATGAATTGACTGAAGCATTACAGACTCTATGGAGAGCTCAAATAGTATAATTTTTTTAGACAGACTAGATCAAAGCCCAACAAAAGCAGCACCTGGAAATGGGTATATGCAAGGAAGAGGGAAAGGGGAGATGGGCAGAGCAATTTAGATGGAAAAGAGAGCGAATGCGGTCAAGAATTCCTTGTATATACCACAAAATTAAGAAAAGGAAGGGGTGGGTTAAAAAGGGGTGAGAAAGTTGAAGGGGTGACACAGATCAAGATGCACTGCATTCATAAACTTCTTTTTAAAATGTCACCTCCTTGGTACAACTATAAATTAAAAAACAGAAAACAATAGAAATAAAAGAACTAAAAGACACAATAAATCTCCAGAAGAAAATATTTGTTTCTAGCTTATTCTTTAACAATAAAGTAGAGAACAAATGCAGTACTACACTGCAACACTGACCAGAACGAAGATAAAAATGCCCTTGGGGACTCTCCATTCCAGATTTACTTTCCTTAACTTTTGAGAGAGGGCTCTCTTAATGTCCTTTCTTTTAAAGTGCCAAGAATTCTATACAAATGCCCTGTAAAACAGATTAGACTGAGACCCTCCCAGGTCTTAAGGAGAAAGAAAATAAAGCTAAAAAACAGAGTTACCCATAGAAGGGCGAATGCCCTGTACGACCTTAGCTTACTCATGGTGCCATGAGAGGGGACAGAACTTGTGCCCCCTGTGCTCACCTGAAGTAAGCTCAGGTGAGCAGATTCTGAGAAGCTGTGAGCATCAGTACAATTGGTGAGTAACTGAGAGTGTATTCCAGGGAGCATGTGAGATGTAACCCATATGCAGCCCTAGAGAGAGCAAATGATAGATTGCTGCTTTGTCTCCATAGACCTAATGAGTGGACTTGCTACAGCATCTCTGCCAGCCTCCAACACAGGTCATCAGGCATGCGTCCTTCTGTTTTTCTTCCTATATTGTTTCCATATTGGCAACAGCATATTACACAAACCTGGCAGCACTGACGCATCAAAATTGGGAAGAACTTCCTGCCAAGATATTGTCATCTCTAATTTTATGACTGTTGTATGTCTAAAACTGAAGTAGCTTGGCATTCAAGCACTCTGACCAGAAGAGACTGAGATGCCAAAGATTTAGATATAAAGTACCTTGATTAGCTTTTGGATCACTGTTAATATGAATAACTTATAAAATTAGAAAGTGTGAGAGTCTGAATAAATGTTGAACCAGCATTACTTGAATTCAGATGAAGTGGTATAAATAAATTACTAGTATTTTCTCTCTAGATATCTTATAGTCTTTTTTAAAAAATGTCTTTCCCTCTTGCTGTTGGTGATGAATTAAAGTCTTCACATCAGAAAACCACAACTTCTCTGCCACAGAGTGATTTCTCAGTACCTCCCAGACTAGAGAGAAAGTACACTCCCTGCGCTGTGGTGTCGGACTTGGTCATTGTGACTGCTTTAGCCAGGGGATATTTGTAGACATAATGAAAGCAGAGATATGAAATTTGCTTCTGTGGTTTTGGCTTTGTTTCATCTTCTTTCATCACTACAGAAAGCATGTAGCCTCCAGTAACCACAACCTACAACTTGAACCAAGCCCCATGTAATGCAGCTGAGATCTGTGAAACACCTGTTCCTCTATAGATGCCTGGACAAAAACAAAGGGACAAAGATTTCTGGGAGTCGTTGGGTGATATTGGGGTTGTTGGGACATAGCAGAAACATGATGAACGCAAACCCAATACCCGTCTTTATAAGATAGAAACAAACAGTTGTAGTGAGTATAGCTTGATCATAAGTAAAGCATCTTCCTTGCTTAAAATGTCCAACTCTCAATCCAAAATATAGCACCAGCTCATTCACCCGCTTTCTCAGAAATCCCTTTAGCCCTCCTCTTACTCTCCAACCATCCCTGCACTGTTAGCACCTGGTATGAATCTATATCAGAGCTTACCCACCTGTACTGGGACCATCAGCATCTCTGTTCTCTGAACTTGGGGCCAGGACCGTGTCTTATTTAATGCCTACAACAAGCAGGCACTGATTTCCCTCTAAAAGGTAACCGAAGGAGGACAAAGCCTCTAGAGTCTCTTTTGCTCCTATGATTGCAGCTTTTTAAGATTCCACTTCCTGCATTCGATCATGTGGTGTCTTGTCTTTCTGTGCCTGGATTAGTTAATTTAACATAGTAGCTGTCAGGTGCACCCATAATGTAACAAATGGCACCTGCAGTTCTTCACTTGGGTAAAGTTTGTGGGGTTAGAGAAGATATTAGGAAGAACTAACTGCGCATGATTCTCTGATTTACCATTCATCTAGCTCCTACTCTTTTCCAAGGTCCCACCTATCCTTCCTAAAAATGTCAGCATAATAAATGCATGCAATCTGAGATAAGATATAGTTTATTTAAATGTTACCTTATAATGGTAAATTCTTTAAAAAGAATATTTAAACTATCTTGAGTAACTTTCTACCCCTTCCAAGGCAGTAAAACATTGTAATCATGTGTTAACTACATGACTGTATTAACACTGTGAATTTTGACTTATTAAACATTGTACCTTACTTTATTGAACAAAATGATATAACCACTTTGGAAGTCAGTTTGGCAGTATATACACAACTGAACATATTCTTATCACATGGCCTGGCAGTTCTGTCTTACGGCATATATTCAAATGAGTTGAAACCTTAGGTCCACACAAAAACCAGAATGTTGACAAAAGTTTCAGTCACAATTGCCAAAACGTGGAAGCAACCAAGATGCCCTTCTATTGGTAAATGGATAAATAAACCTATGGTGCATCCAGACAGTGAAATATTCTTCAGTGCTAGAGGGAAATGAGCTCTCAAACCATGAAAGGACATGTGGGAGCCTTAAAGGGGATTATTAATGAGAATCAATCAATCTGGAAAGGCACACATTGTACGATTCTAGTCATGTAGAACATTATGCAAAAGGTATGACTATGAAGAGAGTTAGAAGATCAGTGACTGCCAGTGGAGAAGAGAGGAATACCTGGCTGGATCACAAGGAATTATCAGGAGAGTGAAATTCTTCTACAACAGTATATCCCTGTCAGTGTTAATTTACCAAAATCCACAGCATATGTGAAACCCAAAGTGAACTTCAATGTAACCTGTGGGTGTGGTGTGATGCTTTATTGGGGTAGGTTTATCAGAGTACTAAATGTTCCAATATGAGATGGGAAGATACAAGTGGGGGAACTGGGGTAGAGGATCCATGGGAACGCCGTACTTCCCACTCAATTTTGCTCAGAATCTTAAGAAAAGTTTATTTTTATTGCAGATGCTGTTTACTGTTGGACAGGAAATAACACAGCAAGGCTCTCAGACACTGTTCATGGTAGGCAATTAGATAAAACCTCAAAACTAAACTAAGAATGTTTCTTTCTATAAGCATTAATTAATTTTCAATTAATTTAATTTCATATTAAAACCAAAGGTTATCTCTTACTACTTAAAAAAAACAGGATAATATTAGCAGAACTGATAATTCCACTTCTAGGAAGTTATCTCAGTAATCATACTAAGACTGGCATACAAAGATGTTTCATTCAGAATTTATGACATAGGGAAGCAATAGACAGATGGGGTTTCATCTTGAGTGGATATTAGTGCCTAGTCAGGATTATCTGGCAGAGTGGTGTGGGGGTGGGGGGAGGTGTTTAATAAGCTATGAGAGAATTCTGTATTTGAGCTTCTGTTCTTCTCTTGAAAAATGGAAATTTAAATTCATACCTAAAATATTTATGTTAAGGGATGAAGGAGGGTATTTGTGCATGAATCATGGCCTGGCATGTAATAAGCATTGACTAAACAGTACTTGATAACAAAATTCTAATTAATAACACAGATATTAGTATTGGAAACAAGAATATATCTGTTAGTAGAGTAGTAGTTAAATATATTATGTTGGAAAGTTGATAAAAATATATATAAGATTAAAAAATGTTTATTCATTTTGCTATTCATTTATTCCATCTGTGATTTTTGCATGCCTTTGACATTTGGACATTGATTTGAAAGGACAAAGAACCACTGAGCATGAAGGTTGAAAGAAATAGTTCCTAAGGCAAATTTTATTCCCTCTTAACTCAGGGATAAGATAAGGTTTTCAACTCTTCCCACTTTTATTCAATGTATTGCTAAATCCTTAGATCAATAAGGAAGAAGAAGAAAAAATGGATGTCAATAAGAAAGGAAGAAATCACATTATCCTTAGTTTCAGATACTGTGATCCTTTACTTAAAGGAACCCAAAGATTCCACCAAACAAATCTTCTAAAAGCTGATAAATATTTTCAGTGAAGAAGAGAATACAAATCAACATTAAAAAGTCAGCAGCGGGGCTGGGAAGGTGGGTAGGTGGTAGAGTGCTTGCCTTGCATGCATGAGGCCCTGGGTTCGATTCCTCAGCACCACATGAGCAGAAAAATCTAGAAGTGGCAATGTTGCTCAAGTGGTAGAGTGCTAACCTGGAGCCGAAGAACTGAGGGACAGTGCCCAGGCCCAGAGTTCAGGCCCCATGACAAAAAAAAAAAGTCAGCAGCTATTCTATATATCAACAATGAACAGGCTGAGAAAGAAATAAAAAAATCACCTTTAAAAACTTAAACTAGATGGAGGTGGCTCTCACCTGTAATCCTAGATACTCAGGAGACTGAGATCTGAGAATCACAGTTCAAAGTCATTCCAAACAGGGAAGTCTATGAGGCTCTCATCTCCAATTAACTACCAAAAAAAAAAAAAAAAAGCCAGAAGCAGAGCTGTGGCTCTAGTAGTAGAGCACTACACTTGAGGAATAGCAACCAGGGATAGCAACCAGGCCCTGAATTCAAGCCCCAGGAAAAATACACATACACACAAATCCTAATAATCCCCCAAATTAAATATTTACAGATAGGCCTAATCATTAAGGTTCACAATCTCTACAACAAAAAATAAAACACAGGAGTAAAAAAATTCAAAGACTACACTAAAAGAAAGAACTTCCATATTCATGAACTGATAGAATTAATATTGTGAAAATTGCTACACTATCAGTAACAATCTACAGATTCAATGCAATTTCCATTCACAGGACTGCAAAAACCAATCCTAAAAGTCCTTTGGATGCACAAAAGATCATGAATGCCCTGAGCAAAAGTTAATGTTGGAGAAATCACAATAGCAAACTTCAAATTATACCACAGAGCTATAGTAACAAAAACAGCATGGTACTGCCACAAAAACAGACTTAAGACTATCAGAATATACAGAATATAACTGAACACCCAGAAATAAGCTCATACAGCTACAGTCATCTGATTTTTCACAAAGATGCCAAAAATCTACAGTGGAGAAAGGATAGTCTGAATAGACTATCTTGTTGAATACTATTTGTTGAATAGAAATAGTGTTGGGTAAAACTGGATATCCACACGCAGAAGACCAAAACCAGATGCCACCCTCTCACCTTGTATAAAAATCACTTGAAAACTGATCAAAGATTTTAATGAAAAACCAGAATCCTTGGCATTTCTAAAGGAAAACATAGAGAAAACACTTTAAGAGAGTGTCATGGGTTCCTCAATAGCACCCCAATTTTTCAGAAAATATGAACAAGAATAAAAAAAAGGATTGCATCAAATTCAAAAGCTTTTCATATCAAAGAAAACAATTTTAGAGTCAAAAGAAAACTTATAGAAGTATACCTTTGCCAGTTATTTATAAAGGATTAACATCCAGAACATATAAGTTAAACAAAAGTTAAACAAAAGAAGAGTAAAATAATTGAAGAAGTGGGCAATATTTTGGGGGGGGGGTCCGGTAGTGGGGCCTGAACTCTGGACCTGGGCACTGTCCCTCAGCTCTTCAGCTCAAGGCTAGCACTCTACCACTTGAGCCACAGCACTACTTCCGGCTTTTTTCTTTTTGCTTATGTGGTGCTGAGGAATCGAACCCAGGGCCTGATGCATGCAAGGCAAGTACTCTACCACTGAACCACCTTCCCAGCCCCTAAGTGGGCAAATTAATTGGACAGTTTTCAGACAACAAAGTACAATGACTAGTAGATATATGAAGAAATGCTCTACATCCTTAGCTATGATGGAAATACAAACAGAAACATAATTGTGTTTCCATCTCACCTCAGTCAGACTGCCACCATGAAGCAAACAAACTATCAAAAGTTCACAAGGATGGGAAAAAATAACTTATAAACTCTTGGTAGGAATGTAATTAGTACAGACAATATAGAAAGCAGTATGGAGGTTCCTCAAAAAAAACTAAATCTAGAACTACCCTATCATCTTGGTATACTATTCCTGAGCTTATTTATATCTGAAGGAATAGAAGTTAATGTACAGTTGAGATACTGCAACACACATTTTTATAGCAGCACTATTCACCATAGCTAAGATATGGGATCAGTCCAGATCATGATCCATGGATGAATAGTTAAAGAGATTGTGGTACAAATAAAAAAGGGAGCATTATTCAGACATGGAAAAAAGGAAATGATGTTATTTACAGCCTGGAACTAGAATTAATATTTTTAGTGAAATAAGCCAGACTGAGAAAAACAAGTATCACATATTCTCTCTCATAGGAAGTCCTTTGTCCTTAAAATAAAGAATGACAGGAATGAAAAACAGTTTCCGCTTGGTAGTGGATGCCAAAGGGGGAGGAGTAGTAGGAGGGGGTGTGGAGATCAAAAGGAGACAGGAAAGGAGGAAGGAAGAATGTAGTATAAATTGTTCATACACACATATGAAACTATAACAATGAAATCTGATGAATTATTTAAAGAACGAAAGGAACCTGGTGCCAGTGGCTCACACCTGTAATCCTAGCTACTCATGGGGGCTGAGATCTGAGGATTATGATTCAAAGCCAGTCTGGGCAGGCAAGTCCGTGAGACTCTTATCTTCAATTAACCACCAGAACACCAGAAGTGGCACTGTGGCTCAAGTGGTAGAGTGCTTACCTTGAGCTGAGTTGCTCAGGGACAGAGTCCAGGCCCAGAGTTCAAGCCCCATGACTGACCAAAAAAATAAATAAATAAAAAGAAAGAAAAGAAAAGAAAAAGAAAAAAAAAGAATGCAAGGAACAAGTAGGATGATAGAGGAGTATATCTGATCAAAGCACATTGTACACATGTATGGAAATACAACAATGAAACTTCTTTGTACAACTAACATATACTAATAATTACTAATAAAATGTTAAAAAAACTTTTAAAAACAAATACGCACACAAAATCCCTATTTATATCAGTTGGGAGTGGTGTCATAGACCTGCAATCTTAGCACTGGGTGGGAGGAGGATCACAGGTTCAAAGGCAGCCTGGGCTATATAAAGAGACCCTACCTCCCTTCCCTGCCCTGTCCCTGAAAGTAGCAGCATCTCAGGAACCTATCCATTTCTGTTCAAATACTCAATGCTCTACAACCAGTAATGACAAGAGTCATTTTGGAAGGTACTCAGCTAAGTCTAAGTTTATGACCTGCTACCTTTCTTCTTCAATACTTTTTCATTTTGTCTCATTTTGGGAAAACTTTTCTCCTTTACTTGTCTGAATCACAATCTATAGTCTGCATTTCTCAAGGGCATTTCATGTAGCATGGAGGAAGAAACCAATACTTTCTGGAATATAAATGTATATTATATTTAAAAACATATTTTAAAGGAAAGCCAAAATCATTTTTTTCCTTAAGAAGCTAGCAAGGCATCTTTGTGTTCCTAAATTAATTTAACTACTTGACATTTTTCATCAAAGAACAAATATTATCATACCCCAGGTAGTCAGTAAAAATAGCTAAGTGAGGAACTAGCTATCTACTTTATGTGTTCAAATCCAGGTATGGAAAAAGTATATACTGCAATCCTAACTTGTACTGTCACCACTCTTTAAACAATGTCACCAAGTGCACATAAGAACATTAATCCTTAAGATCCTTAAACTCAAACTTTGCAGCATTTCTTAGCAGTCAATAAACTATGTCTAGAAAGCAAACACAAAATGAAACACAAAATGCTCCAGTAGCTTCCAATGACAAGCAATCATTAACTCCCTAGAGGGAACAGAGCTTTGTATCAAATGTTGATCATTTGCACAAGTGAACAAAATTTAATAGAAAGAACTTATTTTTTTCTTACAGAGTCATCTATTTCTACCAACAACCTGAGCCTACAACCTGCTTGGCCCACGGACAGAAAAACAAAGATGATGAGGCCAGAATTTTTGTCTATAAGAGAAGACTATGCTTGTAAAGACAAGAGTGTGGCAGAAATAAGATGCATGAGGTATACCAATCTAATCTCGGATGGGTAAGTGGTGGACTCACTTATCCCTTCAGTGACGACTTCTTATGGCCTCTGTTGCTACTACTTCACTAGGCTATTGAAGCCCCCCGCACCCCAAAGGAGCAATAGACAATGCATAAATGAATTGTGTGCTTACTTCCTTCTAAATATTTATTTATAAAAGCCAAACAATGGGGCTAGTTCTAGTTTGAGGAATTTAGCTTGCTAACTGACCACTGATTCAAAGTTGGAGGGACAGCTCTTGGGAAAGCTGTAGGCATTGTGGCCAACAGTGGACTGTGAAGGAAGTTTCTCATAGGCAGAGAAATGGGCTTCTCCATGGTGAAGGTGTGAAGTTCATTCACAAAAAAGTAGATACCCAGTTTCAAGCATGTTGACAATGTATGACAATGGCCATTTAGACCAAAGGTACAGTCATGACAACATTTTTTTGTGTGTAGAATGTTTATTTAAACTTTTACGCAATACAGGAGGGGACTTGAGAGTTGCCCTGGGTGTGACATGTGATAGCTAAGGGACTCACTGCAGTCCTCTAAGCCAGGAGGGGAGGGAGGCTTCTGCTTCAACTGGGGTCACAGATCAGGGTAATAGGCTTATGGGCTTAATCTCAGCATTGTGGGGCACAAAGTAGATGCTGGGAGATTCTCAAAAATGGTTGCTGACTGCTGATAGGCACTAAGTCCCTGAGCATCCATGAATCTGAAATAAAAACTGCAGATTCATAGCTTCAAAGAAAGTTAGTTTAGTAGTCAATCTAGAAGAGGGTATCAGTAAAAGCCTAGTTGGAAAGTGGCTAAAGAAAATCAAAAGTATCCATTGAAGGATTGACCTCCCTCTCCCCCCACCCTTTTGTTCCAGGACCAGACTCCAGGAAAAATCTCAGGTATGTGTGAACTCCTTTGAAGTACAGGCAGGGCCATCCATCTAAGCCCAGCTGCAAACATCCCATTGTGGGCCCAACAGAAAGGCCCCACTGCCTTCCTTGACCTAGTGGCTTTTACATTAACCTCTGCCTCCTTGCTTGGACCTCCTATAAAAACCCAGCTCTGTCCCAACTTGTGGGCACAACCTCCAAACCCGCGGGAAGGTCGGTGCCCCTCGCTGTTCCTCAATAAACAGTTCTTGCCTGTTGATGATCCAGTCCAGCCTATTCCTCTTCCATTCTCCATTTTCCTAACATCCACTATCAAATCTTTATTAAAAAAAAAAAAAAAAACAAAAAAAAAACTCTAAACTTTTTGTTGTTGTCGATTTTTTTCCCCTCCAGTAGAGCAGGAAACTACCCCAGAAATAGGAAGGGATCTGTTCATCCCTCATCTTCCTAGTGTGGTTTTTGTTTTGTTTTGTTTTGAGATTTTTGTTTTGTTTCGTTTTACCAGCACCAATGGCCTTGTGCTGACTTGCTCAGCTGGCATTATAGCTCTTGAGCTCTGCCTCCAGTTCAATTTCTGGTTGGTTTTTTTGAGATGAAGTCTTGAAGACATTTATTTCTGCTTGGGCTGCCCCTGAACTATAATCTTCCAGATCTCAGCCACCCAATTAGGGAGGCTTATAGGTGAGAGTCATTTACTCCTGGTCTATTATTATTATTATTATCACTATTAGGATTTGTTTTGCTTTTCCATTTATTTCTCTGTCCTTAGCAAGAGACCCCCATACTGGATACCCTCCAAGCCAAATTTCTGCATCAGTGATCAATGGGACTGAAACAGAAACAGATCTGTTTCTATATTCCCCTTCTTGGGGCCAGAACAGTGTAGCAGCCAGCAATTGTATGCACAGCCCAGCTCAGTAAGCAAATGAGAACATCATTAGCCCTGCAGAAACTTCTGGGGAAACAGCTGCAAAGATCTGCTTACCTTGTCCTAGACCTGTGGGTGAGTACAAACATAGATGTGGCTACACTCTTTTACCTTAACAAAGAAGCAGGCAAAGAAGACAAAGGGCTCTAGTTCTTATGGCTAGAGCACAGTGTGTACTGTCCAGGTCCACATCCTGATCCAAAGGAAGCCACTGGCCAGAGCATCCAGTGAAGGGAGGAGGGTTCTTGTCCTGACAACAGGGGCTGTCTACTCCTCATTCTTCAAACAAAACATTTAAATTGGAGGTTTGGGTGATAAAGGAAAAAAATCTCCCCAAACAAGCCAGATCAGTCACTGGGATTTCCAGAGCTGAGCAAAGCACAAGGTGCAAGCTGTGAAAATGGTAGTGTTTTCTGACCTCACTTTGCTATGAGACCCTGCCGCTCACCTTCAAATGCTCTCAGATGTGCTTGGAACAAAGAAGAATAGCCTAACAACACGGAATTATTATTACTGCACAGGACCTGTCCTATTTGGCTCTTCCTTCTATGCACACAGGGACCCAAGAGGCTACAGATTGGGGGGAAATATCCACTGTGCTGTTAGAGCACAGAATACATACATTTTCCTTAATGAGTGGGAGAAATTGAATTTAAATTTCTTTCCCATTATTTTATCTGCTATACCTTTTTTTCCTCTACTTTTTCCTTTCATTTCTCCTATCTCTCACAAACCATTCAGCTGGTGGTTTATCTTACCTCTTTCTCATTATATTCTTAACTTTCCTATCTCTTTTCAAACTTAATCATCTCTCCCCTACCCAAAATAAATATATAGTTTGAAACATTAGTATGCTGTATACCCACAGTCTTCACATTCTACTACCCCTTTCCCCACCTTCCTTATTCCTTACATCTTCCCTCACTTCCTTATTTTTAACTAAATGTATGTTTTAATTAAATATCTTATATTTCTCTAAACCCCTGGTATGTCATATAGGGACACAAATCCCCTTTGTATACAATTTGATTGGTCACGGAGCTAATGATGCTAACTGTGTGTCACTCTATGGTAAATATCTGATCTGGAATGGAATTATAGAATTTTTATTGCTGATATAAAAACAAAATGAAAGGAATTAAATGAACTCAAAAGATAATACAAAAATACTAAATGAAATAAAAGCTGATACAAAAAGAAGTTAAATGAACCTAAATCAATGCAAAATATGAAAAGAGGAACTCAATAAAGATATGGAAATCCTGAAGAAAGAGTCAGACTTAAATTCGGATGGCATACATGTGTGTGTGTATGTGTGTGTGTGTATATATATATAGATAGATAGATAGATATACACATATAATATATACACACACACACACACACACACACACACACACACACATATATGTATCTCAAAGCCTCTTCAACAAAAGTGATGAAATGGAAGACAGAATTTCAGTGCTTAGAATGTATCTCAAAGCCTCTTCAACAAAAGTGATGAAATGGAAGACAGAATTTCAGTGCTTAGAGTACAATGGGAATTCTAAACAAAAATTAGAAGATGATAGAGAAGAGTGACTGGTGAATATGAAAGGAATTTGCAAGAACTTTAAGACACTGTAAAAGACTTAACTTCAGAATAATAGGCACAAAGGAAGAAGAAACAGTACTAGCTAAAAGCATAAGAGAAAACTTCCTAAACCTCGGAAACTAGAAGCCTTTCTAGGTGTACAAGGCTTTTAGAATATCCAACAGACCAGAATAGAATGCCCCCCACTACATCCTACAGTTAGAACACATAGCAAAGAAGACAAGAAAAGAATAGTGAAAGCTGAAAAGAGCCTTTATCACTTACAATAATAAGTGATCTCTCTCAACAGTAACTTTGTAAACAAGAATGGCTTGGAATAATGTACTTCAAACACTAAAAGTTAACAACAAGGATACTCTACCAGTGAAGTTACCATTTATAAATGAAGTACAAATAAAACTTTTCCATGATAAACAAAAACTAAAGCAATTTATGACCACTAACCTGGTGGTCAAAGAGGGTAGTCATATGAAAATACTTCATATACATGTATGAAAAGGAAACAAAGAAGCTTCTTGACATAGGTTGGAGGCAAAGTAAGGAAGAGTGATGGAGGAGTTGAATCAAACTATATTGTGTGTATGTATACACATATATGTATAGATAAACATGCATATATACACATAAATATGGACATGTCTGAATGAAATCTATAATTAATTGATAATAAACACCGAAATCAGATTCTGTAGCATAAGATAAGCTTTTGGCATTTAGTGATAAATGAGAAAAGAAGACTGACACCACTTTGGAGCTAAAGATAGTTGTATTAGTCAGCTTTAACGAAATACCTGATGTAGACAACTTATAAGGAAAAAGGATTTGTTTTGGCTCCCAGCACTGGCGGCTTCAGTTCATACTTTAGGCTTATGATAAAGCAACACATCGTGGAGGACGAAACTACTCACCTATGGCCAGGAAGCAGAAGAGAGGAAGAGAAGAGGGCTGTGCTCCCACAATCCTTTTGGTGGCATACCTCCAATGAATTAAAAACTTCTCCTTGTGCCTTTCCACTTAACAGCACCACCCTGGGGAGACAAGTCTTTAACTCACAAGCTTTTGGGGGACACTTGAGACCCAAACGATAGGAATAGTAGTATAACCAAGAAGATGGGAGGTTTTGTTTTTTGGTTTTTTTTATAGGCAAGATGCTAAACTCAGCTTTGAAAAAGTTGGATCTAAGGTTACCCAGAGACAAGGAAATAAAAATGTTCATCAGCACAATCATAAACAGAAACATAAGGTTTGGAAAGGTATCTTGCTGGAGGTCTTTGCATAGAGATTAATTCTTTAAGATTTGAGAGAAGCTAGAAATTTCAGAGAGACATGATATAATAAAGGCAACTTCTGTCAGCAACTAGACAATGAGTAACTGAAATGAGAGCAATAAGAATTAACATTTCTGGAGGGTTGACGATATGCCTGGCATTGTTCTAAAACTGATAAATAGGATAATTCATTTTTTTCATTGCATCAGTTTATATGTTCCTTGCAGTCTTTCCCCTCATTTTAGAAATGAGAACACTGACATAATAGAGACAGTGAGTGATTTACCAAAGATCACATACAACATAGCCAGTTTTAAACCCAGGTATCCTACTCTGCAATATTTCTTTTAGCAGGAAAAGGGAGTCAGAAGTACATCATGCAAACGGAATACTTAGGCTAGAATAAGACAGAAATTCATGCCAGAACACAAGAAGCTGACAAAGGAGAAGACAAAACAGTTAAGACAGGTAGCAGGTAATGAACCCAACACCCTGAATTTGAATCATGTGATAACAGAATAACGAATTCTGGCTCTTAGAGCCACAGTACACTGTACACTGAAAAATACACTTTTCAGATTCAGTTAAGAGCTTTGAGATGAAGAAATTATCAGGGGATATAGGGTAAGGAGCAATCCCAACTCTAAGACCAAATAAGTTTATATGGCTGGGGACAGAGATGTATGTGACTGGTTTGCAAAGGGAGGAAGAAGCCACTAGAGAAGGAAAAGAAAACCGTGCCTGAATGTTTCTAGAAAAGGACAATGTGACTGAATGGGTTTTCCCCAAGAGCCTTCAGAAGGAATGGAGTTCTGTTAGCACTATGATTTTATTTTAGTGAGACCTATGCCTCAATTCCAACTTACAGAACTGTAAAATATTAATTCTATGACATTTTAAAGTCCTTATTCTAACCAATAATCTTGAAGAATGAATCCAAGCCCCTAGTGCAACAGTTCAGTCCAATTCACAACCATCAGAATATCCTTAATTGGCTTTACTGATAATAAAGGTAAATGTTAATTCAGAAACGTCCAAAAATTTATCAAAGCTAGCTTCAGAATACAAGTCAGTAATCATTTACTGATTATAGTTCTATTCTAATAGCGGTACAATTAGATATTTCATGGCTCTATGGACATTAAGCTTAACATTTACTTGAAAAACGGGCAAAAATTGCATTCAATTAAATGGATTTAGAAATGAAACTGCTAGAACAATTTTACAATGATTAATTTGTAGGAATAATGCATAATAGTAAGGTGATTTGAGTTGCAAAGTTGACCTTAACTAATTTCAGTGCTAACATAATTAAATTTCCCAAAACAATTAATAATAAATCCAAAGCTTTGTAGCAGATATCTGTAATTTTTAAAAATCCATTTTCAATGCCTCATTCTTTAAAAATACCTTCCATTTTCCCTAAACATCTATCTAAAATAACTTACTCTGCACTTGTTTAATAAAGGATTTCACACAGCTCAAAGCAAAGCATATAGTCATACATTTTCATTTTATATTACTTTATGATACTTGCTTTATCATCAGTGGATAGTGTTGAAAGCTTGTCTCTAAAGTCAACTTTTCACATATTAATGAGTTAAATTGGATAAGCACCATTGTCATAGTAATGTAAATAACGTAAGTCTAAGCTAAACACAATTTGCAAGTGCCTTGTGCAATAAAAATGTGGGATGGCAAGATTCTGGTCTTCTATAAAATAGGAATATGGGAGAAATACATATGGCATTAATATTGTTTTTAAATATATACTTCCAAGAGGCTGCCCATCTGTCTTTGTAAATAAAGTTTGATTGAAACACAGCTACCCTTCATTGTTTTGGCACCATTACAGCAGAACTTACAGACATGCATTCATATGGCCATCAAAGCTGAAAATATATACTCTCGACCTTTAAAGAACTTTACCATCCCTATTCTTATATCAATTGTTGCTATTTCAGCATTGTCCAGGTATGCAAGCACAAATTCTCTTACAAATATTTTGCAAATAGTGGTTTTTTTCTTTCTTGCTATTGTTTCTAACATATTTATAAGGTACCATGTGATTTTTTTGTTGCTTTGTATGTCCCTCCCCCACGGTATAACCCCTGTTTTCACTGTATTTGATGTCGGTATAATTTAGGGAGGGGAATGGAAAAAACAAAATGTTTAATTAGGGATACAGGTTGACCTATTGTAACAATGAGATGTACAAGACACTAGGTTGAAAAACAAACTTTACAATTTAGATGGGGGGGGGAAGGGAAGGTGGCTCAGTGGTAGAGCACTTGCCTTGCATGCATGAGGCCCTGAGTTTGATTCCTCAGCACCACATAAGCAGAAAAAGAAAGCCGGAAGTGGCATTGTGGCTCAAGTGGTAGAGCGCTAGCCTTGAGCTGAAGAGCTGAGGGACAGCGCCCAGGCCCAGAGTTCAGGCCCACGACCGAACCCCCCCCCCTCAAAAAAAATTTAGATGGTGGGGGTGAGGAGTGTAGTTGTGAAGGTGGGAGGGAAGGCAGATGGTAGGGGAAAAACAAAGGAGGAGGCAACAACGCTTAATAGGAAATGCACTCATTACCTTGCTCATGTAACTGTAACCCCTCTGTACAGTATTTTTACAATAAAAACTTATTAAAATATTTTGCAAATATGTCATTTGTAACTTTGAACCTTATCAGTTTGAAATTTCATAGACTTTGACCCTTATTTTTCTTGTTTTATTTTGTAAGGACATTATTGAAAAGTACCTGTGTGGTTGCTTGGCCTTTTCACAAACTAAAATAGTGGGTTAGGAGAACTTCTTTTCCCTAAAGATACCAACAGGGCAAAGTACAGAGTTTCAGTAGAAGCTCATAAGGTCTAGTGAGCAAAGTACACTAATGACATTTTCTCAAGTTAACAATGGAGACTCAATTGACCTGACTGTAGTAGTAGTCACAGCTCACACTGAAGCATTATGGTTAAGAACATAGACTCTGAAGCTAGACTATATGAGTTCATGACCTGTTTCTGACCCTAACAGCTTCCCTCTGTTTTATTTTGCAGTGCTGAGGGTTGAACCCAGTGCTTCCTACATTCTAGGCAAGTACTCTACTACTAAGCTACATTGCCAGCCCTAGTTGTATGTTTTTAGTTAACCTCTGGGGGCCTCTGTCTTTTTTAGTTATACAATGGAGACAACAACAGTATCTACACCTCAGGGGATAGAGCAGTTCTGATCCACAAGTGCTATAAAAATGGTGACAGTTCAGTTATTGATTAGTAATGTTATGGTTGATAAATAGTTTAACAGAGTATAAGCTCTTAGCTGAGTGCTGGTGGCTCACACCTGTGATTCTAGCCATTCAGAAGACTAGGCTACCCAGCTTCCTGAGTAGCTAGAATTCCAGTTCAAAGCCAGCCTGAGCAGGAAAGGCTGTGAGACCCTTATGTCCATTTAACCACCTAAAAACCAGAAGTGGCTTTGGCTCTAAGTGGTAGAGCACTAGTCTTGAGCACAAAAGGCTCAGGGATTGTGTCCAGGTCCTCTGAGTTAAAGTCCCATGACTGAATAAAAAAAAAAGAGTATAAGCTCTAATCCTGGACTTCCTGGTGGACAAGTGCTCTGGATCCATCCCTTTCTAGTTATGTGACTTTGGACAAGAAATTTGACCTAGCTATGTGGAATAATAGTAACAGTTACCCCACTGGGCTGTTCTGAAGATTATATGAATTTATACAAAGTCTATATCCAATAAATATTAGCTACTTTTGTTATTATCAGCATTAGCATTTTCATTATTATAAACCAGGCCTAATGCTAAATGTTCTATGGTATTAGTTTATTATCATTAGCAATACCACTTTATATAAATAAACTTAGGCAGAACAAAGTAAAGTAATGAGTTTTGCTCATTGAATTCTTAAGTGATAAAATCAGAACATGGGTCTTTCTAAAGGCAGGGTTAAGAGACTTTGGGATTTGTATTATAATGGAAGCAAATTTCTTCAAGGAAAACAGACAAAGAAGCAAGATGGTTTATTAAGTAGTAGTTTTCAGCAACTGTGTTGGACTAATAAAAACTCCACAAATACAGAATGCTAATATTTAGAGAACATTTACAGCTGATCAGTTTTCTAGATAAGGAAAAAGAACAGTTCAATGATGGGCCTACAATCATGCAACTTCAGCAGCAGAATAAAACCTAAAGTCACATCTAGTCTCAAAAGCTTAATAGTAGCAAACTAATGAAAACTTGTTTTTCATTATGGTTTTCTTGTTATCAATTAGAGGAGAATTTGAGAAGTAGAATCAACTGGTGCTTGTAATATATTTGAAAAAATAACCAAAAAATAACTACAACTTCTACAAGATCTGGTCCTTACTAAGAGTGGACAGATGTGTGCATCATTGTGGGGATGTGATGTCGGTCACACGGATAAATATCTTCATTAAATAACCTCATAGCACACTGGTCTGGTTGGAAGTTGTACTAACACACACTGGTGTCTTTCATCAAAGTCTAGTTGGTCAGGAGTCATTGGTAGCAAGTGGCCTTGACTTGCTCACCTTACATAACAATCAAGCCAGCAGCAGGATGAAACATAATACAACCATTAAAAAAATATGAAGAGTTGAGCAGTGATCAATTAGTTTATATATTACATTTAGAACTATAAGCTCTTAGGCTTTGCATAAGATATCACTGTGTCTCAGTTTCCTTATCTGTCAAACGATGATAAAGATTGTGCCTACTTCATAAGAGTTGTTGCTGACAATCTGAGTCACCTGCTTTGAATGGTACTTGTTACTAGAGAATAATCAATACTATACGCCTTTTCTATTTTTCATCTCTGATGTTAGAGACAGACTTGAAGAATTTACTTTCCACTTTCTGGAAAAGCATAGACAACAATTTTTCTTGTTTTCTAATGGTCTTCAGGATCTGACCTCTAATAACCTGCCAACATCCTTTCCTATTATTCAGTTCAATCCATGTTCCTTTCTCCCATGTGACCCTCTCCTTCCTATAGTCATCCTAACTTAGACTCCACTGTGTGCAGTGCTAAGTCACAACTCTAATAATATGTCTTCTCCCTGGTCTACAGTGTGTCCCCAGCCCATCAATTCTAGTTCACCTTGGTAAATATCATTCCTTCTTTCAAGAAGATGCTCAACTATCACCATTCCAGAACCCTCAACATTTTTCAGTCTGTACCAATTTCTAAACAGATGACTTCCACCCTCAGTGCTTCAGTGAAATTCTACACTTTTCCATGATAACCCTTATCATCATTTGCAATTGCCTTTCTAACTCTCTGTTCCTTCTGGACAGTGTTCTTTCATCCTACATGTCTGGAACTTCAAAGACATTCAGTAATGAAAGAAGAATGAAAGAAGCTGGGTATTGGTGGTTCACACCTGTAATCCTAGCTACTGCGGAGGCTGAGATCTGAGGATCATGGTTCAAAGCCAGCCTGGGCAGAAAAGTCTATGAGACTCTTATCTCCAATAAACCACCAGAAAACCAGAAGTGGCGCTGTGGCTCAAGTGGTAGAGTACTTGCCTTGAGCTGAAGAGCTTAGGGACAGCACCCAGGCCCAGAGTTCAAGCCTCACGACAACAAAAAACAAAAACAAGAACAAAACAAACAATGAAAGAAAAGGCAATGGGAAGAGTCAATGAACAATTATTAAATACCTACTATTTCCCTACCATTTCTGCAGATGCTGGAATACAGAATAAGCAGGAATAAGCCTCTATCTTCATTTGAGAGGGGTGGCAAAGTGTGTCTATATAGTCTCAAATAATTTAATTCATTGAATATTATGATTATATGTTTATTGTGTGCCTATTACTCTGCTAGCTGCCAAAATGTATTCAAATGAAGAAGACCCGTTGCAGTCTGGAGGGACTCCTGACTTCACAGACAGATCTCAAAGAGTTTCACAAACTCTAGTCTATTCTCTGATCCCAAATCATCTTATTACTGAAAGTTGAGCCTAGCCCACACATCTCTAACCTTCATCTTTTGCTTTTTGCCTGCAATATGATTTCCATATGAAGAGGAACTTTATGAAATTTAAAAGCTAAATTGAGTGCATATGAACACATCTAATATTCACATTGATGTGTTCTGATGGCTTGTTTCACTGACAGAAACTTTAGAATCACACTGGTCATTTTAGCGAGTGAGATTTATGGCACTTAATTCAAACTTAGGATGCCAAGCAAGCTTCTTTTCCCCACTGGGGGTCCATTCATTTATTTAACAAACTTACCTGTGACAGGCAACTCAATACAGGAAAGAAAGATAAAAATAATACTCTCCAAAAAAAACTACTTTGTGTTACACCAAAACCTACTTTATTTGTGTTATACCAATAACCAGTGAGGTAGTGACTCAAGTACTATAACCAGACCTTTTTTGAGATCTAAAGATTCTGAAATAAATATTGATTGGTACGTCAAAGTAAACATCAGTGAGACTGTAAAATGTATCTATTGTTTATTCACTTCATTTAAACAATTTTCATGTCTGATGAAAGTAGAAAACCAGGAAAAGCAGATGTTGCTTTCATTAAAAAATAAAAACCAATAAAATAAAATAACTGCCAGCTTCAGCACAGCATTCCTTAGGGGGGATTCTCCTAGAGATGCCAACGGATGATCTTACTAACTCTTGTTCATTCCAATGGCTTTGGGAGAAAGTGGAGCTCTAGGTTTTGTGTTGTGTTGTTCTATGAGTAGAGGCAGAATTGGCTTATCAAAATACCTACCTTGACTCTGTGTTGCTGAGACTATGATTTAGCTGGGTGGAAACTAATTTTTCAATAGTATTATCACTGGATATTTGCACATGAGTGGGATCGTCAATATCTGCTCTGAACCAAAGAAACGTTGCACTGACTGCTGATGTTCTAACCAAGAGATGAATCAAGAATTTGACTGTTTCCAACTATATAGAGTTGGAGACAAAAAGATCTGTAGAAGTGAATGCTCCCTGGCTCACAAAATCCTCCTGAATCGCATCACCTACTCTTTCTCTTCCTGGTTTGCTGTCTGGCTGGTATACTAAGATTGACCTGGAAACCATGTGTTGAGGAATTCAGGGCATACCCCTGGATCTATGGACGTTGGCTAGAGGCTCACCTCTACTCAACAGTCAGAGTAGACATGTGTGAGGCAGTTCTATTGTACTAGGCTATAGAGACATCAAGGTTTATCTGTCACAGCAACCACACTAACTGTCATATAACCCATCAATTCTCTAGCATGGAGCCTGGGTATGTGTATTTTCAAGAGCAGAGGGTGTCTTCCATGGGACTGACTGACTTAGGAATCACAGCATGCAAGATAACCCTTCCAGCAACCAATTACTATGTGACCTTACCCAGAAGGCTCCCAGCAAATATTTGTCAATGTATGGATGGTGAGCAGACAGGCCTTCTGGGACTTGGAAATATTCTTTATTCCCCATGGGAATCTCAAGCAATCTTTTAAATTATGACATGACAATTTCTTTCAATGACTTGAAGAAATTACATAACCAAGTAATTTTCAAATGGCCAATGTGTCCCATTTTTAAATAAATTATAGCTGCTGGAATATAGATTAAAGTCCAAATGAGGTCATTCTTGTGGTTCTTTTCCTACCAATGTACAAATTAGCAAGGCTCTCACTGAAATATGTTAAGTTTTTATAAAACTAAAAGAGTAGCTAAATTGAACTTACATTTATTTTTAATGACTTACTTGGCTGAAAAGGCACATTGAATCTACAACTAATCATCACAATCACTTAGCATTATAAAGTGACATACAGATGGCAACCTGGCCATATGAGCCTGCCTATCTTCCTGACCACACTCTCTCACTGAGATGGTTAAGAAAATGATGTTGATGTGAATATGACACATTCACACTCCCTAGGAATCTATGGACATCTTTCATCTCCTCTGACTACTTTGGTCCTATTTGCCATCATTCTGCCTGTGACATCTATAGCACTGGAGTATAATCAAAGTGTTTCATATTTGCCTTCTTAACTGAATGCAAAGATGGAAACAAGAAAAGGGCAGAAAAAATTTTGGATTCTCAAGGCTAAGTCAGAGGGCTTAGGACATTCTAAATAAATGTTGAGTGATCAACTGGCTACAAGGACAAGCATTTGACATTATTAGTTCAGTAATTTTAGTTATTAGTGGTGACCACACATGTACACACACACACACACACACACACACACACACACACACACACACATATACAAGGCATGTCAGCTCAAGTTTATAGCTCATATTTACTCATGTAGCCATGACTCTAAATTAAGCAACCTCTGTTATACATACACTTAGAGCTTCACAAAACTCATGTGTTAAAAAATTCAATCCTAGTAAGCCAGGCCCAAAGAAACATAGGTCCCATGGTTTCCCTTATTTGTAATATCTAGTATATGTATGAGTCAAGCGGAAAAGGTCAGATAATGTGATGTCAGGAAAATGAACCGTTAGATGTGTATTTTAATGTTTTTTTCTTTCATGCATGTATTTCTAACGCATTTATAATATTATCTCTTTGTTGCTTTGTAGGTCCCTCCCCCACAGTATAACCCCTGCTTTCACTATATTTGATGTCAGTATAACTTGTGGAGGAGATGGGGAAAAACCAGTTGTTTAAGGATACAGGTGGACCTGTTGCAACAATGAGAAGTACAAGTTGTCATGTCCAAAACGAGCTTTACAACGTCGGTGTGGGGGGGGGAAGGGGGGGAAGGGGGGAAGGAGAAGGATTGGGATTGGGGGGGAGGGGGGAGGCTGGGAAGGGATGTGAAGGGTAAACAAAGGAGGAGGCTGCAATGCTTGGTAAGAAATGTACGCATTATCCTGCCCATGTAATTGTAACCCCTCTGTACAGTATGTTTACAAATAAAATTAAATTAAATTTTTAAAAAAAAATTCAATCCTGCCAGGCGCCAGTGGCTCACGCCTGTAATCCTAGCTACTCAAGAGGCTGAGATCAGAGGATCATGATTCAAAGCCAGCCTGGGCAGGAAAGTCCGTGAAACTCTTATCTCCAATAAACACTCAGAAAACCAGAAGTGGTGCTGTAGCTCAAGTGGTAGAGCACTCGCCTTGAGCTGAAGAGCTGAGGGACAGCGCTCAGGCCCAGAGTTCAAGCCCCATAACCAACAAAAAAAAATTCAATCCCAATGTCATATTAGTAATGGACTCTTTGGGAAGCCATTAGGTCATGAGCGATTAGTGCCCTTACATAAGAAACCCTAGAGTTCTCTGCCTATCACATGATGTGATAATGTACTGAGAGCAGAGTCATGGATTCGCCAAGAAGTAGACTCACATCAGACAACAAATCTGCCAGTGTCTTGATCTTGGACCTCCAACTTCTCACATGGTGACAAATGAACTTCTAGTATTTATAATCTACCAAGCCTGTACCCTGAGTGAACTTCAAGACATCCTGTGTTCATAGCAGGAAATAATGAACAGCCCTTCCATTCAGGTAGCACAGTGCACAGGAGAAGAAAAACTTGTCAAAAGACATTACAAACCATCAGTGCTTGCAGCTACAATGGAAGAACCTACAAAGTGAATGAATGGAGGCACCATGCAACAAGGGGGAACAGCTAATTGACGCTCACTGTCCCTAACACCACTGCCTTGAGAAGCTCCTTCTTGCTGTAAATTGAAGACAATGGGCTTGGAACGGAGAAAGGTATTTTTCCCCAAATCACACCTCATTTGTTTTCACAGTTTGTCTAAAGAAATTACTTTCCATTTTAGAATACAGTTTAGGAAGTTCCACAAGTGCCATCGATTATGTAACACTTCTGTTTCCTCTTGTCCTTTTTTCAACAACACAGACATAATAACCTTGCAATAGCACAGAGATAATGACCTTCCTGCTTTGAGGAACGGCTCATCAAAGATTTAAGGCGATATAAAAACCCAGTAATCAAAATATGATGGATGGAGGCAGACTACTAGAAGCAACTCTAATATAAAATTTTGCAGGGGAAAATTAATATTTGGAAACAGTGTTATTAACAGGTTAGGGTAGGTTTTGTTAGCTCCCAGTACGGGGTAGAAATGAAGACCTGAAGGTGGAGAGTTACAAAAACAAGGACACATCCCAGGAATGCCTTGGAAAAGTTATTATGAAGACTTCTTTAGAACTAATAAACTTAGACCCTTAACTTACATGAAATTATAATTGTGGAAACCTAAAGTGATTTCAAGCACAAATGAGAACATAGTTCCAGCACTCAGAAGCTTGGATATTGATTTCCTAGACTATAGATTACCCTTGCCACACTACTAAAGTTTATTTATTCTCCTTCCGTCTAAAGAAAGAGCTTACAAACTCTAATTAAAATTTAAATGAAAGCAATAATCAGATAAATAGTCACCCGTAGGCTAAAGGATGGAAATAAATTATACTGTGATGGTATTTAAAAGTAAAAACAAAATAGGTCAGGGGAATTTTTCTTAGGAAAAAAAAAGACCTTCAAATATATAGAATTACAAACTCATGATTTCAGGACACTATGTTATTAAAAAATTAATGAAAATTTAAAAAGCATCCTTCCTGTATTAGCTTAATTTTTTTCAGTGGATGACCTAAGCTGATTAACATCAACTGTTGAAGATGATAAGAACAAGTATAACAAAAAAGAATCATTTTGCAGACTTTTAAACAAAGGAATTTAAAATAAGGTACATTTAAAATGAGTAACAGGATAAATGCATAACTGAATAAAATATTACTCTAAATGTCCCAAGTGCCAGTGGTGCCCTCAATTTAGAATTTTAGCTCCTTTCTGCAAGCATCTCCACACAGTTATGTCAGCATGTCAGGTTTCTGTGCCTTTTAATGAAATTGTCCTCATACAATCATGTGTTATTTTCTATTAAGAGCCTGACATGAGATTCTTTCATTCCCCTTTCTCCTCTGAGGGCTGATAGGAGGATGTTGATCGGAGCTTGTGTCAATGCTCTGTGGCTCTGCCAATGAGAGCCCTTAGCAGAAGGCAGGAATGGGAAAAGAGAAAGGTCAGAGGATTGCCTCCCAGGATTGTCCCTGTAGGACCATTGGTTGACTGTGACCCCACCCTGACTCCACCAAAACCTGCCAGCTCTGCACCTGCCTCCCTCTTCCTCCATTCCTTCCCGGCTGGAGGAAGTAAACTGAGCCCAAATGACTAATTCCAGGGGGCTGCACTGGCCCTGTGGTTTCCTTCACACCTTCTCACACCTTTGCATGTTTCTCAAGTTATCTTAATGTGAGTGTTCCATCTGTTTCCTGCTGAAATCAAGATTTATAGGGCACCAAACAAATAGTGTATGTCTGAGTCAAGCAGAAAAGGTCAGATAAGGTGATGCTAGGGAAATGAACCCTAAGATATGTATTCAAATGTTTTTTTTTTCTTTCATGCAATTGTTTCTAACGCATTTATAAGATTATTTCTTTGTTGCTTTGTATGTCCCTCCCCCACAGTATAACCCCTGCTTTCACTGTATTTGATGTTGATATAATTTGCCGAGGGGAAGGGGGAAAAAAAATCGTTTAAATAGGGATACAGCTGGACCCATTGCAACAATGAGATGTACAAGTCGTTATGTCGAAAACGAACTTTACAACTTTGGTGGGAAGGGGGAGGATTGGGAGGGGCAGGGAGAGTATGGGAAGGGATGGGAAGGGGAAACAAAGGAGGAAGCTACAATGCTTGATAAGAAATGTACTCATTATCTTGCCCATGTAATTGTAACCCCTCTGCACAGTATTTTCACAATAAAAAATAAAAAAGTTTAAAAAATGTTACCTAGTAAAGAATGATTAATTATTTTGTTTTTCTGAACGTATGCTTAAGCACTTGCATGTGTGCGCGCACACACATGTACACACACATGCACAAAGGATGAAGTAGGATCAGATGAAGACCTAGAAGGCAAAAGCAGGGCTTGTCCTAAAGGTTGTGCCTGTGTGGGTGCTGTGAGTGTGACTGAGGATTAAAGCAGGCATTCCTCCTGAGGATGCTAGGCCTGAGGGAGGGGAAGTACTGGAAATCATTTTAGGGAGGAGAATTTCACATCTATACATCGGATTTGTCAACTGGGAATCCATTTCACATAATTTTTGGATAGAAAGAATTACTTGTAGTACATGATTATTTCTTGACCACCCAGTGTCTATCTTTTCTCTTTTTCTCTTGCATATACTCAGTTCCCCCTCCCTTGGGAATCTCTTCTCACATTTTCCTTTCATGTAATTCATGTATAATGGACTTGTTCATTTCTATATCCACAAAGGGACAAATGGCCCGGCTTTGTCTGGCTAAAGTGCCATACCCTCTTGGACACAGTGATTGATTCAAGATTGAGCATATGTCACTGGCAGAATCATATTTTAGAACTTTTATTGTAGTTACCTGGAGCAAGACATCCAGATGGTAGGAGCCACTGTCAACTACCTCCTAACTATGAGCGGGCAATCTGCCTAAGAAAGAAGCCAGCTCAGTGGAAGGCAGGCTAGAATAGTGTAATGCTGATTGTATGAATCTAACTCCTTAAATCCAGTTCCAACCATGCTTGAAGCTTTGGAATTTTTCTTTTGCTGGAGACATTCTGACTTGAATATTTTACCATGAACAGTAAAAAATAAAAATCTTACTATCAATGATAATCCAAGGGAAAGACTTGAGATAAATACAAATGCAACTTGTGTATAGGAACTTGGAGGATACAGACACTGTGGCTTAAACCTGCAGTCCTACCTACTTAGAGACAGAGATGTAGGTTCATCATTCAAGGTCAGCTTGGGAGCAAAAAATGGCCAGGCCAATGGCCAGGCATGGTAGCACACATCCAACATTCCAGCTACATGAGGAGGGACAAACAGTAGAATTATGTCTATGCTGGCCTAGTGAGACTCTATCTCAAAAAAAAAATACAGAATAGTTTGAATGCTAGAGAGCTTGCCTAGCAAGTAGAGGCCTTGAATTCAAAAGAAATACTGAAATAATAATAAAACCTACTGTGAACCAGTTTGATTTCTATTAGTACCATTCCCTATCACTTTTTCAAAAACACCTCCTCTAAAAACCTTTTTATTGTTCTAAATTTGTTTCAATTATTGCTCCATTTTAATCATATATACACAGTTTATACAATTGGTATACAAAACATGATATATATTATAATGTACTTTAAATTACCCCTCATATTTAAATAAACCTCATCATAATCAGAAATTAATTCTGAGCACTGTATTTTGTGTTTGGGATTTTCTTATTCTTCATGGTATTTATTTATTTACTTAATTTTTATTGTGCTGAGGACTGAATCTAGAGCCTCATGTAAGTGCCCTGTCACAGAACCATATACCTCAGTCCTGAGAATTCTGAATTATGTAGTCGATCTCCACATATACCTGGACTCCATTATTAGACTGCATTTCAAAAGCAAATCTCTCAGAGGAACTCAGAAAAGATTCCACTCTGTCTGGGGGAGTTAAGTAAGACTTTCCATTATGGCTGACCCTTGAGCTGAGTATTGAACATCACTGTTATGGAATGCTTGGGTCATTCAAAAGAAAAATCCTTATGGTCTACTTTCATGACATTGGCCAAATCTTTTAAAAATACACTTCTCAAAGCCTCACAAGCGCCTCCCTCAAAGCCCTCCGTGATTTATATAACCAGTTCCAGCCCAACTCAACTCCTACAGGGCATGGCCTCATTTCTTGCCTGAATCTCCCAAGCTCAGGGCCTCCCAAGCTCAGCCTCAGGGCCTTTGCATTTGCTTTTCTGTTTCTTGAGCACCACCTCGTCCATTTGCTCTCTTTCCTCTGCGCTCCTGGCTTCCTTCCTTCCTTCCTCGAGGTATCATCCAGCCTCTCTGTTCCAACAACAAGCTATCAGCCAGACATCCCTTTTCCTTCACCAATTAGTAATGTCACGCTATCATAGCTCCACAGTTACAGCCCTCTTCCCTCTTTATTATTTAACAAAGCATTTCTAGCCACTTGACATGTATTTAGTTGTTTCTTATCATCTGCCATTTGGACAGACTGTAAGTTCAAAGAAAGCTATATTTACAAGGCTGAGAACAAAGCCTAACATTGTACTTGGATCTTAATATTTAGGAGAGACAGAATGAGCCTTGGAAGGGTCTTATAGGCATTGGAGGAACTTCTTAGACTAAGAACACAGAGTGGAAAAGTGGGCTCCATTCAAAGAATTTTATGTATGAGGAAATACCTGTAATCCTAGCTACTCAAGAAGCTGAGATCTGAGAATCACAATTCACAGTCAGCCAGGGCAGGAAACTCCATGAGACTCTTATCTTCAACTAATCACCCAAAAAGTATGATGTGGAGGTATGGCTCAAGTGATAGAGTGCTAGCCTTGAGCCAAAATGCTGAAGGACCTAGGTCCTAAGTTCTAGTCCCCCCCCCTCCAAAAAAAAAAGAGGAAAGTAAGAGAGGCAAAGGGTGCAGGTTTTATCTTATATATGAACATTAAGTCTAAATTATAAACACATATACAGGGTCATATGCATATGTACATCAACATATTGTTTAAAGTATGGTATATGCAGGAGAGGACTGAACAACTAATTCATAGTTTAACAAAATGAATACTAGAAAGCTGGAACATGTGTTTTCAAGAAGGGGAAGGCTAAGGGCAGGAAAGCAGACATGGAGAGTGGAAGGGAGGAAGGTGGGTAAATAGATTCATAGTACTCAATATGCATATATGAAGATAGAACCAGGTAACTTGAGGGGATAATGAGGTTGGGAGAGATGAGGGAGAATTATGAAAAGGAATACCTTGATTAAGATGCACTGTATTCATAAACTGATATGTTTAATTGCATCCCTTTTGTACACTATTTAAGATAATAAAAGTAAAAAATTAGAAAAATAAATTTAAGAGTATGAAGCAGGCAAGCAGAGATGTGATGATAACATCCTGGTATACATATGTACATATATATTTTTTTCTTGATGCCTGAAATCCTTTCTGGGAAGAAACAAAGAAAAGGGAAGCTGGCAATGACTGGAGAATGAAGATGAATTTTCACTGGACCAACAATAACACACAAAGCAGCCAATTCAGAATTACATGTATAAGCACTTTTTGAACCAAATAAGATTCCCTCATAATCCCCGGTGAAGTAATAAACTTGGAATCAATAACTGAGCATTAGCCAAGCTTTCGCATTGGAATTTCCCCTAATTACAATACCCAGTGGAAAGGTGGTTAAATGCAAGCTTAGCATCCAGCTCCAAACTAGTTTATATGCAAATACAACATCTCTCCAGCCAAAGCTTCACTAAAGACCACTTCTTTAAGTAAGGTTTTAAAAGGCCTTGACACCAAGGAGATATATCTACATTGCTTCTTTACACCTGGAAAGTTAGACCAAGAGCTAGTGAGAAGGTAAAATTCCACCACTGGATTTTGAACAACCACAAATATTAACATAGTCAATACCAAAACATCCCTGGGCACCTAGGGTGCACCACGCAATATTTTGGTCTTTTTAAATTGAGCTAGTATTTTTTTTTCTTTTGTCGGTCATGGGCCTTGAACTCTGGGCCTGAGCGCTGTCCCTCAGCTCTTCAGCTCAAGGCAAGTGCTCTACCCTTGAACTACAGTGCCACTTCTGGTTTTCTGGTGGTTTATTGGAGATAAGAGTTTCACGGACTTTCCTGCCTAGGCTGGCTTTGAACTGCGATCCTCAGATCTCAGCCTCCTGAGTAGCTAGGGTTACAGGTGTGAGCCACCGGCGCCCGGCTAAATTGAGCTAGTATTAAGTATTGCTGAAATATTACACGTAGTGATAGATGCCCTGAATTAAAAAAAAACCACCACAGTCTTTAAATAACCTTTACAGCAGCGACAGATATATAAGCATAGCATTACTGTGTGATAGGTTAAATGCTTCTGTAGGGATATAGGAAAATACATTCTCTTAAAATGAGTATTTTCTAAAATACTTAAAATTTTTCATCCTTCAAATCATTTTTTATCCATGTAGGTAGGCAGCGTTCTTAGATGTATATTTGCTCTACATTTGATGGACGTAGGTACCACATATGTATAGTATGATTGTCAGGGAAGACTGGGTTCTGTCCAGTCACAGCCCCACAAATCCAGGAACTTATAACAACACAGGTTTACTTCCTGTTCATGCTATTCATGTCAAGTCATCTGGAAAACTGTGTTCACATTGTCACTCAGAGCTTCAGGTTGATAGAGCAACTACTACCACAAATTAGCACTCTAGATCTTAAAGCTTCTGCTCAGAAATGATACCCCCACTCCCTCTCACTTTAATTGGCTAAAAAAAAGTCCCGTGGATGTCTGTGAGTTCAGTGCAATGGGGAAGAACAATTGTACTACAGTGTATCCTGAAAAGGGAGGGAGCCAAATGTATGTGAAGTGTTCTAAAGATCATCACCAAGACGGAGCCAAAATGGAAGGCTAAGCATGCTATTCCTGGACATGGTGCTAATGTGCCTTCTTGGTTCCCAAGAGTTCATTTTCCTTGAGTGTTTCACTATTTCTCTAGGAGATTAAAAAAAAAAACAACAAGAAGATGCATTGATGACTCTTTTTTGTGAAATCTCATATGTGACATGTTCCCATTCCTAGTTGGAGACTTTGGAAACCTTGCTTTCAAAATAGGTCTGAGTCACTGCTGTTGAGAGTAATATTTTTGAAAAAAAAATGAAGGAACTGTGAGTAGAAACACAAAAAGGAAGCAGGGCAGATGGCAGAATGGGAGATTTTGCAATGAAGTTATTGGCAAGAAACAGGAGGCTGAGAAAAGATGGACCTCAAATCCTGAAATGTATTTCATATCTGTAAGGAGATGGAAGCCTAAATCCTGTAATAGTTCCACATTACATAGACATTAATCAATAAAAATGAATAATCATCTGAGTAGAGAACTGGGCAAAGGAAACAAAGAGAGTTCTTTTCACATGCAAAGTGTCCATCACCAAACAGAAGGAACTTAAGGTTTCTAACAAACATAGGATAAGTGGAAATTAATTATACAACTCACACTCATATCTACACATAGACAATGTCAAATCTCCTTAATCAGTATGAGGTCTATTATCTTATTTTAGCAAACAGAAAATATAATTTACATGGGCCTTCATCAGCTTAGTAAAAAATTACTCTTCCAAACATATGAAGTTCTCAGTTCCAATTTCTATTATCAAGAATAGAAACTATATTTTCAAATGTATGTGCCTGCTCAAGAATTAAGAAATACCTCGTTTCACTCATCTTCTAGTTCAAGTAGTTTTATTTTACATAATTTTTTTCAAATAACTTAATCTTTCAGTGGTTTACTCTTCCTTCTTTCCTTCCATCCCCCTGCCCTCTTCCCTCCTTCCTTCCTATCTTCCATTCCTTTCTTTTCTTTTTTTCTTTCTGTTTCTTTAGGGTAGAGTCTCACTACAGCACACAGGCTGACCTCAAAGGTGTAATATTCCTGCCAAGATTCCTATTGCTGGAATTACAGGTGCCTGGGTACTTTGTTTCCTAACAGTACTTAGAAAGAAAATTCTCGGGGCTGGGAAGGTGGCTCAGTGGTAGAGCGCTTGCCTTGCATGCCTGAGGCCCTGGGTTTGATTCCTCAGCACCACATAAGAAAAAAGAAAAAAAAAGCCGGAAGAAAGAAAATTCTTTAGGAAGACAAGTAGTGATGTGGGATATTTTATAATTTGGAGTCAGGAGCTTGTGGGGCGATTCCCAACTCAGTGGACATCAGTCATATCCTTCATATTACACCCTATCAACCCTCAAAACACAGCTTTTGTGCAGGATTTGTGGAGGGTTTGATGATGTCATCTTTTTGACAATGTGAACCCATGAAACTTCAATGCAGTATCGTAGCTGTGTGACATCAGCTCCATAGGGAGGCAGTGTGGCCTAAGGTACATGGGTGAGGACTTTGAAGTTGGCATGCATATCTAGTGCCAGTGTTCCTATTGGAATTAGTGGTCTTGACCAGGTACCGATGGCTCATACTGATGATCCTAGTTGCTCAGGAGGCTGAGATCTGAGGATCGCAGTTCAAAGCCAATCCCACCAGGAAAGACAGGTGATTCTCTTATTTCCAGTTAAGTACCAAAATTCCATATGTGGAGCTGTGGCTTAAGTGGTAGAGCACTAGCCTTGAGCAAAAAGATCCCAGAGACAATGCTCATATTCTGAGTTCAAGCCCACTCTGAACTGATAAGATCTATCCACCACAAAATAATTCTGATTCACCTGTGGTACATTTGAGAGGGTCCATTCGAGTTTCCTGAATTTTTACTAAATGTATCTTCAAGCTTCTTAGAAATAAGGGCTATTGACAACTTGGTAATGTGCACAGCCTTTGACAGATGTCTCCAAATATACAGGGCTGATCTCCCAGCCATGTCCAGAACAAGAGCCTCCACATGTCCAATAAAGGATTCTCTCTTGTCATATAACAGCACTATGCTTCTTCCATGTGAGATAAAACCCTACTGCTTTAAATGTTGATGAACTCATCTATCAAGACAAGAAAGAGCTCCACCTTAGAATCGATTCTCCTGCAGCTTTGCTCCTAAATACAATCAGAAACGCCAGCGAACTTTCTTTCTTAGATATTTTAAGATCATTTGTTACCCTAACATATGACTTAAAAGGAAATATACCATCAAGACTTGGTTTTATGTCCAGCCACCCTGTCTCATACATGATTCTCCCCGAATAGGAAACTGCATTGGTCCTATAACTCCATGCTACCTGTCTTCCATGTAATACCTTCATGCATGGTGAAACATCCTTCCTCCACCATGGTATTGGCATTATCTAACAATCTTCTCTCTACTCAAAGTTTATGACTTAATAGAAGAACCTTCCATATTCTTCTTGTCAATCAGATATAGGTACCTTTATTTCCTCCTTGTCATCGTTCTTACCCTGAGATTATTGATTTGTTTACTTCCCCCACTTCATTATGAAGGCAAACTTTATACTTGATCCTCCTCCAATTCTTCTATTGTTTGGTAAGGAATCATGAATACATTCTCCACAAACATTTCCTGAATGCAAGAGCAAGTTCCCCTTCAGACGTACTGCTAGTTACAAGCACAACCTAGGAAAAGTTCTTTACTTCCTCATTTATAAACTTGAGGATTGATTAGTTGTACTAAGCATAAGCAACCATTATTCTATATATGCTTTTCCAAAGCCAGCATTTGCAATTAGAGGCTGATGATAACCAAAAGTCAAGTCATATAATAAAGTATCCCAAATCTAAAACCAAGCGGCCTTCCTTTAACTTTATGTCCCACCTGCTCCATTCCTTCACCCTTTGTCTAGCCACATCACCAGTTTCAATATTCTCCAAATGTACTATAGACCTTGCTGATCTTCAAACTTCTCTCATTATGAAGCATTATTCAGCTTCTCCTTGCCCAAAGAAACTCCACTCCTTCTCTCCTGCTGGCTGCTGACTCCAGCTCTTCTGCAAGATTTCTTCCTTAATTTTTTGCTACAGCATTGATTCTATTTGCTTGGTTCTATCATATTACAAGAGCTGTAGACATTATTACATTGATATAATAAAAATTATAAAGGTTATGAACATGTCTACATCCTTGACTTCACTGTTAGTTCACTAAAACTTTAAGGGGGTCTTGCTTGTCCCAGTGACATTCAAAATGTACAGTGCTTCACACATGAGTAGGTGTTAAATAAATGAAATTGTTGATATGTGAATATGTTCCTGCTGTCATCGAAAAGTGAGGGCTCACTCAAAATCAAACTGGGAAAAACTGGATGAGAATTTTTAATTTAACATCTTCCTTCTGGAGATTTTAGCTATAGAATGTAATGTGAAAGTAAAATGTGATAGAGTAAAATCATTTAGGGAAAAATGTTTATAACAATGAAAAACTGAAAAAAATCTAAGCTTAAGTAACACAGATCCAAGTTTGAACATAAAAAAGGTAATAGCTCAGCTACAGAAATGAAGAAGATGCTCAGCTCCTAAGGGGACATGAGAGTTAATACACATGTAGTTAGTCCTCATGAGTTTCAGATTAAGGCACAGGTTGGGACTTGGTAGAGGAGAAGTATATGAAAACATCAAAGAAATGGATTTAGGATGCTGGGAGACAGAAACTGTAATTAAGATTCCTACATGAAGCTAAGGAACTCAAAAAGTCACCTGGTCCACAAAAAGGACACTAGATAAACTCTGATACACTCCTTCTCCCAGAAGGAGACCAAGGATGGTGATTAGAAATGTCATGAAAGATAAAAAGAGAAATCACTTGTTGGACATCCAAGACCCTAGGATTGATCATGAGTGGATGCAGAATTCAAATTAACATCTTCATGAAATAAGAATCCTGAGCTAAGAAATTAAAATAGAAACTGGTTCAAGAGCTAAATTACTTAGTAACACATATGAATTGGTTCCCAAAGGACATAGGTACAAATTAGAACATATGGACTGACTCACTATATACACAAACCTGTAATAATCAAAACTTCTGCAGCAGAGGTACTCACAAAGCATGTAAGAAAATCGGACATGACAAGGAAGATTAATTTGTGTTCTACAAATTGAAGGTATAGAACATTGTAAAAGATTCTGTCCAAAACAGTTAAGAAATGGAACCAATCTGGACTATGAATGGATAAATGGCTAAGGAAAATGTGGTGCAAATTTAAAATTATATGTTATCCAGCCATCAAGAATTAAATAAAAAAACAAACCTGGTCACTTGCAACAAGACAGATGGAACTTACTAGGGGACATTCTATTAACTAAAATAAGCCAGACACAGAAGGAAAAGTTCTACACTTTCTCTTTTACATGTAGAACCTTAAAACACACCGATTTGAATGTAGAGTATGATTAATAGAGGTTGGCAGGGGTAGAGAGGAGAGAGGGATAAAGGGAAGCTGGATTGCTTTAGTACATGCTATATGCATGTGTTCAAATATCACCCTAAATCCCATTAATATGTGCAATTTACACATTCCAATATTGATAGACAAAGATCTATCAAATATAATTTAATATCATGAATAAATGAAAATGACTAAGACAGAGCTTAGTAGGCTGTTTTGAAAAAGAAAACGTGAGAGTGAGAATGAGAGAGGGATAATAAAGTAGATGATAAACCTGGAAAAATGATACAGAACATAGCAGAGAAAGGAAGACGTGAAGAAATCTCAGAATCCATCAAGAAACATGATCTACAGATTATTCAACCCTGTGGACATACAAGTTCCAAAATTAAAAAAAAAAACAGAAGGGAAGTAATATTCAAAATAATCCATAATTATAAGAAAACATGGCTTTCTAGTATTCTAAATGTAACCACAGCTAGGATAACCAGCAAAACTAAACTTAAAGAAAAAAAATGAATGGCTAAAACAAACGAAGAAAACAAGTTATCACCAAGGAGACTCTTACTGGACTGACATATTTCCCATCAGCTACAAAAGAAGAAAGCCATGAAAAACTCTCCTGGAATGTAGAAAATACCTTCCAAGAACAGAAGGAAAACAGCTCTCTTAGAATTCCATAGTTAGTAACATTTTCATTTATGCACATAGCCAGACAAAGACATTTTCAAGTAAGACAAAGAGATTTTACAAGTCCTAGCACCCATAAGATGTTTGGGTTAGGAGTCAAACAGAAAGGAATCCTAAGTAAATTGCAAACCACAGTAAGAATCTGGCACTAAAGTGGCTCATGTCTGTAATCCTAGTTACTCAAGAGGCTGAGATCTAAGAACCACAGTTTGAAGCTATCCTGGGAAGAAATGTCTGTGAGACTCTTATCTCCAATTTACCAGAAAAAGCCAGAAGTGGAGCTGTGGCTCAACTTGAGAAAACACTAGACTTGAGCAAAAATACTTAGAGAGAAGCACTCTGGCCTTGAGTGCAAGCCCAGTATACATGCTCTTTCTCTCTCTCTCTCTCTCTCTCACACACACACACACACACACACACACTCTTTCTCTCTCCCCCTCCCTCCCTCCCTCCCTTCTCTCTCTCTTTCTCTCTTTCCCCTCTCTCTTTCTCTCTCTATTTCTCTCTATTTCTATTTCTCTCTCTCTCTCTCTCTCTCTCTCACACACACACACACACACACATTATGCACAAAATAAATGATTGGGAAATCATGTTGGAAAATCCGTATAAAACTGTTTCCTAACAAACATAACAAAAGTAAGTGATCATGGTTAATGTGGCTGAAGGTAAAATACTGAACAACTATAATAGATGAGTGGGAAGATCATTGTTAAACAGCATTTAGGTCCTTTTACTATTTGGGAAAGGGAAAGAAACATGATCTTCAGCCTTTGATAAAAATACATGTAAAACATTTATGTGCATGTAAGTCAACATTATATTTTAATAGGGCAAGGAAGTGAGCTGCAGTTTCTCCAGTAAAGGTTAATGGAAAACTTTATGGGTTCTAAGCTAACAGAAACAAACATGAGGAAGAACTTACTATAGCTTGGAACCAAATGTTTTTGAAAAAAATAGTAATTTGGAGAAGGGACTGATTTAGTGATTGACAAGTAGACTCATGAAACTGAAACAAAAGCTCAATACAACCCAAAAAACAAACAGAGAGGGAGAGACCAAGGTACCTAAACGTATTTAAACCACAGCAAAGGAAATGTTCTAGAGTTGGTGAGGGAGTCTTTTGAAATAACTGTGGTTATTTCAGCTCTAAATCTAATAGGAGAAACTATCTTCAAGGAGAGCATCACCTTACAAAATACCTGCATGAACTTCTGTGATGAAACATTTCTTAAAATGACCATTCAATGTGTTAATGATGAAAGAGAAAAAAATTAAAATTAAGAATTTCTGTTCATAAAATATATTATAGGAAAGCTTTAAAGTTTTAGGAAGTCCATCTGCATATTAGAAGAAGAGATGTGAAGCCCATATCTGAGGAAAATGGCTTATATTCAGAAACAATAAAAAGTTCCTCATATTAAGAGAAAGTCTACAATAAGAAAAAAATGGACAAGAGACTTAAAAAGGCAAGAGTAAAAGTGGAAATGTACAAGAGGATTTTTATTAAAATTCTGTGCAAGCCGGGTGCTGGTGGCTCACCCTTATAATCCTAGCTGTTCAGAAAGCTGAGATCTGAGGATCGCGGTTGAAAGCCAGCCCAGGCAGGAAAAGTACCTGAGACTCTTTTTTGGGGGGGGGGTCCAGTCGTGAGGCCTGAACTCTGGGTCTGGGCATTGTCCCTCAGCTCTTTAGCTCAAGGCTAGTGCTCTACCACTTTAGCCACAGCGCCACTTCTGGCTTTTTTCTTTTTGCTTATGTGGTGCTGAGGAATCGAACCCAGGGTCTCAGGCATGCAAGACAAGCACTCTACCACTGAGCCAGCTTCCCAGCCGGTCCCTGAGACTCTTATTCCCAATAAACCACTCAGAAAACTGGAAGTGGTGCTGTGGCTCAAGTGGTAGAGTACTTGCCTTGAGACAGGTCAGAGACAGTGCCCAGGCCCAGAGTTCAAGTTCCACGACCAAAAAAAAAAAAAAATTCTGTGCAAACAAAGGATTTTGCCATTTGTCTTTTAAAAGGTATAGAAGTTCAAATAAACAAAGTTGTAGAATGCAAACAAAGATTGACTCTCACTTTAGAAATGGGTGGCTGGGAATAAGGCAGAAAACGTTTCCCCCTATAGCTCTCTGTGCCTTTAGAATTTGTCATCTGTGATTTGATATCTGTAAGAATAGAGTAAATGCATATAGGATAATTAACTTGTAGTTTCTCTGATCTGCTATTCCATATTCATATCAACTGTGCAAATGTTTCTTATTTAAAAATAATTCTGGCAAAATTGGTGTCTATTGTAACAGGTAAATAAATATCTCTGGCATAGAGCAATAGCAATAAATGTATTAACATCTATTCTATACAAAAGACACGATTTATTGAGTTTTATTTTGTTTACAATCTTAGTTATCCATTCATGGATTGGTTCACTAAACAATGACTTATTGAGTGAAAACATGCACAGGACTTACAAAGTGAAAAGATGCAGGTTTTATTTTAAGGTACTCATAATATAGTAAAGAAAACAGAAAAGTAGACAAGCAACTTACTCAGCTCCTAACTGCTGATATAGCACAAATTATGTAAAGCAAATTGATATAGTTTAGTAAGCATGGGAAAAAAATAAAAGCAAGGGTAAAGAACTGAAGTCGACAAGACAAGGCACCCAGGCCCAGTACAGAAGGTGAGAGAATCACAGACACACAGAAATTACTCAGGGCATGAAGCAGGTAGGACATGCTCTACTATGGACAGTAGTTTAAAAAAAAATCTATGTATATTCAGGAACCAACAAGTTCATTGGCAGGCTTTAAAGAAAGGTGAAGAGAGCATCCTGGAGAGAAATGAAGCTAGAACACTGCTCTCTGGGAGAAAAGCTCACAGGACTATACTCACAGGTTAAGACTAAGGACATCTAAGACATAGATGTTTTAAACCAATCAGGATTCCCAAAGAATAGTTTTAGTTGTACAGTAGTTCCATTTAAAGAGAAAAAAAACCCTGATTTTAAGGACCCATCTACCTCCCAAAGGACTAAACAAGCATTTTAGAGCATAGTCCTGAATCTGATTTTCCAAAGTTCGCCTGGTGATTTTGATGGCAACTCGAGCATGGGAACTCCCAGTTCTTAAGATCTTCTGACATTGGGGTTGGGAAGATGGTTTAGTGGTAGAGTACTTGCCTTGCATGAGGCCCTGGGTTCAATTCCTCAGCACCACATAAGCAAAAGTGGCGCTGTGGCTCGAGTGGTAGAGCACTAAGCCTCGAGTTGAAGAGCTGAGGGACAGTGCCCAGGCCCAGAGTTCAGGCCCACAACCAACAACAACAACAACAAAAAGATCTTCTGACATGAACTCTTGTCTGCAAGGATCAATCAAGGCCAGTCCCCCAAAGGGAACTTTTTAATAAGTCTTTCTTACAAGAGAAACACAAATTCATATGAAAGCCCAGTTGCTACAGACAAGGAAAATAAAAACAATAACAACAACATTTTTTTTATTTAAAACAAAATAAAATGTAGGACAGAACACCAAAAAAAAAAAAAAAGAAAACAAAGAGTACAAGTTAACATTGTATTTATCTTGGCCATGTTTGGAGTTGGGTCTTCCTGGTTGGCATCCATATGAACACAGCATTCTGGCCTAAAAGTAGGAAGCCTTTCACCACCCAGGGCAACATGGGAAGAGTCAACACTACTATACCAACATAACATGATGCTTTGCCTCTATTTTGAGGCTCGTCTTCCTTTCTAAATTCCATCTTGGCCACTGTTTGAGATATTTTGCAAGACATAATTACACAGTAATTGTGACATGAAAACAAAAGAAAGACAGAGGGGGAAAAACGGAAAACCAAACCACCCCACAAAGATATATTTTTAAACATTTAACAGCCTTGAATCTAGATGAGTCACATACCAAATAGAAATACCGCCCACAATTCCACCTGATCTGCATAGTGTTTTCCTCCGAAGAGCGAACCGTATGTTTTTAAAATTTATTCATTCACTCATTGGTTAGGTATTTGTTGGACAATCGCCTGTAGCAGCCCCATGATGGGAGTATGGCAAGGCAGTGAACAAAGCCATCTTGTTCTGCCAACACTCCACATGCTAGAAAAGGAGAAGAGATTAGATAACTCCTGACAAGGACATGCGGGGGGGGGGGGGGCAGACGGTACTGCTGTGAAGCAGAGGAACAAGAATGTTAAGGGAACTTGCAATTGTACAGACCTAATCCAGCCTGGGAGTTATGGGGAATTCCCCTTAAAAATTTAACTAAAGCAAATGGGTAGAAATTCAACAAGAAGATGAAATAAAGAATCGGAGAGAAGGAAGAAGGGTGAGTATGTGTGTATTTTAGAAGGCAGAGCAGAAAGGGAATGAATTAGAGGTACTGGGAGAAGCTTAAGAAGCGTAGAGAAAATCTAGCTGGGCGCCAGTAATTCTAGCTACTCAGGAGGCTGAGATCTGAGGATTGTGGTTCAAAGCCAGCCTGGGCAGGAAAGTCCGTGAGACTCCTCCCTCATATTAATCACCAGAAAACCAGAAGTGGTGCTGTGGATCAAGCAGTACAACACTAGCTTTGTGCTGAAGAACTGAGGGACAGCTCCTAGGCC
>NW_012267219.1:32973865-33025035 GCF_000151885.1 Dipodomys ordii | reverse complement strand
GGGAGGGAGGGAGGAAGGAAGGAAGGAAGGAAGGAAGGAAGGAAGGAAGGAAGGAAGGAAGGAAGGAGGGAAGGAAGGAAGGAAGGAAGGAAGGAGAAAAGAAAAATAGGAAATTTGAAGAAATGAGACAGAGTATGGCATGCTTGAAGAATAGAGGATACTCTGGCGGAACAGAGACCAAAAGAGGAGAAGAGAGCAAAGCATATGATGCATAAAGAAAGAAAGCTGGAGAGACAGATATATGGAATCTAATTCATCTGCCATTTCTATCATGAGTTAGGTAGATGAATACCTTTGTCCCAACATGCAATTAGCTGGAAACACAGATTGCCTTAGCCAAGGTCCTGAAATCACAGCAAAGTCAGGAATCTATTGCTCTAGATGCATTACTCTAATAATTCATTAGACTAATGGTTCCATGTGAGTTCCCTCCCATCGGGGTTTGTTTTAGCTCGAAACTAAGAATAATCATTTAGAAGAGGAGAATTAGATATGCACTTCTGTTGGCACACTGATATAATTTGGATGCTTCCTAATTTTGTTTTTATTTGAGGGAATGTTGGGTAAAGAACAATTTTGGATGTTTTAATAGACATTAGCATCAATGAGCGCATTATTTGTCCAGTACATCATATTAGTGAATGATATTGTAATACAGTTTTTCAAAATATTGATATTAGAGAAAACTAGACACAGGCTTTCTCTGCATTTCATTATAACTTCACGTGAATGAATCAATAATTACCTAAATAATAATTTAAATTAAAATATAAAATCATTCGTTCACCCAAAATTAATGATAAGGTAAGAGGTATATTCTTTATGTATTTATGAATCTCTCCATTCTTTTCAGAGTTTTGTAGTAATGTATTCAAGGTCTTAGGACAGTACAGGATCAACACTAATCAAGGAGTTTCTGAAAGCCAGATGCCTTGCTAATTAATTGGCAATCTCATGGCTGCCTCACATCAACGGTAAGATCAATGTATTATAATTTATTTCTACAGGCTGGAAAACAAACACAGAACACTTAATAATTTATCTCTGGTCTAGCAGTTTCGGGATGGCAGGAGCAGGATACACACCAGGTCTGCGGGCCCCCAATGCCTGCTTCCTACGTGGGAAGACAAGCCTCAGGACTCTTCCTTCTGGGTACTCTCGTTAGACTCTATCCTTGCTGCTCAATGGGAAGGTTGACTAGCTGGCCTCCGATTGCATTTCCAGTAAGAGGTATTTGTTAACTTACAGTAGAATGATAAAATATATGTCATATATATATATATATATATTATATATCTACAAACAACTATAATAAAATACATTTTTTTCATTTCTTTCTCTCTTTCCTGAATCTGCTGGTTATTAGAATGAGTGACAGAGTGACTATATTTTTTTGAAATTTTATAAAATTCCGTCATATAGGCAATATACCTACATGTGCATACAAGTGCCATAGGACAATAAAGAAGACTGTATGGCCAGTATCTTCAGTCATGAAAGAATATCAAACCTACTGGCTCATGCTATTAAAATGTGCCCACACAGGCTAATTTCAGTCATGGATAGGTAGATGTTCAATGAGAGAATCATTGTCTCTTTGTCCAAAGAGACCCTGGACTGCCAGACGTTTCTACCCTCTAATCCCCAGCATACTTACTACACACCACCAAGATCAACATCGTGATTCTGAAAGCAGTTATTGGCAAGGAAAGTAAAAAATTAACAGATTCTCTTAACAAGGGTCTGAATTGTTGATATTTCTTGTCATGACGACTTCAAAATTCTGTAAGAGTGTTTCTAATCTTTATTAAGAAAGTATTCTGTTCTAGTAGCATAAATCAGCTAAGATGGGATTTTAATAAAGATGTTGACTAAAATTAGGAGCAGGACAAACATGTCATGTAGGCTCACAAGTTCTAAATAGAAAACTGGCTCTATCAAAATGGAATCTGAGCCCAGCACAATAGTGCAAGTCTATAATCACAGCTACTCAGGAGATAGAGATGAGAGGATTATAGTTTGAGGCCAGCTCAGGCATAAAGAAGCTCCATTTCAACCAGTAACTAGGCACAGCAGTAAATATCTGTTATCCTTATTACCAGGGAAGCACATTGGCTGAGCGGAGGGGCATGTGTCTGTCAACCTTGGTGACACAGGGAAACACAAACAGTAGGATCACAGCCTGGCATACACCGAGACTGTACTTCAAAAATAACCAATGAAAAAGGGCCTAGAGGTGTGGCTCGAGTGCTAGAATGCTGGCCTAGCAAGCGGAAGGTCCTGAGTTCAACCCCTAGGACTGCCAAACCAAAAAAATTGAAAACAACAAAAAAAAAAGAATCAGCAATTCCAGAGAATGACATTTCAGCAAATGTAGACACACACACACAGACACACACACACACACACACACACACAAACACAGACACATGCACAAATGTGTGCAAACAGACCAAGAAACAAGGCACAAGATCACTTTTCTATAGAAAAAAGTGTGGTGTCAGACCTGAGGGTCTTGGGTTTCAAAACAAACTCTTGAAAGAGGAAGGAGGGAAGTATAGTAAAGAATGAAATAGAAGAAAGTGTAAGCAATGGCCTCTACAAAGAATGTCAACAAAGCTTAGCTCCAGCCAGGAAAGAGCTAGAACTATACAAAATGCCAAAGATGACATAAAAAGTGAGGCTGCACAAACAAAAAGCAAAGCTATTCAGAGCCAGAAAAGAAACAAAGACTATTAGATCTGGCTTTTGGTGGAAGGTGGACATTTAGCAGATATTCAGCAGCAGCAGCCCAGGATATCCATACACCTACCTCTACTATACCCACTCATCTCACTGACTCAATTACAGTCAAGATTCCAGACACTCACAAGGAAGTAAACAAGGTACTTCTAAAACAAAACACACAAACATGGCACCGAAGATACACTGGTATTTGTTTTGTTTTCTACAAGGAACAAGCAGCAAACAGTAAATTAAGCATTCTTAAGTATCTGAAGCTGAAAGAAGGAAACAATAAAGAAGCCCCAAAATTATTTGAATCAAGTTCAATACTCTGGCCCTGCTCAATTAAGAAGATGAGCAAAGCCGGGCACCAGTGGCTCACGTCTGTAATCCTAACTTCTCAGGAGGCTGAGATCTGAGGATCATGGTTCAAAGCCAGCCCACAGCAAAGTCCTAGAGACTCTTTTTTTTGTTTTGTTTTGTTTTTTTAATTGTGAAAATACATACAGAGGGGTTACAATTACATGGGCAAGATAGTGAGTACATTTCTCATCAAGCATTGTTGACTCCTCCTTTGTTTCCCCTTCCCTTCCTTTTCCCTCCCCCCGACCCCAGCCAACGTTGTAAAGTTCGTTTTTCGACATAACGTCTTGTACATCTCATTGTTGTAATGGGTTCACCTGTAACCCTATTTAAACAATTTGCTTTTCCCCTTCCCCTCCACAAATTATATCAACATCACATACAGTGAAAACAAGTCCTAGAGACTCTTATCTCCAATAAACTACCAGAAAACTGGAAGTGGCGCTGTGGCTCAAATGCTACCAGTTGAGCTCACTTGAGCTGAAGAGCTGAGGGACAGCACCCAGACCCCACAACTGGCAAAAATGAAAAAGAAAGAAAAAAGAAAACAAAAAAAAGATGAGTACAACTTTTACAAAATGAAACAAGGATGATAAACTGGGGGCCATCACACTTTAAGTTTCTTTTGCCTGGACTTACTTCTACCCTGAATCTTCCCATGGTTTGTTTCTTCACTTTGTTCAATACCCTCCAATTACTGCATTGTTTATTTATTCCTTATTTTTTTTAGATAGTCATGGGGCTTGAAATCAGGGCCTGGGTGCTATTCTTGAGCTTTGTTGCTCAAGACTAGCACTCTACCACTTAAGGACCTTTGAAGGTGTCCCTGTCATGGTGCAGTCTGGAAAAGGGCTGTGTATGGCCTGGAAAAGAAGTGACAACTCATAAGAACTGTTGTCACATTTCCTGAGGGACTGCGAATCTGAAATGGGGAAATGTCTTTATTTTGCTCCTAATTTCAATCTCTGGGTCAGCACTATAGGAACAAGAGACAAAGAAATAAACAGCATTGAACCAGGAGTCATCAGGCCCAGGTTCCAATCTTCCTCTGACTGCTATTAACCAGCGTGACTTGAGCAAGTTCTTTGCCCTCCCTGGGCCTCAGTTTCCCCAACAGCAAAGTAAGGCAATACTGCTGTTCCTCACTTTGTACTGCCTAGAGATTGTGTGATTAATATCACAATGTAAGACAAAGATTAAAGTTCTAAGAAGAGTGAGGAAAGGGATAGTAGGGAAGGGATAGATGAGATGACATTGATCGAGATATATTCATCAACTACACTGTTAAATGGCATTTCCTTTGCACAACTGCTTAAAGAAAATAATCACAAGAAAAAATGAAGTAAATGAAATGACTGCTGCCCCAAATAGAAATACAGAGAGCGGATTATGTTTCTAATATTTTGGAACACTTCCATGTGTTCACCTGGTAGCACAAGCTGTTGAAAACCTCAAAGTGGGCAGACAGATGCCCAATGTCATCGAAGTCACCCATCCTCAAGGAGGGCGGGAAACAGGGGCGACTAATATTCTGTAAGCCAAGTGCATCTTGGAATCAATAAAACAGGATATACAGTTCTTCAGAGATCAGTTCTGGAACAGGTTCCTTTGACTTTATCATTGTTATTGTTGGTGGCGCTTTTTTGGTTTTAGTTTAAGGATTTATTTTGTCATTGTTATTGTTGGTGGTGCTTTTTGGTTTTAATTTAAGGACTAATTTTGTATGTAAAATCTTTCACTGGGCACAGTTTCACATACACATAAGACTAGAGGTGGCTCACAGTCCATACCCTCAGTAGCACCCTTTTGGGAAAATTCAAAATAACCAGAAATAAAACATCTAGAATGATAGGGTGAAATGATTTCTACTTCCCAACTAGTATGGGATTCATGGCTGAAGAAGACTCGTGTGAGTATTATAAACAAAGTATCACTTAGACTTTAGGGAAGACCTAGACATATTTTATACTCATACACATTTTATAATAACTCATTAGTGTTGTAGCATCTAAACCATTAGATGTAGAATTCTTGTTTTGTTGGTATTGTTGTCATTTGCCATACAAAATTAACCTGTGGGCCATATTGAACTCCACTCAGCCTGCACAAATAAAACAAATTCTGCCTAAAACTCACTTTTAAAATGTTTGTTATAACCCTATAGCAATAAATAATAAAATTTCAAACCAATCCAGGGCCCTGGATAGTTAACCTTATTTCATTAAACAATAGATACCACTGATTATAGTCTGTCCTACAACTAAGTATTAAGAATGGCCGGGGGGGGGGGAATTCAACTATGAAAGAATTCTCTTCTTTTCTAGTGTAAATGCTCTTACCTGGACCAGCCTCTGTGATCATAACTGGGACTTCAGGTGTATACCACTCCTGGTATACTTTTTAATTTTCTAGGCCTTGGCTCATTCAGTTCCTTTCATCCAGAATCCCTTTCCTTTTTCTTCATGTTTCTATTTGAACTCCCTTAAATCACTGCTTATATATCTTTATAATAATTTCCTTTTCCTGTAGGTTCTCAAAGTGTCCTAAGATATTCTTTATATGATGATTCTTTATTATATTGCATGATGGTGGGTTCTTTCTTTTTAAGTAAAAGTTCAGATAAATACTTCAGATTTTACTCATTTGTATCACTATTTTTCAAGTTGCTCAATGGGCATCTAAGGCCAAGAAAACCTTTCCCAGATTTCTAAATATTAAAAAGATCAACATTTCCATCTGTGAGAAACCCAAAAGCTTAGGAATAGATAGAATAGAGAGAGAACAAAGCAAGACACCTGTACAGAGATCACTGACTTCCAACAAATGTTCCATTCCTCACACAATATTACAAGAAATGAATTTACTTTTTTCTGTTACTGTCACATTTTCCTCCTGATGAACAGGGCCCTCAGGCACTGGTCCTGCTGTCACTAATTGAAATGTGTTTCCCTGATATGCAGCTTGGTTGTCTTGTTGATTCATGTAGCACCTTGCTTAATTAAATCATGCAAATACTCAGTTACAAAAAGGACCAAATTTCTACTATACAATTCAAAAGACCATTAAGGAAGAAGCCAATCAACATCAGATAAGACTAAATGACTAAATATACAGGCAGCCCAGTTGCAATAGAAAAACTCAAATTATCTTCCTTTCTGATAGCTACTTGCCATACCAGAGTGTAGTTCCATTTTACATTTGGGTGTTCTTCAGGTCCATTGTACAGAATGTACTATAATAGCAAGCACAAAAATGTCCATACGGGGATAAAGCAGCACAAACAACCCACTTAAACAAGTTCCCAAATTGCAGCAAAATGATCAACAACCTTGATATCATCAGTCTTGTGACTTAAGAGAGACATTACATTTGCCTCTGCAAAATCCTTATGGTAGCTTTTATTTTCAATACTTTATAGCAGCAAAGAAATGACTCCAGAGGCATAAAAAGTGCTGAGGAGAGAAGAGATGGCAGACAGTCAAATGTCAGCTCTTCCATAATCTCACTAAACCCCTATGTAGGATTATGATGTGTGTATGTGGAGGGGGGGAATATGTTCCTCAGACACTGTATATCCTGTCCATTTTTCAGTCTCTCAGTGCATCCTAAATGTATATATGTGATACATACAATATATAAACATATATATGCAACAACACACAATATTATATGCTCTGAACTCTGCAGGACATCCAGGATACAAAATGAGTAAGATTCATCCTTCTCTCAAAGAGCCCATAGGCAAGTCCAAGACCTAGCCAGGCCACTTCTTCTGCCGAGGTGCAGTTAGATTCTGCCCCAGGCCTATTTTAGGTACTTCCACTAATGTACTCAAGTATGGCCTCACATCTGTATATATTCTTTTTTTTTCTTTTTTTGTTGGTCGTGGGGCTTGAACTCTGGGCCTGGGCGCTGTCTCTGTGCTCTTCAGCTCAAGGCTAGTGCTCTACCACTTGAGCTACAGTGCCACTTCCAGATCTGTGTGTATTCTTTAGAACACACATGCTTGGAAGCAGAATCCACGACTTGTTCATGGTTTCCTCTCACATCTCCAACTGCTTTCTCTCCAGTCATATTGCTCCTAACCTGGTCCTAGATAGGTCAAGGAAACCCATAACTCAGTTTCCTTTACTCTGATCATTCTTCTCCCAGATATTTGTGTTACTATCACCATCTTAACCTTGTTTCGGTTCAAATGTCCCTTTCTGAAGAGAAATCACTTCTCAAATCACTTTTTAAACTAAAAGTTCCTAACCACAACCTATTCTCTCTACCATGCCTTATTCGTCTCCATAACACACATCACTAATACTCTCTCTCTCTCTCTCTCTCTCTCCATGTCCACTCTCACTGTCGATCTCATCCTGCCATCAATAACAAGTTCCAGGAATATTCTTAGCTTCCAATGTTTATACATTTTTACTACTGTATTTCTAACATCTTCAATACATTATACAGAGTTTAGGGATGCATGATGACTCAATGAATGATAGAAGCAACAAAGCTAGCATAATACAATCTCAAGGAAATGAACATTTCTAGCATTCAAAGGGTAAAACTAGTGGGGAACATTTTGATTGGCCACTTAGCGTATAGGCATGCAGGTTTCCTTGCAAGGACTTCTATATGTCTCTGATTTTGTGAAATCTCTGATGCCTGGCCTCCTACCAGTGAGAACTTTCCACACATGGTCCTGTATGATTAGCCTGAGCCTATCACACAGTCTTCTATTAGCATTCTGATCAACAGCCACAACCACAGAAGCAGCATCAGCTAGTTTCCTCTTGGCCGTGACTGCTGATCAGACTGTTTCTGCCCAGAGACTCGATCACCTTCCTCGTCCTTATTACGGATCTCTCCTTGGTTCCCAACTATTTCTAGTTCTGGTGAATCTAGTGAGTCTATCACAACCTCCTCAAATTCTCTCTTCACTCACATTACCTAGTCCATTCTATTGCTTAGACCTAAACAATTCTGATCACATGAGAAAGAAAATAAGAGTTCAGAGTGACACCTAGTAAGTGACAAATAAATCTGTTTGGTTCCAAGGAAGCTGCACAAGGGCTGTGACCAGATGTTGACTTTGAACAATCAACCAGACCCAGATGGTTAGGGTAGGATGAGCCTCGAAGGCAAGGAATACAAAACTGATTCTTAGAAATCTCCCACCATGAGCTAGGCACTACGCTCAATATCCCACAACTAGCCAGATAGTGCCAACTTATGATTGGAAAAAAAAAAGTGAAAATGTGATTTCCTAGGAGTTCGACAAGACTGAGATGAAATCAAATGATGAATGACAGACTCGCTCGATGGAAGGAGAGCCACATAAAACCTGAGTGTGGGCACGAGGCCGTGAACCCCAGCTAAGTGTGGGCACAAGCCCGTGAACCCCAGCTATCTGTAGTCAAATCTGTGCTTCAGTACCAAAGGTGAGGCAGGAACACAACATTAGGAAGAAATACAAATCTGAAAGTGGAAGAGTAAACTGTACTCTAAAACAGAAAACACATTTGCCTCTGTTAGCTACAATATTATTTCTACCTCATCCCTTTCATACTATGTTCTCCTTCTGCATCAGTGTCTGGATAGGGTGTTGGGCTATAGATGTTAAATAGAAGTAAGTAGTAATGATTCTTTTGCTTCTCATTTCTCAGTTACTTTTGCCTTTTCCATTTTCATTGACCTTTCCAGTCCTCATGAAACTTCCTCATCTTCTCCCTACATTCCGTATGAGACTTCTCATATTCACAAAGAAATGAAGAAAGTAAACTACAAATAATCAAGAAGTTGTCTTTATCATGCTTGGTTGGCCGTGCCCCTCACAGTTTTGCTCAGAAGTCTAAAGGTCCATCGTTTATGTGTATTTTTAACTATTTATTGAGCTTAAGTATTAAAAGTTAGCATTTTATCAAGTACATTTTAATACTTTAAAAATGTATATTAGGCACTGGAGTATGACAAATTATGCAGAATTCTAGATATTCACACACAGTGAGGATACTCTTAAGAGAGAAACACAAAGGCTTGATGCCTAAGTGCCTCTTCATGTTTATTTTAAATTAATATACGTACTGAAATGAAGTCCAAGATATGGAAACAAAAGACTTTTTCTTTTTTTAGTTTTTGGTTTTTGATGATTGTCTTCTTTACCCTATTTATGGTGTAGTCACATGTCTATCTTTGGGAGGGTTGGGGGGGGGGAAGGTACAGAACTTGAGGGGGAAAGGGTGAAAAAGTGCAGCCGTGGAGCTCCAAGACACTGATGAAAGTGAACTATTCATGGGTGGAGACAGGAGGGAGAAACTGGGAGAGAATGCAGGAACAGATGACACTAAACCAAAGGAAATGTACTCACTACCTGACTCATGTCATTGTGCTCTCTCTGTACATCAACCTCTATAATAACAATAAAGCATTTTTTAAATGTGCATTAAACATCTCCTAGGGTCAACATTTCAATTCTCTTTTTTCTCTCTGCCAACCTCCACTACCACATTCAGGAGTCCATTGCCTTAAAATTATTTCTTCCCCATTCCCATGTAATCAGGATAATTACCTTTCTACAGGTAGATATCATGGTAATAGGACCTATAAAGATTCTTTTCATATAGATTCCATGATTTCCCTCATTTTCAATAATTAGTATGTGTGTAGAATAATTTCATCAGATGAGCAGAAAAGCTCAAAAGCTATGTACATATGTCCATCTAAGATTATGCTAAGTGAAATGAACTCCAAGATATGGACACAAGAGACTTTCCTTTGCTGTTGTTGTTCTTAATGTACTATGTGATTTTTTTTGTTTCCTTTGTATGTTCTTTCCTCTCTGGTATATCCCCTGTTGTCACTGTACTTGATTTTGGTACCCTGTATCTTGTATATACATTTGTCTAATTTGAGGAGGGGAAGGAGAATAACACAATGCTGTTACACAGACACAGGATGACCCATGGCAACAATGATACCCACAAGACAGTATATTGGAAATTAACTTTACAGGGGGAAGAGTGAAGGAGGTAGGGGAAGGGAAGGGAAGGAAAGGGGTAACAAGAAATGTACTCATTGCCTTACTCACATAACTCTAACCCCTCTGTATAACATCTTTAAAATAAAGTAAAATTTTAAAAATATTCTTTTCATAATAGGAACACAGGAAGTATTCACTAAGTAGCTTTACTCATGAAACAATCTGTTCATAAAAACCCAAAACAAATAAAAAGTAATCAATATAAACTGGTAGTAAATTTTCTTTGGAGAGAAAACTTTTAATTTCCCAGAAGGAGCCCCTTTCAGCACCTCTTAAATGCTGATATATGAGTATCAAGGTCCTCGGGAGGCCTCATCCAACACATCTGGCATCAGGAAAAGCAGATAAATGTCACCAGTGGGATGTCTGTAACCACCTCAAGAAGTCATCTAGCACAGCCTGACAATTTTTTAAATGTCACGGTGTTTTCTCTCAAGGACTTTTGTCAATAACCAGAGGATTCTTATACTATACACTTTTAAATATCAGTTCAGAAAATTACAATGCATTATGAAGAAAAACACCTTAACTAACAAGTTATAAATACATTTAGAATAAAAGTACACTTTGCACAAAAGTTAAACTCTTACTGAGACAGAAATCAATCTTTATGATAATCACTGAGGCATAGGTTGAATGTATTTTCCATGAGAGACAGACTTCTCCATAATATTTATGAAGGCATATGTAATATTAATTCAAAGAGAAAAGGCCAACATCTTTTCAAAAATCCGGATATTTTCTGTATTCAAAGCAAATACTTAAGCCAAAAGCAAACTCACAGTACAGTCATCAATGAATACAAGTCAAAATTATTAATCATGATTTATAAATATGCCTAATTAGTGAAGGATATGTAAGAGATATAATCTTAACAACTGGTTCATAATGGCTGAAGCACATCTGGTATCAAATCTGAGTATGCAGAAGGATGACACAAGAATCCTGAGAGAAGCAGGGTGCTGGTGGCTCACACTTGTAATCCTAGCTATTCAAGAGGCTGACAGCTGAGGATCATGCTTTAAAGCCAGCATGGGCAGGAAAGATCATGAGATCCTTGTCTCCAATTAGCAACCAGAAAAATCTGTAAGTGGAACTGTGACTTAAGTGGTAGGATACTAGCCTTGAGCATAAAAGGTCAGGGACAGTGCCCAGGCCTTGACTTCAAGCCAAGGACCAGCATCAAAAAAGGAAAAAAAAAGAATCCTGAAAGAGAGGGTCAGGGAAGCTGTTGTCCTTTATGGTCTAAGGGCAACCTCAGGGCCACTTCTTCCATAAAGACAGAGGGACAATGGTTTGGAATGACCGAGTTTACTGTAAAGGTTCAAGTGTACTGGGGTCAGGAGGAGACTCTACCTTAGAACATTCAGAGGTAATAAGGAACACTCAAGCAGAAAAATTAAATAGAGTCCTAAATATTGTCCAACTTCCAACACACATTAAACAGCATTCATTTTCTTGGCAAATGTAAAATCTTCCCTCAATTAATTCCTTTTTTCTCACCCCATAGAATTCTTGCCACTGCCATTTAGAAAGGAAAAATGACTTCCCAGATCATCTTGGACCTTTTAGCAGTCTATGTGGCTTCAGAAATTTAGTCTGACAAGTGACAGAAAAAACAACCAGTCTGGCAACAAGAAGCTCCATTTCAGAGAGTGATTTACAGTTCATAAAGGATGCTCATACATTTTTCTGAGTCTCAATACAATGTTATATAATTTGCAGAATTCTTGTGACAATTAGTAGCCATGAGCTCTGTTTCAAAAATGGATGGACTGCCCTGTGACACACAATTGAGAGGAAGAGCCCAACATTTGCAATGTCACTCTATCAACACTCTGCCACCGTATGGCATCTTACACAAACTGTGGCCATTGACCTTCGAATTCTACAGAAAATACACTGAAAAAAAATTTTTACATGTGCAAGAGATCACTAATACCTATGCCATGCAATTCACAGAGAATTAGGCTCTTATTATCAGTATCAAAGGAAAAAAAATCATGTGGGGTTTTTAGTGCAGCTCAGTATACTGTAAGTTGATTCTGCTCAGGCTGTTTCAATCCATTTACATGGTATTAATATTAAATAATTACTTTGTACTGCTTTCTCTTTTGAAGTCTACACAAACGTAATAAAAAGTCATCATTTTTATAAATCAAACACTATTTTACTTATATTTTTAAAACATTTAATGACAGAATCCCTACTATGAGTTTACATATGTTTTGTTCTATGGTAAGGAAGAGAAAAATCAATTTTAAACTTGTCCACTTGAACAGGGATCATATAACAGCCAAACTTTCATTTTATGAAAGTAGAAAATGATTAAGTCCTATACAGTAATTATTTGCATACCATACTTGATACTTGTCGTGTGTGTGTGTGTGTGTGTGTGTGTGTGTGTGTGTGTGTGTGTACTTTGCCACTTCTCCAGGAATAACTTCAAGGCATGGGAGTTACAATACTCAATGAGCAGGTAAGAAAAGTGAAAATCAAGAGAGCAAGGTAAAAATTAGATTACCCATAGCCAAGCACAAGTGGCTTATGCCACTGGCAGAGATCTGAGGATCACAGTTCAAAGCCTGCCTAGGCAAGAAAGTCTGTGAGACTCTCACCACTCTATCCACTCCCACCAAAATAAGCCAGAAGTTGAGCTGTGGTTCAAATGGTAGAGTGCTAGCTTTGAGCACAAAAGCTCAGGGTTACTGCCCAGCCTCTGAATTCAAGCCCCAGGACTGGTACAATTAAAAACAAAAACAAAAAACTAAAAGTAGTTTACCAACCTAAAAGTAGCAATTTCATTTTAAGCCAAGGTTGATAACAAAAAACAAAACAAAACAAAACCCACCGCTTTAATCAATAAATTGTAACATCTATTTCTATCAACTAAGTCAGTTTAAAAAATCAAAATTCTCATATAAATTTCACAGAATTCTCACATGAATTTCTACCAGCTGTGCAAACTATAAGACATGGTTGTTTTAATTTTTTTTTGGCCTATCTAAGAAAGACCAAAGTATCTAGCCTATAAAAAGTTGGGGAAAGTTACTTGCATGTGTGTATCTAGCTGTGTGTGTTACCCTTTGCTCTTTCCTGATTAGCTCTTCACCATGGGCACAGTACACTGCTTACCTGCACAGCCAGTCCTGGGTCATGTAAATAACACGAATAGTAAGTCAGTGAGACCTCCCAGGGGCTGATATTTTCCTAAACTAAAAGCACGAAATTAAAAACTTGGAAGAACCAGGATTCAGCGCCATACATATGAATCATGTTGAAAATCACTTTTTGTTAAAATCTCTTACACACAGAGGCTGAATGGCTTTGGAGATATTTACAGTTTTCAGGAGAGTGAGGAGAGACTGAAAGATGAGCAAGGCGCTAGCAGGGATCCAGGCCGCCTGACCTTTTCACGGGAGTCACTGCCACCTGGCAAATGGGAATAAGGATTTCAAGGATTACAGGTGTCCCAAATTGCCTTCATCTTACTGGAAAAGGGGGAGTGACCAGGATGTTCAATAAAGGTGAGTTTCACACCGGATGCTGACAGGAATGTAAACAAGGAAGTGGCCCTTAAACAGGGTAGATTAAATGTCTTCCCAGGCCTGTGGATCTGCTCCCAATATGAATGCTTAGCTCCCCCCCTAGTGGCTGGTGCAATTTATCAACTTGGTTTAATCAGGAGCATGTATTAAACCTTCCATGTATGGCAGCACTTACCAGAACTCACTTGAAGAAGTTTAACGGGACACTCCTCTTAAGCCAACCCCACTGCAAACATACAGTTTGCATAGAATACAAATGTTAGACATGGGGACAAATAATGAAGGCAGCAAGTGGCAGGTTGGGGGAGGGGCATGTGAACTCCCCCGTGGGGACCTCGCCAGCCGAGAACATCTGCTAACATTCTCAGTATCTACAAAGGTCAAACGCATACTCATTTTAGTACCTTCAAACCAAACCGGAATCCTAACTGCAAGACAACCAATGCCAAAAGCAATGTCTTCATTACCTAAAATAATAAACTGGTAGAAGAAATATGTGTCAGCAAACATGTATAACATCATCATATTAGATGTATATCATCAAACACGGACTTTGCCATACCCCAGCCATTAATTTGTGGAAATGATTCTAATCATCTAGGTTCCTAATTATTTTATGGAGTTCCTATTACATGACAAGGAATATCCTACATATAGTTATTGTTACTTTCAGTGAGTTTCAGTCAGAGAGAGAAAGAGAGAAACAATGGCATTATAAATGTCACATAAATTACTAAAATATATAGTTTTCCAGATCACAAGTATATTAAGGGGGGAAGCAGTAAAGGGGAGATACAAACTGTCAAGAGAGAATGAGTTATTTCTTTACTTTGTTTAAAGGAAGTTTAAGTGGGAAAATCAAGAATAATAGCAATTAAAAGTGGTTTTGAATAAAGATTTCAAAAACTACAGAAATGAGCCAATCATATGATGAAAATGAACCCTTGATAGAGGTAAAAACAAACACAAAAAGCCCAGTACCAAGTACATAAGTGTATGGTTAAGGATTACCAGAAGGCTCAAAGAAAAGGATGAGTTCCTCCAAGAAATGGAAACAAGAGGTTTTTTTAATTGTACTGTTTGCTATTTTTTTCTTTCTTTTTTCCACTTTGGTTTATTCCTTGTTGTCACTATTTGTTATTTCTGTATGCTTTGTCCTATATGTAAGCTTATCTGATCTGGGGAAGGGAAGAGGAATAACTGAAACTGTGGGACAAAGGGAGAATCAATGCAACAGTGATACTCATTAGATATTCTGTTGGAAATGAACTTTATAACTTAGTGGAGGGGCTAGGGAGTTTAAGGGGAGGTGGGAGAAAATATACCCATTACTCTATTTATGTAGCTATAATCCCTCTGTACATCACCTTTACAATAAAATTTAAATTTAAAAAAAAGAAAGAAAAGGATGCGTTCCATACAAAACAGTTAAGAAGGACTATTCACATCACTGAAGGGCCACTGTAAGGACCTTGGGATTTTACTGAAGCAAGGAAGCTACCCTAGGATTCTCAGCTACAGCCCAATTACAATAGTGATATGGCTGTTCTATTGAGAACAGACATAGAAGACCAGTAGGACTCTGCCACAGTGAGAGGTGATAGCGGCTTGCACAAAGATGGTCAGAGTGAAGCAATCATTCTAAAGATATTTAAAGGCAGACACAATATCCACGGGATGTGAACAAAAGAATGGAGCAAAGGAAGACAGTAAGATTTTAGCTTGAGTAACAAAGAATGGAGTTGTCATGAAAAGAGACGGGAGAGACTATAGGAAGATCTGGCTAGGGGGAAAATACTTTTTTAAAAAAACTCAGTTTCATTGTTGCAATGGGTCAACCTGTATCCCTATTTAAACGATTTGTTTTTTCCCTTCCCCTCCACAAATTATACCAACATCAAATACAGTGAAAGCAGGGGTTATACCATGGGGGAGAGTTATACAAAGCAACAAAGAAATAATCTTATAAATGTATTGGAAACAATCGTAAAAAAGAAAAAAACATTTGAATACATATCTTAGGGTTCATTTCCCTAACATCAACTTATCTGACCTTTTCTGCTTGACTCAGACATATACTAGTTATTGCAAATAAGGGAAAACATGGGACCTATGTTTCTTTGGGCCTGGCTTATTTCACTTAATATAATTTTTTCCAAGTCTTTCCACTCATTATCTTGCCCATGTAATTGTAACCCCTCTGTACAGTATTTTCACAATAAAAAAGGGGAAGGAAGGCAACAGAAGAATAAAGCTCATTACTAAAAAAAAAACAAAAACAAAAAAAACTCAGTTTTTGGGCTGAGAAGGTGGCTCAGTGGTAGAGCGCTTGCCTTGCATGCCTGAGGCCCTGGGTTCCATTCCTCAGCACCACATAAGCAAAAAGAAAAAACCCGGAAGAGGTGCTGTGGCTCAAGTGGTAGAGTGCTAGCCTTGAGCTGAAGAGCTGAGGGACAGCGCCCAGGCCCAGAGTTCAGGCCCCACGACCGGACCTAAAAACAAAACAAAACAAAACAACAACTCAGTTTTAGCCAGGGTAAATTTGGGCACCTCTCTTGAGATCTCATACTTGAAACACCTAGAAACAATACATGTCACCAAAAGATTTATACTTAAAATCCAAACATGAGGTAAGATAAGAAAATAGAGCACTGAAGTTGGGAAGAGGAACCCACTCCTACAAATTTCCAGACAAGCATCAGGTCCTAGTGAGCAGTGCTGGTTCAGCACCATGGACAGCACTAAGAGACTGGCAGGCAAAGACCAAATGTAGACAGAAAAAGACTAAGATTAGTGCATCCCAATACATCAGTGTTAATGGCTACCTCTGGGTTTCTGTAGACATTTTATTAGTTGTATCCATCAAGTCATTATTATATCATAATGCATGAATGGGCTCCATGAATCTTTTACTGTGAACAATCATCACTTTCCATGCATTTGTCATTCTTGGTGGTATCTTCAGACACATTTGCTTTGCTGTCTTTAAACACACATTTCAGAAAATCTATTATACCTTTTCTAATGCTTCTCTCTTCAATCATTTTTCATATTCCAATTTAAATTTTGACTCCATTACACTGTATTTGCTTGCAAAAATTGCTCCTTTTCAACTAAATTCATGTTTGCTATAAAATATCACATCAACCACAAAAACGCTGAGAATGTTGCAACTAATTTGTTTACCACAAGAGCTTGGCTAAGTTATGGATGATTACATTTCCCTGACTAATGATTTGACTGGTTCAAGTTCCTCAATGATGTACATTCCCCAGGCAGTTGATTTGGGGTAACAGCTACTATAATAATTTTGTGCAATTTAAACTTTCCTTCTTTGTAAAAAGACAATAGCTAGTAGTAACACTTGGATATTTTAAAGACACAACTGAAAATGTCCAGTCAATAGGCTTTATGGATCTGAAAGCCAAGAGTCACATCTTTTCCTCTTAAAATGCTGAAAACATGAACTACTTTGAATTATGCATTTGAAGTAAGAATATATACTAAAACCCACTAAGTGAATGTTCCAAATTTTGATGCTAGGCTGGGAGGCTGGTTACTGAAACCTTACTCAAGGTCTAACTCAACCTCCAGTGGGAGCCTTCGTCTATGAGGGCTGGAAATTCTCCTCATTTGTCTTCCCATATAGTCAGCATTAGTTTATCTATCAGGAAGTGTCTGTTCTTCTTACCTATTTGTATCAGCTTAGCTGTAAGATAAGAGGTAGTATGACACCATTTTGGAAGTCCAATTGGTTTAAATTCCACCTCTGTCTATTTACAACAGTATTACTTTGTATCTCTTACACTCAACTAATACTGCAAGAACTGTAGTTGGGGAATCAAATGAGCTCAAGTACACTGATATTCTAGCATAACCAAGCCTCTGGGAAATAGTGGCTCTACAGACAATTAAAAATTATTTACCAGCCTGGCACTAGTGGCTCACACCTGTAATCCTAGCTACTCAAAAGGCTGAAATCTGAGAATTACGGTTCAAAGCCAGCCAAGGCAGAAAAGTCCCCATGAGACTCATCTCCAACTAACCACTCAAAAACTGGAAGTGACTCTGTGGCTCAAGTGGTAGAGGATTAGCCTTGAACACAAAGGGGCTCAGGGACAGTGTCCAGGCCCCACAATGTACACACACATACACACACACACACACACACACACACACACACACAAACAAGATTTATAAATAAGTAGGTAAGAAACTAATCATTAGTTTTCCTTTCTAAACCACAACAGCCATTACCCTGAGCACCACCTAGGTGACAGATATGAATGTCTGTCTTAGGTTAATTTTCTTGATCTTTGAGAATAGGATGCCTGAAGGCCAAGTTTCTCTTCAAGTTGGCTAGCCAAAACTGATAGGTTCTAAGATGGCTGCCAGAGTGAATACAAGACAGCCTCAAATTTCACTATAATGATATTTGCATATTCAGTGACACTTCACCAGTCACATGACTTTTGGACAATTGCCATGATGATGACTGGAAAGAAAATCAGAAAAGAAACAAAAACAAGTGACATTAGAATTCCCTATCCATTTCCAGAAGACATTAACATCTCTCCTCTTATTTAGTTAGCCTTCTCCTCTCACTTCTTTTATTCTATTCTTCTCTTCTCACCTCCTTTATCCTGAGCCACAATGGTTGACAAGTTGGTTTGTGAGTTTATCTCGCACTTCTCTTATTCTTGGCCAAGAATAAAATGTCTTCACCATTCAGTTTGTGTTTGGCCTTGTTATTGGTTCAACAATTCCAAGAGGGAAGAGGAATTTCATACAGATTTTCAACAGAAACCCACAGATAGTATGCACAAAATACTTCCAATATTCTTGATATTAAAAGTCCTTTTGAAAAATGAATACCAATTGAACTTGTTTAAATATAAAGGCAAAATGCAGCTCCTTTGCCTGTGAATTCACTTAATCAGTCAATACTCAAATTAAAACAAAATATCTGGTCTGGGAGTTTCTATGACAACTTAGTTTTCTGGTCTATGAAGCTGCTTCCTCTGTGAAACAAACATTGCGAGTTTGGAGTACTTCATTGATAATAGCTTTCCCACTCACTGCCAATGTTGCTTTAAGCATCACTCATTCCGATGTTTAGGACAACTAATACATCTCCATCTGTGACAATCTGGCATTATTCACAGTCACATTTCTGTAGAATTCACAATTCTTTCTAAACTAGCCAATGTGACAATGTACTCTGAATCCAACAGTCATCACATGCCCATCTGAGGAAAATTGTTATTTACTTCTGTAAATCTTACACATTTAAACTAAATAGAATACTTGGCTGGAGGCTTCTGTGAAATTTTTGATGCTGTTTTTTTATTAGTTGTTCAGATTTCTAACACATGCTCAGCCTCTTAGATATAGGAGAGTCTTATTCATTTTTTTATTCATGCAACATTTTTTGAGGTCTTATTCTGTAGTACAGGGCTTTTCTCCTTTTTCTTTTAATGAAAAATTAGACACTTGGTGGAGAGCAAGTCATAAAACTCGTTGACAGAAGAACCAAGTCAAACACCAGATCACTCTGCTCCTTCTCTAGAACTATGTACTAAATAAGAGGAGAGATGTTAATGTCTTTCTGGGAATGGATAGAGATTTTCTAGCAATTCGTGTCACTCGTTTTTATTCCTTTTCTACTTTTCTTTCCAGTCATCACCATATCCTCCTTCATTCAATTTTGATGTCAATGTTATTTTTCTGGTTACATCTCCCTACTCACACCCAGAAAAATACCCAGGCAACATTAAAAGAGACCATCTTTTAATGGTAGCCTTCATGAATACGTATTATAGATTATATTTCTATTGTCTAACTGGTTGGTGATGGTATGAAAAATCCAATTATCCGTACTATATGTAAACTATTCTAATATAACACATGGTTTATGTGAACTGCAATTGCCTACCATTGCATCAAATACAACACTGTGCATGTATAATGAGTTCATTCTCCAAATAGATTTTATTACAGTTACTACCTTGCAGAGCCATCTCAAACTACAGGCCATCATTTGTAGATTTTAAAATTATTGTATTTCCAACCCAAATGGATAATTAGGAAAAGAAGTGTAAAAATTATTAGGAAAAGAAGCATTTATTGATTTATGCAAATAAGCTCATTTAAAAAATTGTTTAATATAAAATTGTTTGTAAATGCCCTGAAGCTTGTCATTTTAGTCTGGAGAGACAGTTAGTAGAATTCTATACCCCATGTAAAATAAAACATTAATATAGGTCCCAACTCCATTGCCAGCAAACAAGATAGAAAGAAGCATGGGAGGTGTGGAAGAGGAGAAGACATTTTAGCACTTAAATGACAAAGAAGAGTGACCTTCTATATATAAGTGAAATGACAGATATTTGATAAAAAGCTTTTTCTTTTGATGATCCAGTTATAAATAACTTCTCAAATTTGGTACAGAATTTGACTTGACTTGTCTTAATTTTAAACTATACAACAAATAATTATGCTCTCCATTTCCTAATAGAGCATACTTTAAAAAAATAAGTAAAAAGGCTAACATTTCTATGCTTTTTATAAACTGTTGTCAGAATACAGGAAGCAGACAGGACAGATGACATTGAACCCAGGTAGAACTGCAACATAAAATAACCTCTGTGGTTTGTGCATTATCCATAAATACATGATTTCTTTTTCAAAACCACACTTGAATGAGAAGAATGAGGTTGGATTTTGTTAGCGGACATGTTGTCTCCAAGCACACAATTCAGAAAGAGAATGAAACAAAAATATAAAGCAAAGCAAAATGAAACAAATGATTAGATCTGGTTTTATAGAATAAAATAATAATGGATTTTATAGAATAAAATAATAAGGTATCGAATTTTGCAGAATCAAGGGGGAAGAGAGAAAATAGTAAGAAACCCAAATTGAACACAAAGGAAGTACAGCTACGGCAAGAAACCAAAGATAAGGAGAATTTCTAATCCAAAATTTTTTTTGGCAATACTAGGGACTGAACTCGGGGCTAGCACTTGCCAGGTGGACACTCTACCACTTAACCATTCCAGCCTAATGCTTTTCTCAACATTTTAGTCCTGATTATCTCCTGTCTTAAAGAAAGCTCATTCTATATATCACAGTTGTTTTATTAGTTCCTGGAAATTTGTTCCTAAGCTTTGATTACCCATTTGATGGCACATTAAGATACCATATGGCAGCTCACTAGACATGACTGCATTGCATAAACTATTTCTATAAATAAAGCAGTTGACAATTACCTCCCAGGCAATCACAGATTAATATGGGAGCCGGTCAGAAACAGTGGAATATCTCCTCTGTTTCCCAAGCCATCAGCATTTTTAATTCAAAAGTGTGCTGGCTGTGGCATAGCCATATGCAAAGTATTAGGTAAATCATTTCCAAAACTACAAACTATAATGCAGACCAATAAAATTTTTTTAAAAAAATCAGATGCAAGAAAATGGAGCCAAGACAGCATAATGCAAATCACTAGACCCCGTGTTCTTAATGAGAAAGTCAACCCAGCAAATTCATGGTCAGGATGACAAAGCAGAAAGAAGAGACAAAGCACATCTATCTCTTTTATCAGTTTCCTCATGAAAAAAAGAATGATTGATACTATAATCCTGCAAACCAGGGGTAAATTGGCCCTGGGGGGACCTTCAGAACTTAAATTCAATGACAGAAGCAGTACAGAATTTCAACTGCTGGCTTCATTTCTGCCTATACATCAATTCTATTTTGAAGGGGAGAAATGAATTGACATAGTAGTAGCGAAGGAAGTGTACAAGCAATACCAAAGGCTCTCACACCATCAATTCCTTTTATCCTGGTGAGTTAGGAATGAACTTGCTGACTTAAATCTTTTCCCAATTTTGAGGCACATGGAGGATATCCTCTGAGATAGTAATGCCACAAATGTAGCTCAACATAAAATAGATATTTGTTGTTGCCCACTGTTTGTGTTCTGTCCATTTCCATGGGACATAATCAGGATAAGAAAAAGGGTATTTAAAAAACTTTCCTTGGTAGACAGGAAAGAAAACCAGAAGTCCTATCGATCAGCTGCTTGAAAAGAGTCTCCATCATAAGTGAAGGAAAAAGAGATCAGCAGATTTACAGAAGAGTGAATCTGATTGTAAATGCCAAAGCAAGCTGGGTAAAGGGGACAGGGGGAGCAGGAAGAAAAAACTAAGGTAGATCTTACAATAACCAGAAAAATATGTTAGGGCTACCCACAGAAAAGAGTTTAAGACCTAGGGTCTTGGATATGATCTAGGGACCCTGAATATAAGACACGTAAAGCAGATTCCACTATGATAAGGATTAGCTCGATCTCCTATTTCAGCTCTGTTCGTGGTGATTATAGTGAGAATGGAGGCAGAAAAGGACAGAGAAGAGTCAGAGAAGGACAAATAGGCAAGAAGAGAATCTACTCCAGTTTCTCCTTCAGTAGGCAACTCAAGTCTTACATTTTTTCACAACAGATACTATAAAACATGTTAGACAATAAATTAAAAACTTGTAGCCAAGCATGGTGGTCCATGCTTATAATCCCAGCTGCTCAGAGGGTTGAAAGAGGAGGATTGTGACTTGAGGTTAACCCAGGCAAAGTTAGTGTGCCTCATATATGTGAAGCCCTGGATTCAATCCTAGTAACCCCCACCAAAAAAAAAAACCCTTATACTTAGAAAAACTGCATTGACATCCATGTAGTTGATTTTGAAAGCCGATCTCCACTCCTCTATGCTAGTCTTTATTGCCTAAAACTATAGTGTACATCAGCGCGATCACTAGTCACTACCAAGAATTCCACAGTTGAAGTACTTTATAAAAATATGTGTAAATAGAACAATAAAGTCTGTTGAAGTTGTTTTAAGAAGAGGGGATAAAGGAGAGCGACAGAAAGGGTGAGGTTCATGCAGGACATGCATGTGTGGAAAGCTCACAATGCAACCTTCCCCTGTACAATCAACGTATGTGAATAAAATTCTTTAAATTCTTTAAGTATAAAAACCAATTTCAAAATGCACACTGCTTCCAGACGAATTTAGAATCTTTCGAGCATTGATGCTCATTCTGCACGATTACTGGAGGTTAATACAAATCTTTAAATTCTTTAAATATAAATAAAAGTATAATTTCAAAATAAACACTGCCTCCAAAAGAATTTAGAATCTTATAAGCATTGATGCTCCTTCTGAAATGAACAAGAGCAACAATGTTCAGCACACTAATATGTCATTTTAATGTGATTAACAAATCCAGTCGTAAATCATAGGGATGTAATACACCTGTGAAGCCTGCTGTTTACTGAGATCCAATTATCAGCTAACAGTTTATCCACATTGAAGCTCTCCAACCTTACACAGCTGTCCCCTGCTTCCCTATAAAGTCTGCTACAATCTATCTGACAGCATTGAGAAACTGTCACACTGCTGACAGAGTAAATATTTTCATCTGTTCTGATTTTTTTCGGTTACATTTAACATACATTTGGGAATGCTGAATCAAAAGAAGTACAAAGGAATACATTTTGGTTACAATTATTCTCCTCTGCTTTTATGTTATGTAATTCATTGAAAATTACTATGTACCAGACAATTGAATTCATCTAACATCCTTTTTATTTTACTTGGTTTATTGGAAAATAAATAAACATGATTAACATAAAGTTAAAAATGAGAGAGAATTAGGGCAGGAAAAACCATCATGGATCATGTAGGCTAAGGCATCTGTCTTGGCCAAGTTAAAGCTAGGGTGGACAATTCTTTGTTGGGAGTAACATTGTAGGATATAGGCAGCAGCATTGGCCTTGGCACACAAAATAGTAGGAACGTCTTCCAAATTCTGATCATTAAAAGCATCTCCAGACATTGTCAAATGACCCCTGAGATGCATACCCACCACTAGTTGAGAGCTATTTGCTTATAGATTTAGAAGTTGAATCCCAGAGAAGTTCGGTAATTTACTCATTGTCATAAATGTGCAATATGGCATCTCTGTGAATAAATCAAATTATCTAAATCTGAGACAAATTACTGTCTTCTCAACAATGTCTATGTCTCCCACTAAGGAAGATGCCCAAACTTCAATATTTAAGATTTCACCACTTAATATATCTACCTGTCCTAATTATTTGAGGGCTGACAGGATAATATTTGTATATAGCCAAGATTTAATTTTATTGTATTTTGAGTTTTGGTGGTGCTGCGCCTCTGAGCTACATTCTCTCCCCTGGCACTTTAAAAAGGTGATTTTAAATTACCCTTTATTATTCTTCTGTCAGATTTGTGTTCTTTATATCTATCTTTTATAAGGGCCTGTCTACTTCTGGCTTTTTTGGTAGTTAATTGGAGATAAGAGTCTCATGGAGTTTCCTGCTCAGGGTGGCTTTAAATCATGATCCTCAGATCTCATCTTCCTGAGTAACTAGGATTACAGGCATGAGCTATCTGCACTTTGCATACGGGCCTGTTTTTAAGATAAAATTCTATACCTGAAAGGTTGTTTTGCACATTGTAAAATATGAACTTGAGATACTCAGTTAAACACTATTTACATGTTCACCTTGCCGAGGTTGAAAACAAAGGTAAATGAGAGTACATGCTGCTTACTACCCAGCATACAATATGCACAATTACCTTCAAAATAACTAGGAAGCCATGGTGGCAGAAGTCATGTGCAATCAGCCCAAACTGGAGTGCGAAAACACATTTTCTGAAGAAAGCTTCACTAAGTAAGTTTTGACAGATGATACATTAGTGTGGCAGGTGGAAGCCACATAATAGGGAGGGAGAAAGACCACAAACATTTCATTGATAGAAATGACCAACACGCAGGTAAGGCGCCATGAAACCCATGGGCATTGAAAGTGGTCATTCCATTTCTCAAGTGAAAAGGAGAATGATTTAAAAAAAATTAAGTTGGAGAACCAAGCAGAGGTCAGGGTTAAAGAGTTTCAAAAACAAATTTTTCATGATACCAAATTTTTCACTGATACCAATTTCCATCATAAATATGGGGCGGGGGTCAGACTTGAACACACATGAATTATCTATAAATGTTTTATTAAGTACATTAGGATAAAACTTCTATGTAATAGTAAGGAAAGGGTTGGGTTTTACATTTGAAGCATAACCACATGTTCTGAGCCCTAAGCTATCACAGCACTTTTCGTGGAGTAGCCAGAAAATTATCTACTGCATCCTAGAAGAAATAACAGTTTTCTGTCACAGTCACCTACAAGCCAATCATTCCCATCACAGACCACAGACCTATCAGTCTTGCCAACTTTCTAGAAAATGCGATGCTAGAAAACACTAAGACTCAAAAATTGAGAAATGACCATGAAAACTGTAACCCCTTCATACAACACTTGGAAGCTGAGAAAGAAAGTTAAAAAAAATAAGCAAACAAAGAAATAATCATGAGTTCTTTCACTGATACTTAAACATAGAAGTTCCCTAAATAGGAATCAAGGTTAGTATTTCCAAAGTAATGGGAGAACAGAGATTACCCCTCACACTGTATTTATGGGGTCAGAGGTAAGAGTTTATGGCCAAGGGTAGGAAATCTGAGACACTAGTGAATGTATATAGCCAACAATACAGAACCCTACGAGGAGATACAAAGAGCTGTCCAAATTGGAATGCAAATTCTCAGTTGCTGGAGTGGTATAAGGCAGGAAATGAGACTTCAAGTTCAAGTGTAACAGAGAAAAAGAATCATTCATAATTCTATCAGCTAAACAGAGGAAACTATCCCCTTCTTAAAGGTGGCTGCTAAAATATTATGATTGATACCATTTTGGGTCAGAAGATATCCTAAACAATATTATAAGACAGTGTAAAACATTTCATACTAGTGAACCTGAAACCAACACACTCACATGCACACACATGCACATGCACACACACATACACACACACTGTACTAAAAACACAGTTCTGTTATCGGACCTCAAGTTACAGACTGTAAGAGGGAGCACAGGAATGGAGGGACAAAGGGTGAACAAATGCAGCAGTGGTATTCATTAGACATTATGTTGAACATGAACTATACAACTTGTGGGAGGGAAAAACTGAGGGAAAGCAAGAAGAGTAACACTATTCAAAAAGGAAATAAACTCATTACCTGACTTCTGTAACTGTAACCCCTCTATACTCAGCTTTACAATAACAATGAAATAAAAAAAAACAAAGACTGAGGCCCACAATTCACCAAATCTGCTCATCTTTAGCACCCTAAACCATTTTTATTCCCTTAAAAATTGTATTGTTTTTAAGAATGAGTCATGTGAGTTCCCAAAGTTTTTGTGCCATTTATAATTATTGTCATTATAGGATAAATGTTTCTTAGGTTTTTCTGCCTGGGTTAGGTTAGAATCATGATCCTCAGGTCTCTGCCTACTGAGTAGCCAGGATTACAGATTGAGCCACAAGCACCCAGCTATTAAGTTCCTTTAAATCTAGTCTCTAGATTGCATCTGTAGATGGAATTATTCCTATAACCTTCTAATTGAGCCACCCTCATCCACCCCTTGCTTCTTCTCTTCGTACTCCTTCCTGCCACAGGGTTTTTGAATGCTGCTTCTCTGTCTGAAATACCCACTTTGGTCCCACTTCAGCCTGATGAATGACTACTCATCTCATGATGACTACTCATCAGAGAGGTCTTCCCAACACTTAAATTATGCTTTCCTGGGCGTTCTCTTTTATTATTCATAGCAATTATCACAGTTTAAATTTCTTGTGCTTGCTTCTCTTATTTCACTAGACTCTAGGTTCTATGAGGACAAAGATCATACCATACTTATTCAACATTATGCTCCCACAGTTTGACAGTTTGCCTGACATACATAAGTGCTCGGTACGGATTTCTAAATAAATTAATGAATTAACAATATGATAATATTATGCCATGTGGTTAGTATTAGGACACATACATTTTGAGTAGTCTGGTAACATTGGAAGAAGAATTAATAGTTGACTTTAAAAATTACCTTTTCTCTTCAAAAATTGATCAAACTTTGCTTTTAACATCCACAAGTCCACCTGTTAACTGGTAAAAGCCATTTCTGTAGGCTAGTGGCATGAAATAATTTTTAAAAATACTATTACTTATTGCAGTATTATTTATTATTTAACTATACTAAAACTTTTCATTGCTTGGCATTCTGGAAGGGAAAAAGTGGTATCCTATTTTTTGTATTTAAAACAATTATATGTTAAACTGGGTGCTGGTGGCTCATGCCTAGCGACTTGGGATGCTGAAATGTAGAATATCATGGTTTGATGCCAGCCTGGGCAGAAAAAGTCCACAAGACCACTTTACAACCAATAGCTTGGCACAGTGTTGTACAGCTGTCATCCCAATCTATGTGGGAAAGTGAGATTGGAAGGATCAAAAATCCAGGGCGGCCTGGGCAGAAAAGTTCACCAAGACTCCATCTCCATGGAGGGAAGTGAGACAAGGTGGTGATGTTTGTGGCCTGCGCTTGTGATCCCCTCACCAACAGGAAGCCTGAAAGTAGGCAGATCCACTCAGGTGTGCACTATGGTGGGAAGCAAAGCCTTGTCCTAAAAATAGCCAGTGAGAAACATGTCTGGAAGCATGGCTCAAGTAGTTGAGCACCAGACTAGCAAATTTGAGTCCCTGAATTCAAAATTCAGGACCACCACAAAGAAAAGAGAAAAACAGACTTACATGTTATCAGGAAAAGAAATAGAACACACACACACAGACACACACACACACACAGACACACAGACACACACAGACACACACACACACACACACACACACACACACAGGTATCTGCTAGTTAGAAAGAGTAACGAAAATACCTAAAATATTCTTACTTTAAAACTGTTCTGAGTTTGAGGTCAGCTGAGCAAAAACTTAGCTAGACACCACCTACACAAATCAGCTAGGTCTGTTGGTACATACCTGCAAACCCAGATACAGAGAGGGCCTTACTTAGAAAGATGGAGTGCAGTATAGACCCTAAGCAATGCTAACATTCATATGTTGGTTAATGATAAAACTTGAGCCCTGCCCCCCCCATCCTTACTGTTTTCTATATGCACATTATTATGTGAATGTGTGGTTCTTTCAACACAGTGCAACACAGAATATTAATACATTATCAGGGTCAATAAAAATGTCCTAAAATTGATTGGTGGTGATGACGTCACTAAAATTTATTAAACATGATTGGGTTTTGTAGATGAAAGGGGAAAATGATGTGCAAAGAATACAGGAATGATTTCTTAAGATTACTTTTCTGAATTAGATAAGGCACCACAAAAATTCCTGGAAAATACAGAATATCAATCAAACAGAGTATTCAAAAATGGAAGATTTTGTTGTTCAGTAGAAGAATCGGGATATATGCACAAATGCAATGTGTTCGGATTAAATGGATAGGGGCCGGGAAGTTGGCTCAGTGGTAGAGCACTTGCCTTGCATGCATGAGACCCTGGGTGCGATTCCTCAGCACCACATAAGCAAAAAGAAAAAAACCGGAGGTGGTGCTGTGGCTCAAGTGGTAGAGCGCTAGCCTTGAGCTGAAGAGCTGAGGGACAGTGCCCAGGCCCAGAGTTCAGGCCCCACGACCAGACCCCCCCCCAAAAAAACGGATATCCTCAGACCAATAGTGGTAAGAATAGGAAGGCAAGGGGAACGTGGAGGAGCCTGAAGCTAGAGGTAAACACAGAGCAGAAGTGATCTAGAGCAGGAATACAGTGGTCAAGGCCCTGCGGTAAAGCGGGGGGACTGCTGGCTGGGAGAGAGAGAGGAGGAATGGGGTCACTGAGGACATGAAGGAACTGGCTGCTCCAGGGGTCCAGTGTCTAGCTCCTGAGGATGCTTTACATTTTTCTTGACCTGGAGTGATCCCTTTCCCCTGATTTTGTTTTGTTAACTATGAAAGGAGCTTCCAAGTGAGCTATAAAGACACAAATACTCCTTATATGGCTTCCATAATTATTGTGGGGACAGGAGGTGACAAGATGTGCACACTGGAAGATGGAAGGTAGCATTAAGATGCTAACAGTACAAGTCGTAGTTAATGGGGAAACGAAAGTTTGGTCTTTGCTTAAAGAGATTTAGGATGAAAATAAGATAGTAGGGTAGAAATATTTTAGCTTAACCAACAGAGACAGAGAATCTATATGGGAGACAGAGTGTATGTGCCTGAGCAGCCATCAGAAATGCACAATTCAACTTGCTAAAAGCTGGGACTAAATCCAAAAGATCACAGAAAGACAAGTGGCCTTGATACTCTGACTTAAGGAAGTTTCTAGAACTTACGATTTCTTGAAAGACATCGGTATGATCCATTCCATGATAAGAAAAATGACAACTTTAATGATGTCCCCAAAGTCCTACATGTAAATGAGCTATTTTCTTTAAGTCTGGTAGCATAGTTGATCTTGCTGTGAACTGGTGGGAAGAAATCTGCATAGTACCATCTCCTACATCTTCTCCCTCTTCACCATTCCCACTGATGCCACCACAGTGAGCATCAGCACCAACAGAAACCACCCCAACACCATTAACAATGAACAGCCACTAACTGTTACCACTTAAGCTCCACTAGCGCCAACAACAATCCCAATAGCATCAGCAATGAACAGACATCAACGATCACAACCCAAATACCACCAGAAATAACAGCTGGCAAGATCACCTAATAACCCCAACACCATCAGCAATGAACACCCACCAATAGTAACCATCTAAATGTCACCAGAAACAATGGCCAGCAATATCACCAACAACAACTCCAATACCATCAGGAATGTGTGTACGCGCACGCACGCACACACACACGCACACACACACACACACACACACTCTCTCTCTCTCTCTCTCTCTCATATAAACTCCTAATTCACTAAAAATGAAGAATTTAATAGAAGGGAGCTACGCAAAATAGGAGTGGCTATAGCTTATGTTTGCCTAAGCTTTAGGCCCTTATAGGGCTTTCTGGTGCTGCCAAAGGCTCTTCTTCTCCAAATGAGTAACTTATTATCAGAAATGAAAAGAGAACTCAAATTCAGAAGAACAAAACATGGGGAGGAGGAGAGGGAGGGAGGGAGGGAGAGAAGTAAAAAAGTTTGTGGTAGAATGCAGGAAGGCCAGCGCAGAGACTACAGCAGCTGGAGCAGAGTGAACTGAGTGGAAGAAACCATTTATATCCATGGGAAGTCAGAATAGGATTTTGAACAGCTAATTGCTATGCCATGACTTCGGTTGTAACTGAATAATTCTGTGCTTCCATGCTGAAAACACTTCTAAGCTTTGAATTGGGCAAGGATCTAGCCACATAACAACAATTAGACCAGGATGGTGACCAGGGCATTAATGAGAAATGTCCCCTTCTGGTACCATGTGACCCTTTGTTCTTGGCCTAAGCATGATCTAACCTTCTGTCCTAAGCAGAGATTTGGTTTTAGGTGAAGCAAACATCACTTTGGTCCTACTATGTAGGATAGGTTACCAGTCTTCAGACACATTTGCTCAGAACAAAAACGTACATCCTTCCTCCTAAATGTTTTTCCCACTCCCAAGATGTTTATATTGGACATTATCATATGCTTACAGAATTACAAAGAAATGATTTCTGACATATCTGAATGGCAAAATTTTAAAACAAAATTCATCTATCTCATTGTCATCCATTAAAGAAAAAACCTTACCGAACTCAAGCACTCTCTTCTCTCCTCCTCCTTTCTCCCTCCCCCGTCCTGTCTCCCACTGGTTGCTGATAATGGGGCTTGAACTAAGGGCTTTGCACTCTCCTTAGCTTTTTCTGCCCAAGGCTGATACTCATCCATTTGAGCCAAACCTCCACTTTCAAGCATTTTGCTGATTAGTTGGTGATAAGAGTCTCTCAGATTTATCTGCCTGGACTGCCTTCAGATGGTGATCCTCAGATTGCAGCCTCCTGAATAGCTAAAATTCAGGCATGAGCTACTACTATTCAGCACCAGTTTTGATCAGGGGGAAAAGGTACACAGCTTTTCTCTCTCTCTTTTTTTTTTTAGCTTTTCTCCTTTAACTCTTGTCTAGTCCACTCCTCCACAGAATTACAGCCTAATGTAGCATGCTCTTCTGTTGTTTATGTTGAAACATCTTTTATTGCTCATACCACTATGCTTCTTTGTAATGTAGCATGTAAAATTGTTGCTCTGTGTGGTGTTCAGGCTGTCTCTACAGCTCTGCATGAAGGTTAGGTTTAGATTGCTAAGAGATGCTCTGCTTTGCTAATGGGGAAAAGATTGATTATAAAGAGGGACATGGGAAATAAAACTGAGCATGTAATCTAGACATTTGGGAACCAATAGCTTTAAAGCCTTTCATACTTTGCTGAGTGTTTGTGTACATCCTATTTAAAGATCCAGGTGTAGATTGACTATCTGAGCACTGGAGAGCATCCCAACAACTTTCTATGTACAATCCTGGCCTCCTGCTTGATTCCTCCTCTGCTCCCTTTGGAGGTGAGAAAGTCCATGCTTTCTACTTGAGCAGATGTTTTTAGGCAAGTCAGCTTGCTAAAAAGGATACCAAGCTCAGCTTTCATCTGATGCTGCCACAACAAAGCTCTCTTTAACTGGCCTTACAGAAGACTTTATGTGCTATAGAGTACTGCCTGGTCTCAAGTTCAATGTTAATGACTGTCAAAGCTTCAATGAGAAAATAATACCCAGGGAAGACTACTTCCAGGTGAAGTAACCCATTCACTTTTTTTATCCCTGGGTCAAATCATGCCAGCAGAGAACTTGCACTCCCACGGAAGCCTGCCAATTGTTATCACAAAAGTTTGTTTTGAGGATATACTTTTAACAAAAAAAAAAAATAGGAGCATCAGCATTGCAAAAACTTGACCACTTTCATAACAAATACAATGTACTCTTTCCTGGGGAATTCTGGGAAAAAACTTGGTCGAAGTGAGGCCAAGCATAGTTGTAATCACCCTGAGCAGTTGATTTATCTTCACTTCTGTAAGAAGAGGTTTCTCTCCTACTGGCTGATAGGAGGCTTAAGGCCCAAACTGTGGCCACTGTGTTTTACGGTTAGCTCATTCTGGGATACATTTTAATTGTATTCTTGATTCCCTTTTGTTCCCAACTTCTTCCTCACCTTGATCTACTGCGACTTCATATTCTTATACATGCACACCCATTATTATATATGCATAAGTAATATGCATAAAATACACATATCCTGGAGTTCTGTCCTGTTAATCATGCTTTCTCTACATCCATAAAGGAAATAGAGCTGCTTCTCTTTGAAAATACTGTCTATTTTTTAAGGTTTGGAGTCATAAATACACTGGAAATTGTCATATAAGACCAAGTTATCAAGAACACAAGGTAGACTGATTATTATTTCCAAAAGCAATTCAAAACTATACAGGGTATAGAAGTACTCAATTAACATCCCAACAACCCAACAATAACAACAGAAACCAAAATCTATTTCCTACTGTAAATAACAACCAATTATTTTAGCTTCTACTTTGTGCTAGACATTGAATTAGACAAAAAGAAGGAAAATAAAAGGAATTCTTAATTCTAACAGCCTACTAGTCTGTGGAGGAGACTCCTCCTGCAAAACTAATGATGAATCAGGGCACAGGTGGTTCATGCCAGTAGTTCTAGCTACTCAGGAGACTGAATTCTGAAGATCATGGTTCAAAGCCAGCCCTGGTACAAAAGTCTGTGAGACTTTTATGTCCCATTAACCACCAAAAAGCCAGAAGTAGAGCTGTAGCTCAAGAGGTAAGGGTACCAGTGTTGAGCAAAAAAGCTTAGGGACATTTGCCCAGGCCCTGAGTTCAAGCCCCAGGACAAGCACAATAAACAAACTAATTAATTAATTAATTAAAAAACCTAATAATGAGATACATGTCCACATACTGGCCTCGGTACTATGGAAGCACAAATTTCTACCACACAAGACAAACAGAAATCTAAACAAAAGTAGAGACTCTGAGACTTGGAGACAGGGAGCACACATGTGCACACAAACATGTGCACATGTGTATATGTGTATGTGTTTGGTATGAGTATGTGTTCATATTATAGGTATCAGGATATGTATATGCACACATGATAGATCATTAACACTGTGACATAAAGTCTATAGAAGGTTATATATAGTGACACCTGTGGGGGAAACTTAGGTGCTTTGTTTTTGGAGATATTAGGGTTTAAACTCAGGCCCTTACACTTGCTCAACGTTCTTGCTTAGCTGAAATTCTATCATTGAGCCACACCTCCAGCCCTGACTTTTGCTGATTCTTTTGGAGACAGAGTCTCATGAACTTTTATTCCCCACTGTTGGCATTGACCTATGATCCCCAGATCTCAGCCTCCTAAGTAGCTAGGAATATAGGCATGAGCTACTGGGACCCAGCAAAATAAAGGCTCTTTTATTGACTTGCTATGATTTAGAAAAATCCATCTCATCCTCCATTATTATAGTACCGAAGAGTCCATGTCCATCTTGTTAAATATATTTCCTATCCCCTTAGGTTCTTTCTCTAGGCCCTCCTCAAACCTATTAGCCTTAAATTAGACCTTCTTTTTTTTTTTTTTTGTTGGTCATGGGGCTTGAACTCTGGGCCTGGGCGCTGTCCCTCAGCTCTTCAGCTCAAGGCGGGCGCTCTACCACTTGAGCTACAGCGCCACTTCCGGTTTTCTGGTGGTTTATTGGAGATAGGAGTCTCACTGTCTTTCCTGCCCGGGCTGGCTTTGAACCGTGATCCTCAGATCTCAGCCTCCTGAGTAGCTAGGATTATAGGCGTGAGCCACCAGTGCCCGGCAAATTAGACCTTCTTGAAGCTCTTGTAGGGATGTATCTTGTGTCTTGGATTTGTTCTGAATAATAGTCTGTTCTTTCTCTATAAAGTCCAGACTATCTTCAATGCCAGAGATTCTAACTTCAGCATAAAGGCTTTCTGCTCTTATTCTCCTCCTTTCTAATTAGTTGGTTTTGGTGGCTTCAATATCTTTGCTGAAACTTTGTTTTAGGTCTGTATGGACTTCTTTACTTGCTTGATTTTATTTTCAGTGTTCTTTCTCAAACCATTTAGCTGAGTGGCTACATTTTTTGGACTCCTTTTCCTTTTTTTGGAATTCATTCAGCTTTCTGCTTGTGGATTCCATGAATCATGAATTACTCTACTAATCTTTGATTAGCCTCATCACACTCACACATAGCCATGTGTAGGCTTTCCATTTTAAGACAAGAACTAACCCAGAGCCCTGTAGTTTCACAGACTTTAGAGGTTCAAAATCATAGATAGATATTGTCTCTCTATCTCTCCTTTTTGGATACAAAAGCAGATCTAGTATCAGAACAAAACACAATTTTAAGACAAAAAAAAAAACAGTCCAAGCCCTGTAATTGCACAGACTTGAGAGGTTCAAAATCATAGATAGGTATTCCCCTGTCTTTCCTGTTCTTTGTTTGTTGAGGGGTATTATGATTCAGGAGTGGGTATTATATATAGTTGTGATCAGTGAACAAATCTATCACAATCTTTAAAGCAATCTGAACTGAAAGGATAACACAATGAGCCACTTTGGCACAGTCAAAATGGATACAAACACAGTCTAGCTCAAAGACAAATAGGGATCAACAAACTAAAGAAAACAAAGAAGAAGTGGGGGACCAGAAATAAGGAAAAATGGGTTAAGTTGAAATTAAAATAAAGATTAAGAGATATAATGAAAAATACAAGGAGGAACAAATAAGAATAGAGGAGTCATGTCCATTTTTTAACAACAGTTTAAAGGAAGAGGGTACAGTAAAGGCTGCCATGGCTTACTTTACAGTTAACTAGAAACTAAAGGATACCAAACTAAAGCCCTGGTCTCAGAGATGGCCAACAGAACAGTGTCTACTGTGTTCTAAGTTTAATTTCCAATTTTCTTGTACTGTAGAAACTCATCCAGCCTATAAAGCTGGGGTAATCTGTGAGTATAGATTACCACCATCACTTTTGCAAGCCAAATCTAGATCCATAAGCACCACCTCATATCCTTCCAAAGTGAAAGTCTGACAAAAGTGGCATCTGTCTGGGACCACAAAACAAACAAACAAACAACAACAACAACAAATACTTCCCCAATGCAAACTCTCCCACCACAAACTAGCCCAGCCTCCAACTAGCCCAGCCTCCACCATGCTGTCAAGGCCTCTGCCTGGCTGATTGGAAGGCCATTTTACTGTGTTACTGTAGAAAATGTTTTTTTTTTTTTTTTTTTCTGAACTGGAGCAGAACCTGACCGGCATCCTGTTGTGACAACATATTCCTGGAAAAAAAGCCGATAAGCAACCAACTTGACAAAAACAAAAAGCAGAAACTGGTCAGACCAGCAGCTTCTTGCAATAGCTAGCTGAAACAAAACTACAAAACAAAATGTCAGTAGTCCAGTCTTTCTACATCTTAAATGCTGATAAACACCAGGTCCAATCATGCAATCCTACTCGGGATGGCATTACCAATCATGTCAACCCTTCCTTCCTTGGCAAATGAATAAACATTTGGCTCCTTGCTCATCATTCTGCTTTCCTCATGAATTCCTACATACACACTGGCTGAAGCCCAGAACCCACCATATCTAAAGAAAAGTGACACAACTCATCACATTAGTTATAGAAATAGACATATTGGGAGCTGATATCATTGCATCATTCAAAGGTTGCTTCTGAAAGGTAATGGAATTAGCCTTAACTCTTTGGCACACTTAATAACTTTTTACTAATGGAGAAAAGACCCTCAGACTTTTAGATTAAAACCTGCTTTTAGATAAAATCCCTTGGATATAACATGAAGCAATTCATCATTTTTTCAGACCCTCTCTAATTGCTTTCCCCCCCCCCTCACTCTCGGGATCCAGGATCTGTGGTCCTCTCTGTGTCTCACAAATTGTTCTCCTCCCATGTCAATCAGGCAGTGGCACTACTATCTTCTTCTATTATTAGGACCCTGATCAATATTTGCTGAAAATTCTCAAGCTCTGAAACTGCTTCAAGTTCCATTGATGTTTATCAATTGCACTGCTCAACCAAGTAAATACCATTTGTTAATTCTGTTAAACCCTATTTAACAGAGCCTACTGGAATACAGAAATACCAGGAAATCTCTATGGAATCATTGCCTAGCATCCAGTGTAGCTTCAAGTACCTAAGCAAGCAAAAGTAAACCTAGTTAAGCATTCCTGGTGGCCTTCTTATTATCCTGACCATCCAGAGGGCTCTTAATAACATGACTTTCCCCAGCTAGACTGCCCTCATTCTGTATAACATATTATAGATATAATCTGTACTTCCCTACTTTGCTTGCCAGGTACTTTTTTGTGGGGGGAGGGGGGGTCCGGTTGTGGGGCCTGAACTCTGGGCCTGGGCACTGTCCCTTAACTCTTCAGCTCAAGGCTAGCGCTCTACCACTTGAGCCACAGCGCCATTTCCGGCTTTTTTTTCCTGCTATGTGGGAATGAAGAATCGAACCCAGGGCCTCATGCATGCAAGGCAAGCGCTCTACCACTGAGCCACCTTCCCAGCCCTTGCCAGGCACTTTTTGCCTCCTTTCAGTGAGAGGTTTAAGACAGACTCCAAATCTTACTTCATTCCCCCACCTCCAAAGCTCCCCCACCTCCAGCCCATCATTATTTCCCTGTGGATTTCTGCATTTGATGTGCTTTTTCACCCTGACTCCTTGGAGTCCATTCTCCACAGAGCAGCCACTGAGATGCTGTCTTTTTTTTGGGGGTGGGGAGGGGAGTCTAGTCGTGGGGCCTGAACGCTGGGCCTGGGCCTGTCCCTCAGCTCTTCAGCTCAAGGCTAGCGTTCTACCACTTGAGCCACAGTGCCACTTCCAGCTTTTTTTCTTTTTGCTTATGTGGTGCTGAGGAATCGAACCCAGGGCCTCAGGCATGCAAAGCAAGCGCTCTTACCACTGAGCCACCTTCCCAGCCCATCACCTCTGGGGCAAACCAAGGCACTTCCCATCTCACTTCACATACCAGTCTAACTACAAACCTACCAGCACACCTCCCCCATCACTCCACTCCAGCCCAGGCCTCCTCCCTACTCATTAATGATGCCAAGTATAAGCTTCAGGGCCTTGGTAAAAGCTGTTCCTGCTGCTTCAACACCCTTTCCTATACAACCTTACACATAGCCCCTTAAGATCTGTGCGCAAATTGTCACCTTTCCCAGAAGATATCCTGGTTAACATATACCTCACCACCCTCTCTTTTCCCTTCATCCAACTGTACATGGCTTCCTCATACTTACCACAGCTTGATGCATCCATCACAGCCTGCCACGCTCCACCCATCTGGATGTAGAACTGGAGGAGGGAAAATAAGCACGTGGCATGCTGATCTAGCACCAAGAGCAGACCTGGCACACAGGTGACTAGAATCACTGATGGCTGAAAGAAGCTAACCTAGGGTCCTTCTGTTATTCTTAATGCCAATGCCCTAGTTTCACAGCCAGCCATCTCCCACTATTACAATGTCCATACTAGTATTCCTGGTTTTGTACTCATGTCCTACCGACTTGTCTTCTGTGATATAACCTGCAGGTTCATATTTCCTCTCTCTCTCACTCCAAATTTCTCCACTGCGTAGAGAACATAATACAACCTCTTTCGGATGTCATGTAGAAGTTTTGAGATCTAGCATCTGCCTACTGGCATCCCCTATCACACCAAAGACTGAATTGCTTGTAGCTGATCTGTGCCCCAGTGCCCTTCTACTTGCTAGTTTTGCTTTCTAGCACAGTCTCTGTTTTGTCTCTTCCTCTCCACAGTAACTCATCTAAATGACCCCAGCTCAAATGTTACCTCACCAGTGAAACCTTTTTTAAGGTCCCAGAACATTCCTCCCCATCAAGTCCAACTCTATCTTGTAAATATGTTTATAAAAGCACAGTACCTTATCTTATTATAAGTCTTTGTTTCATGTCAGACTGGCAGTGAACAGCCAATCTTCTCAGTGAAAGGGACCATGTCTTATGAGCCTTCATTTTCCTAATGTTTGGTCTATAATAAATGCTATTTACTGCTTCCTGAGTTAATTAATGACTCTGTGAATTAATGATAGAAATGGAATAGATTGGGAATATGAAACAACATTTTTGATATTCAATTGAAAATTGAAAATGAAATGTTTTATATTTTAATCAATAGTTTAATTAATAGAAAATAGAGGGGTTTAAAGGAGGTAGAAGAAAAAAATTAATCAGTCACATGCATTTGTGCAAATACGAAGGATTCCAATATTGACCCAAGGTACTTATTCTCTAGGGCTCCTCTTCCCTTTCACCCCTAAAAACTCCTTAAGACTGGAGTCACTAGAAAAAAATCCTTGTCATAAACCATATCTAATGATTTATTGAGAGAGAAAAATACTATGAGAGCCATACTGAAGAATACTTTAAAAACCCTGCTGAGATTCACAAAAGAAAATCTGAATGAGAACAAACATGTTTACAAATAGATCAGTTCAAGATCACAGAGAATTCTTCCTAGATTAAGCTATTTAACTCTTTTCAGAAACATGCTTCTTTAAGACTTAGACATGCAAGAAGAGCCAGGGAAGCTAGACGCCAGTGGCTCATGCCTGTAATCCCAGCTACTCAGAAGACTGAGATCTGAGAAGTGTGATTTGAAGCCAGTCCAGGAAGACAGACCTGTGAGACACTTCTTTCCAAATAACTAGCAAGAAAGCCAGACTGGAGGCATGGATAAAGTGATATAGCACCAGAAGTGAGAGAAAAAGCTAAAGAAGACCTCAAAGTCCTAAGTTCAAGCCTGGTACTAGCGCGTGCACACACGTGCGCGCACACACACACACACACACACACACACACACACACAAAACCAGGAAAAATTCTGGAACAAAGAAATTAGTAAAGAGAGATTAGCCATACTTATAGCTTATTAGCCATACCAAAGTAATAAAAGTAGACAAATTAGCATGGAGCTACCCTACAAACTGACAAGTCAACAAAACAGAGTAGACTCTCAAAAAATAGCACACAATCTGCACTAAGGAATTTAATAGCTGAGGATTCCTTTATCCATCTTGACCCTGCTCCAGGCCACCAACACTCTTTATCAAGAATTGCCACATCAAGCAGGATTCATAGTTCAAGAAATGTCCACAGAGATCTAGGTAGTTATTGGGGGAAAATAAAATCAAACTCCTATTTCAACAGTAAATCAAAATAAGTGTGAATACACATGATTATATGTATATGGAAATATAGAAACATAAAAAGAAGTTATGGAAAAATAAATTTATCATCTCTGAGTAGGTAACTACTACACAGGACATTATAAAAGAAACAGTTAACAACTTTAACTGCATAAAAATTTAAATTTTTCACATAAAATTTCAGAATTTAAATTTTTATATAAAAATTTAAAATATTTAGTTGCCAGGCCAAGTTCAAGCTCTACAACTGACAAAAAAATTAAATATTTCTTAGATTATGAATACTATAAGCAACCAAAAGACAAATGTCAGAACAGAGGAAATATTTGGTGGAAAAATCAACATAATGAAATTAAATTCTTTGGCACATAAAGAACTCCTTAACATCAAGGAGATGGAAACTCAACTGTTTACATGGAAGCCTACAGAAAGTATGAACAGGGTGAGCCCATAGGAGAGAAAAATACAAAGTAATCACATGAAAACATGTTTGTATTAAACTATGAGATGCTACATTGACATGGCAGGTTGACAAATGGCAAGCTATCAGACTTAGCTGTGAGGAAGGAGGCTTTCCCTTCCTTTTTCAGAGAACATTAATGGCATACGTCCATCCTTAGCCATCCAGTAAGCACTCTCAAAGATTTCTAATGCATGTGGTCTGTGAACCCTGGCATTCTAATTTCAGAAATCTTACTGGTACCTAACCACTCTTCCAAGTTAATCACCTGCTTCCAACCACACCAATCCTGTCTCCTTGGTAATTCCTTCCAGGACACTGCAAGCTATGTCATGGCCATAGCCTGTCTAGACTAGATACCACCTGAAGAGCAGCCTTCTCAACTGTCAACAGAGACAAAGGAATTCTGTCATACCTGCCACCATCTTGCTCCTTTTCTCCTCCGCTCATTTTTCTCTTTCCCATTCAGAAAGTCATTTACTGATCCCTCTTCCCTGAGTCCAGTGCTACATGGTCCTCCAGTTCCACTGCTAAGCACATCACTGTGATGATACAGGCTTATCGTCTAAGTAAATTTCAAATCACAATAAGTACCTACAGGACACATAACAAATACTTTCTTAGATTTCTCCAAAGTGTTTCATCATCAAATCATTTACCACAAACATGAAGAAAAGTTATGTTCATAGTTATTAAAGAACTATTTTGCTAAGCAAAATATATACATATGCATAAAATATATACATATACACACATATACATAAGAGAACTTCTCCAAACACCTAACACCAGAGAGATGCATTAATGCAATAAGTTAACAATTGGACAAGTCAACTACCTGCAGGCACTGTGCTAAACTTTCTAGGTTTTATCTCATGTATCACTCGTATCAACTATAAGGTAAGGATTATTAGTTACCCTATTCTTATAATTAAGGACAATGATACACAAAGAGACTAAACAATGTGCTCAAGACCCAAACATCAATAAGTAGCACAGAATGGGAACTATAAGCCCAGAAGACTGGGTTTCCCTCTACCAGGAGATGATTTTCTTTTTAATCATAATTCTTTTAGAAGCAAGGTAGGAAGTCTTGACTGAAAGCTTGCTTAAAGTAGAATGGAATGCCAATGATGAATTAAAGATCACAGAGATATACAGCAAGAATCTTTAGGAATCCATAAATATTGCTTTTTTGTTGTTGCTTCAAAACATCATTTCCATTAATCAATTCTCCCAGAAGTTCTACATCAGCAGAACCTGTTTCTGTAAACGTTGATCACTGACAAACGCGTGGGTCTCATTGGCTTTGTCATCCCTACAGAAGTTCAAAAATTCCTTCCTAAACTTCCTACAGATTCACTTTCAGGTTCACTCTTCCCTTCCTCCATCCCCTTCCACAGATGAGAGCTTTTCACGGCCACAGATCTCCTGTTCTGCCAGAGTTACACCCCAAACCAACCCTCTCAGACCCAAGTGAAAGGCCTATCTGTTCCTAATTCATGTTCTTCATTTAAATTCTGACAACTTGACCCTTCGCAAAATACTCAAGAGCTTGTATGGCCACAGTACTCTCTCTTTAAACCAATTCGAACTAAAGGCCTGATTGTAATTTGTGTCCACAGTATCCCAATTGTTCAACAGCTGTGTTTATCAATGGAAGAAAAAAAAAATCCTACAACATCGTGGCCTATGACAGATTCATCAGAAAAGAAATGTTAAAATAGTAAGCTAAAAACAATAAATAGAGAGGAAGATAAACAATACATGTTATCGTTTGTGTTATGAAGAACCTCCTCTCCCACCAAAAAGGCACATGAAGGCTTGGTTCTCAGCTGGTAAATCAAATCATTCAGAGGTAACTGGATCCTGAGAACACCAATTTTATCAATGAGTTGATTCACTGATAGGACATCTTAGATGGGCTATTATGAAGTGGACACTGCTTTCAAGAAGCAGGCTACTGGGGGTCCTATATTGCCATGGCGTCTTCCTGTCTCTACTTCCTGGCTACCAGGAGGTGTGTAGCCTCTGTTCCATTATACCCTCTGCCCATGATGTTCTTTCTACATCGCCTGAGGCCCAAAGCAATGAAACCAGTTAATCACAAACTGAGACTTCTGAAACCATGAGGCAAAATAAGTCCTTTTTCCTTCAGGTTGTTTCAGTCAGATATTCTGTCATAGCAATAAAATTCTAACTAACAAAATACCCAAACTACATACTCCTAAAGAAAACTAAATGAAGATAGCAGCAAAAGAATTCCAATAATCTTTGCATTTGCTAATGGGCTTGTCTATTTCAGCCTCTCAATCACACCAGGGTGCTGGCTCCATGAAGGTGGAATGGCAATCTTTATTTCACTACTGTTTCTTATGCCTGGAGCAAAGCAAGTGTTCAATAAATACTTGTGGAGTAAGTGGGTGAATGAGTGAAGCATCTTTCCTATCTAATTATCTCCTATTCCCTAAACGAATGTATTGGCTTTAATGGTGTAACCAATATGTTTACAACAATCCTCTAAAATTTTCAGTCTTTTTAGGTTCACTTTAAGGTTGGGAATCATCTGATCGGGTCTAGTTCTGAAGTACAAAAACCTACAAACTGACTATTCCCTGAAAATAATTTACTGATTCATTTGGGAAAAAAAGGAAAGGAGGAAAGAAGCAAAACAGGAAATAAACTCTGGGGAGGAACTGAATCTCTTACAAGAAGACTTTTTTTTCTGTTGGTCACGGAGCTTGAACTCTGGGCCTGGGCGCTGTCCCTGAGTTCTTCAGCTCAAGGCAAGTGCTCTACCACTTAAGCCACAGCACCACTTCCAGTTTTCTGGTGGTTAATTAGAGAGTCTCACAGACATTCTTGCCCTGCCTGGCTCTGAACCATGATCCTCAGATCTCAGCCTCCTGAGTAGCTAGGATTACAGGTGTGAGCCACGCACCCACCTACAAGCCGAATTTTCTAAGTTGTTTACCTACATGAAACTAGCTTAGGCATTCATATGCTATTCACTAACCAATTGTATTCCTTGCAAATAGCACAAAGTTAATTGCCAAAGGAAAAAAGACACCATGATTACATTATTAACAATGAAAGACTAAGGGACCCATGAGGCCCTTCCCATGCCAGTTTAATAGGCACCTTGATTAGCTCAATCCTAAATTCTCTCAGAATTTTCTCTGATTTAGGTTAGATTTCCTGGCTTCATTTTCTTCTGATGATTTTGAATGTCAAAAGGATGGGTAGCAAATAAAAGGATTTTAAGTTATGGTTTTCCTGATAAAGACTTGATTCACTTGGTTCACCAAAGGAGACATTCCAAACAAATTTACATTTTTATTTTTTCAAACTCTATTAATTATCCCCAAACTTTCCAAAATGATAGAGAGCATTTAGAATTCTGATACCATTCCCAGCTCCCCAAAGGACCCACCCTTTCTGTCCACCACACAAAGCCTCCATTTAGAATGCCTCCATCTTCTGCCATGTCTGTAAGCCTTAGCCCACTAGCTTCCATGAAAAACACTCTGCCACTCACAGACCTGCATTCCCAGACATTCAGGAGGCTGAGATCTGAGGGTAAGGGTTTGCAGCCAGCCCAGGAAGGAAAGTCTGTGAGCCTCTTATGTCCAACTAACCACCCAAAATCCAGAAGAGGAGCTGTGGCTCAAGTGGTAGAATGACAGCCTTAAGTGAAAAAACTAAGGGACAGCACCCAGGCCCTGGGTTCAAGTCCTAATATCAACAACAATAAGTTTTTGAAAAACAAAGTCTACTTTGTAAACAGGGAACTTACACAGGGGACAAATCTTCACTAGTTTGTGGACTTTTGGAGGATTGAAATAATATCTTCTTAAAATATTTCATTCCTTGAGATCTAAAATAAAACAGGTTTTAGACAGCCATTCCACATCTTTCCTTCAAGGATTTCTAGACTGCCATAACCCAGTCATGGTGCCAAACTTAGTAGTGTGGAGAGGAAAGTAGAGTCCCTAATCCTTGAGGAATAAAAGTCTGGAAGAAAGATACAGATAATGACCCTATATTTGTGAAGTACTATGGGATGTTTGTACTGAGGGATTCGGGAAGAAAGACCATCCCTCTAGCTCAGTTTTGGACAGAAAGAGTCAATAAAGATATTGTCTAAAAGCTTTGGAGGAAAATGATGTCCAAACTTGTCTTCAAAGTTTAAGCACAGAAATGGTGGGACAAAGGGTGAACTAATTCAGCAATCATATTCACTAGACACTAGGTTGGAAATGAACAATACAACTCAGTGAGGAGGAGGGTTGGGAGTGAAAAAGTGGGAGAAAATGAGGGAGGAGTAACACTGTTAAAAATGAAATGTGCTCAATACCTGACTTACATAGCTATAACACCTCTGTACAGCAAGCACCGTTACAATAAAAATTAAAAATTAAAAAAAAATTACCTGGAAGAAAGGAGAGACATTCTAGTCAGAAGACACAGTGTGTTTAATGCACTGAGGAAAGTGAGAGCACTGTATATGTCTAGAGCATTGCAAATGTTTTTTTAGTACTTCTGGAACATTCCATGGGGCATCAGAACAAGGAAGCAAACACCATGCAATATGAGCTGCATATGCTAAGAATTTGGCATTTAAGTTTTAATTAGTTCTACGGACACTGTGCCATTGAGATGGACAATCTGGGATTCTAGAGAACCAGGTTCATTTTGCCCAAGAATGGACTTGACATTTCATGAACCACAGCTACAATACAAACAAGACTAGCCAATCCATCTCCTGTGCTCAGCCAGGGAACAAAAATCACAAAGCGAAAGATAATGGTTTGGAAAACTGGAAGACACATGTTGCAGCAACAGCAGAGGTGTCTTTTTCTGACAAGAACTTCTCAGTGAAATAACCAGGGCAGAAATGGCCCAAGCCAACTATTTTGCAAGGGAGAAGCTGAACACCGGTTGAGAACCAAAAGATGATCAATGCCGGGAAGCCTTAGAAGGCTCAAGAGTTTCTCAAGAGCAATGACTGCATCTGACTCTTTCAAATGGATCCCTGAAGACAGACACAGTGGTGCTCAGTGAGTATCAGGTCAACTAAGGAACACAGGAAGGAATCAACCCATAAATATCTCCCCTTTACAAAACTGGAAATCATTTCCATCACTGAAGTACAGAGGGGAAAACTAAGTGTAATCTTCATTTAAAAAAATCTTGAAGTATTCATTAAAAAAAGCAGGACTCCAATATGTTAAGAAGAAGTCAAAGAAAAAGACTATGAAGAGGAAGAAGCAGCAGCAGCAGCAGTGCATTACCATACAAGCATGGACAAATCACCATAAACATTTGCTTGATGTGACTCACTCTGACTGGTACAGCCACGTAATCTGCATGAAATGATCCCAGGCATAAATGGACACCAGTGAGTTAGCTGCCACAAAGCATTGTTGTGAGCAGTGAGTGGTACAGAACGCATCATTTGTGCATTGTGAAAGGCATGGAGCAGGGTTCTAAGGAAGCAAGGGCACCTGCACTAAATTCATCTTGCACTGGTGCTGAGCAGATCTCCACCCCTGAGAGCATCACTTCACTTTCTTAACTTCTATGAAGTTCTAAGACCACAAGTGGCTTTTCAAAATGTGGCAAGGCCAGCAAGTAGTAGCCACAGATACGTGAGCTTTACTTGTGAAGGTTCACCACCCTCACATTTTTCTAAGTTAACTCTGATAGTCTTGCCACTGTTAGAACTTGGAGGGTCTGTATAAGGTCAGAAGAATGTGCAAGGCACCCTTCCATGTAGGTGTCCAGTTGTACCTATCCACCTTGTAATAAACAGAAGTCTTGTAATAAACAGAAGTCAAATAACAATGCAACACTTTTCATGCACCCTGAGATTATCTGGCTCAAGCAGAGTTTGTGGATAGAGAATCTGAGTCACACAGACAGTTGTAGCAGGGGCTGTACTGGAATTCAGGGTGACTTGAAGAGAACTCTGTGTGAGTCTTCAGCCCCTGAGAATCTACGGACACTCACTCCCTCTCCAACACCCACAAGAGGTTCCACTGGGAGGCCAGCAAGGAAAATGTAAGGAAGTGAATTCCTGTTGAATTACAGAATGCCTGCTTTCTATTGAAATGGATACTGGCTCACACAAGCCAAAAGCTCACTCAGCGGAGGTCTGATGAAGGGTCAAATATTCCTATAAGAGAAAAGGTCCACCAAGCCTGTCATGATGTGTTTTTGACAACTTCTTGAATCTCCAGACTTCAGAGCCAACAGCCTGACTAGGGAATTAAATGCTAAATATAGGGAAAACTTTTCCCCTTTCGTCTTGCATTATTTCGGGGCTGTGATTTGGTTCTCCTCCAAAGTTCTGCCATCTCCCTCTACCACCCAAGAGAGATATAACTTGCAACATAAACATTTATGACAGTCTGGATAGGTTATTTTTTTTTTTACTGAGGACATGATTTTTTTTCCTTCTAGGCAAATCAACTGACTATAGTCCTAAATGACGTCGGCAAGGAGGCATAGATCAAACATACAGTATTCAACACAACTCGTGAAGCATTTCTCCTATGTTAAACAATCTGTCCAGGTTGCCAATTGAATAGCAAGTTCTTTTCAAAGTAGATCCCCATGGCTGGTGCCAGAAGTAGTTCTGAATCTCTGCTGACGTTCCCTCTAAGAAGTGTATGTGGGAGTTGCACATTACTCTTTCTACTCTATAAAAGGGGCTCATGGGGAGATGGTAAAAGGGATTATATTGACTTAATTATATTGGAAAAAAGCAATAGAAAAGCTCCACCAACTTCCTTGTGATATGGTTCATGCAATTCCCAGAGGAAAACTGAATCATAAAATCAAATGATTTTACTTTGTATCACCCATAAACTGCCTCTTTTCTCTCTCTCTCTGTCTCTCTGTCTTTGTCTGTCTCTCTCTCTCTCACACACACACACACACTCACACACGAAGTAACATGTCCAACCTAGACAGACCTAGGATGTTATTAATTAAAATGCAAAACTGATGCTATTTCTGGTCCTGGTAATCAACTATGGAAAAGAGTTTCAATGACAAGAATACCTGCAGAATCATGAGGTTATGTTTATATTAATGGAGCAATTTTCTCTCTCACTTATATGACTATCACCAGAGCATCTGCAGTTTGGTTACTAAAAGAGAAAATACAGTCCAAGTGATGGTAGCTCATGCCTGTAATCCTAGCTACTCAGGAGGCTGAGAGGCAGAGACCACAGTTCAAAGCCAGCCTGGACAGGAAACTCTGTGAAACTCTTACCTCCAGCAAAACAAACAAACAAACCAAGAAATGGAGTTGTGTTTCAAGAGTGCAATCCTTGAGTAAAAAAGCTAAAGGACAGTATTCAGGTCCTAAGTTCAAGCCCTAGTACTGGCACAATAATGAATGAATAACTATAATAAAAGAGGAGCTGTAACCAGCTCTTCATTAACCATCTCACAACTGTCACTGTCTGAGTATCTCCATGCCCAGGTAGGCTTGTTCATATAGACAGAAAAGTGAAGAAGACAGAAGCGAGAACATAAAAAAATGGAGAGTACTGATTCATAATACAAGCTTCAGGCTTTTAATTAAAATAACCACCAAAGGAAATAATCAAAGCAAGTTTTGATGATAGCTATAATTAAGGAGTGTGAAAAATGAATAACTCCATTGACGCCAATCCAGGGTTTATAGTTCCATTTCAAATAACTTCAGTTTTCCTAGCAAAATCAGCTGCAAGGCACAGAAGCAAAACAAATACACGGAAATAAAAATGATGCAGTGACTTCGTCACATCAAGGAGTTACAGGCTTCACTCAGCACAGCTTTTAGCAATTTTTCCTGCAGTACTTTTCTAGGCTGCCTTCAGAGATCCTGCAAGGGAATTAACATGACACTACCTTGAGAAACAAGGACATGCTTAAGAATGCACTTTCTAGATTCAAAGAAATTCCCAAGGTGCTATCTAGAAGGGGAATGTGGAATGTGGGGAAGTCCTTACCAATAATAACAACATTAATGATGATAATACTAACGTTAGCTAGACAATGTAGGGGATATTTCAGGAATTTTCCTTCTCTGCCCTAAATGAGCACACTATACCTATTATAAATATGCGAACATAACATTCAAAAGCAAACCAACAATTATGTTTGTATATACATATGCATGTATGTGTGTTCATATAAATATACAGATACAATTCTGGTCATCTAGACAATCTGTTTAGTAAAATAAAGAAAGCCTAAGCGCAACACTAAAGTTGCAACTAATTAAAATGCAATATTTTCTAAATACATGTAAAATTGCTGCAGTGTGAAATAACAGTCTATTTCCATGATGCCCAAGCTCATTCTAACTCTATCCATCTTGATGAATACCTCAAGTTGAGTTGCTAGGCACCCAATAACAAAAAATTCTTTCAGTTGGAGGGGGAAAATTTAAGCAAAGTAGGAAAATACCATTAAGGATAAAAGTAAATAACTGCACATTAAAGAATCGTCAAAGGAAGCAGAAAAGTGTGCCAGGCATATCAGAATATTGCTAGGAAACGGTAGACTGCAAGAAAGAGTATATGTTAGAGCAGCATGCAAACAATGCTGAAAGTACTGTATTTCAGACATTATTTAAGGATTCAAGCATACAGTCTGCAAACAAAGAATCCCCTCTGTGTTTGTGTGTGTTTGTGAGTATGTGTGTGTTTGTGTGCGTGTATATGTGCATGTCTGCTTCTGTCTCTCTCCATCTCTGTCTCTCTCAACCTATTTGCTGGTTTTGCTCTGGAGTATCACATAAACATCTACAAATCCTGGCTCTCTAAATGCATGCTTTCATATATGCAAAGAAATCTACACGCACACACACACACACACACACACTCAGTGTATCTACTTTGGACTCAGGGAACAGGACAAAAGCATATACCTAATGTCATCATCACTATTTTTTAAAAATTCTACATGGACAGTAGAAATAAAAGTGGTGCGACAGAGCAAGATAGAGAACTTTATATTCCAAACTCCCAATGAGCAAGAAGGAGGAGCAGAAATTTCATCCTATATCCCCCCCACCATCATTTATCTTGAGAATAGCAAATCAGAGGCTCAACTGCATATGATAACAATCTCTTTCCTGGTGTACTGGAAAACTCCACATAAAATCAAACAAGCGAGCCAAAGACTTGAAAGGGACTAAATGGGACAACAACTTTGAATCTGATTTTTTTAAAATACTGCTTTGACCAAAATATTCAACACAGGAGAGAAAGAGAGAAAGACAGACAGACACACATACAGACACACACACAGACAGCACGGAGAAACAGAGAGAGAGACAGAGACATAGAGAGAGACTCCTACAATGCACAAGTTCGCAAAGGTGAATCTCCTGAAATATTCTCGGTTTCCTTGGAGCTTAAAGAGGCACCTGGTGAATAAACTTAAAGTTGTGATATTCTTTCCCCCCCACTCAGGAGGCCAAGTGGAAAACTAGAGCTGCATTCTGAGTCTTGCCCTGGAATAAACAACCTGTCTTGCCCATCTTCCTCACTGGAAACCTGCATCTCTTTCCTCTTAGAAAAGTCGAACCATGCCAATAACTTCAAAACACTTCATCTCCCAGCCACCCTGCCACCCTCTTAAAAGACTGAAAAACCCAGTTTGCAGAACTGATGCTCTGAAAGTCAGAACGGAAGGAAGCAATGAGGTCATGCTGTTACTCTGCGCTGCCAGCACAGGAATACTCTCACTGCGAATGTGCCTGCCCAAGTTGTAAACCCCACAAGACACAGGGCCACTCGAGACCCTAGGTGAGTGCAGAAAGCCCAGCTGCCCACAGCAGACTCCAATAGAACTCCCTTGGGTGTGCACATCTTCCTTCAGAAAGATGGAAGAGTTGGTTGTGTGGCCGATCACCGGCTCCCCCCACCCCCTCCACTGACCCCTCCAGATTCTCTGCCAGTGTCCCTCAGCCCACAGATGATTCACTTTGCCCAAATCTGTCCATCATCTTCACAGATTGTCTGCACACTGCTGCAGTGTACCATTGTGAACACATTTGCCTGGCTGCTGCTTCAAGGACAAAGAGAGAAAGAGAGAGAGAGAGAGAGATAGTACTTATGTTTCCATCCCTGCCAAAGAGCTCAGATGGGGGAGAAAAGAAATTAAACCACATCCCTTCTAGACAAAAGACCCCCTTGGCATTTTAGCGAAGGGGATCATCTCAGACAAGGATCCAGGAGAAAGAAGAAATGCAAAAGGAAGGTCACTAAGCTGAGCAGGAAAGCGAGAGCAGCGGAGCTGGATGCTTTTACTGCAGCAAACAGCTCGTTCATGGCAAGCACTTACCATAAAAACAGAGAGTCAACAGAAGGGTCTTCCCTCTAGGTCTTCTGCAGAGAGAAATCCACGGTGAGCCTCCAGGCTCCACTCCAGAGGAGGCCGGCAAAGTGATGACAGGCGACACAACCACCACACACAAGTCCTTTTCAGCCTCCCCTCGGCCCCGCATGCAGTTGTTTGTGCTGTGGAAAACCCTGAGAAGTCTGGAACAGGACTCTCCCGAGAGCAAGCCGGAGTGAAAGCAGCCCAGTGAAATTCACCATGGGTCTCACAGCCAGCAAGCCCAGGGACTGGTCCTCCTCCCGCAGGGGAGCAGGGGCGGCATGATGGGGGGAGGGGGCAGTAAGGGAGAAGCTGAGCTCAGGGAGATGAGAAGAAGGGTGGGAAGGAGCCTTTTTGGAGTGGAAGGAACTGCCGGTGAGAACATCAGTATTCCATATCAGTTATTGCCAGCGACCAATCAGCCCAGGCGAAGCGGGTGGGGGGGGGTGCCAGTGTCAGTGTGACAAGAGAGAGTGGCAGATGACAGCCGGTCCTGGGAACCGCAGGACAGCGCCCCCCCCCATCCTGCAACAGAAGTTTGGCAGGATTGGCATCTCACCTCTCTCCAGTTACTGCTAATATTTGCTGATGTTTGCCAACTGCCAAAGACCTCCACCAGCCACTCGGGAAGTTTCCAAGGCAGCCCACAAAATGAATCTGCCACAAAATGAGTCTGAAGCCCACTAAGTGATGTCTGGTGGCATCTCATAGAGCAGAGGGGCTTCTGATCTGCCTCCAAAAAGCAACTGTGAGTGCGAGAAAGGCACCTCCACCACCCCAAAGTGCAGGTGCAGGTGGCCAGGGTCTGGGGTTCTTTTAGGTAGGAGAAATTTAGACAAAGGGTTAACGAAGGGTCTCTTCCTGAAGAGACGTCAGTTCTCATTAATTTCCCTGGCTAATAAATGTATAGAGGTATTGTTAGAGGTGAGTTTTTAAGGAAAGTTAGAAACTTTTCTTTGAGGTCTCTAAATCACATGTAAGAATGAGAATATGTGTTTGAGGTAAATAGTAGTAGTAGTAGTAGCAGTAGTAGTAATTCATAAGCATACTGAAGAATAAGAAACTGTTAACACAGATAAAAAGCAAAAGTTGCTGGAACAGGTGGCTCAAACCTGTAATCCTAGCTACTCAGGAGGCCAAGAACTAAGAATGGTAGCTTGTAGCCAGCCTGGGCAGGAGAAGTTTCTTGAGATTCTCTTTGCTAATTAACTACCAGAAATCTAGAAGTAAAGCTGTGATGGAGCCAGTCCTGAGTGAAAAAGCTAAGGGACAGCACACAGGCCCTGAGTTAAAGCCCCAGAATTAGCCCAAGGAAGGAAGGAAGGAAGGAAGGAAGGAAGGAAGAGAGGGAGGGAGGGAGGGAGGGAGGGAGGGAGGGAGGAAAGGAAAGGAAAGGA
>NW_012267219.1:32924536-32970670 GCF_000151885.1 Dipodomys ordii | reverse complement strand
TGAGCCACCAGCGCCTGGCAGGACCTGAGTTTTTTACACACTAGAGTTCTTGGGGCTCATCCAAGTAGAAAATCCAGTCTATGAGCACCCAGAGTAGCCTCATAATGCTTCCTCATTTCTCATGGAAACATACTGAATTAAACATGGAAGGGACTCCAGAGCATTTTCTCACTAAATGTCTGAGACTATGTGAGAATGCTTCCCACACTGTTACATGAACTTGAGTGAGATGGGTAAACGAAAATCCAAGTTAAAGCAGAGATAAAATGAAAACATGTCATATAACAGAAATGAAGCTTTGATGATTTTAACAGAAATGAAGTCTTGATGCTTATAAAGCAAAAAATGATTCAAATTGTTGGTTTATTTTTCTCAATTCTGACCCTACAATTATATAATCAATTCCATATAATTGTATTGCAATGGTAAATAGAATTATACGACAAGATGTATCATTCTCCAATTAGTAGAAGAGTAGATAGAATATTCCAGAACAGAGTGGGTATGACATAAACATTTAAGTATGGTCCTTTACCTAATACCCAATTTCTCCTTCAGATTTCTGCAGGAAGCCCACATGAAGGCAGAACAGGTTGAACTGCTAATGTTTCCCTACCAGAGGTCACTCACTGACTGAGAATAATTTTCAAAGTGCTTACCAGGCAGGTTTTCAAATATGCAACAGTTCCAAATCCATAAAAGACATCTGAGGCTCACAAACATAGTGACAGCATCTAAGTCTTCAAAAATCTGACTGTACTCAGCACTTCTCAGTCAGAAGGATCCTATGGGATCATCAAAGATCAAACCACTCTAAAAGAATCCATAAGATCACAGTCCTATAATTTTTTTCTCCTTTTTGAAGAAATCAATGTCTGATCTAAAGAGTCATAGAGAAATAGGCTGGGTCTGAGGAATCAAAAATAAGATATGTGTGTGTATGTATACAAATCTTAGGAAGCTAGTGGGCTCACCTAAAATCCTATGGAAGTGTCTCCACATCCAATTAGTCTTAAGTCTCGTTACTGTTAACTATACATTAATTCTCAACCTGTATTAGTGATCACAACCAATTCAGGGCTCATTCTTTCTCATAAACTATTATAACAGCTTCTAATCTCTCCTTTATTTCAAATTAATCACTTAGCATTAGCATTTTCTTTCTAAAATAAAGCAAATATGATCATGTAAAATGAACATTAAATGCAGCTCATGGATCTGTTGTTCAGAGCTTTCTGCAACCTGACCTTTTTACATTTCCATTATTACTTCCTACCCCCACAGCACCCCCATATCTCATGCCCTAGTTATACCTGATTTCTTACTCTCCTCCATGACCAGCACATCTTTGTGTGGATCCATCTTTTCCTAGAACACTCTGCCTCATTTATTTCCCTGGAAAAACAACTATTCATCCTTCAATGCTCAATTCAGTGCTGTTTTCTCGATAAGGTATTAAATTCCTTAAAGAGACTTAACTATTTCTCTGTAACTCCATCACATTTTCCTACATTTGTATCTCTAAATATAAAGAACAAATATACTGTACTAAACTAGTACCTTTAGCCTATTTTATCAGGAGCCTCTGATATTCCAAGTATCTGATACACACTGGAGCTCAGGATGGATGAATCTTTTATACTTCTTCCTTACAATCAAAACCACTTTGAAGAAAGTACAAACTGTCTTTTAGAAAATCTTCAGGACTATAAATTTATTAACCATATATATCTTCTCCTTTAAAGCACAGATATTTAATCATGTGTAACATTTATCAACAGACATTAAAATGTTACCAGGGACAGAGATATATCTACAAATAATATACTACCTCTTGCCCCAATGGAAACAGAAATGACCAGGAATGACATACTGATTGTCACCTTTGAAAACTGGAACTGGATTACTGAGCATGAATGTTAAATCATGTTCATTTAATACATCAACAAATTCACTGGATCCTAATTTCACATCTTGCCTTTTCTATTTTATGCTAACATTGCAATAGTCCAAGCCTCTCCTGGGAAGAATTTGTAAGAAAGCCCTGGGTCTCATAACAAGAACAAATGATTTCAGCAAGTCCAGGAATCCAGGCAATTTCTCTTTCCTCTCAGGGAGCTATCTCACAAGGAGCCAAGATACTCAAAATCCTCTTCAGTCACCACATCACCCTTGTTTCTGATTAGCCTGGCTTTTCAGGAGGCCTAATAAATAAATAACCATGGCAATCCTGTATAATGTATGAAGGTTACTTTCCAATGGTCATTTCAATTAGAGCATTTTCAATTAGCAATAGCATGCCAATCTACCAAACAGCTATCAATTTATTTATATACATTTTTCTAATTTGGGGAGGGGAAGAGAAATAACAAAATGCTGAAATAAAGACACAGGTTGATCCATTGTAACAATGAGATGTATAAGACACTATGTTGAAAACGAACCTTACAACTTTGGGCGGTGGGAGGGAGGATTTGGGGAGGTGGGGAGGGAAGGGATTGTAGGGGGAAAACAAAGGAGGGAGTAACAATGCTCAATAGGAAATGTACTCACTACCTTACTCATGTAACTGTAACCCCTCTGTCAGTATCTTTACAATAAAAATTATATATTTAAAAAAAGAAAACAGGTTGCTTTGGATTTTCTGTTTGTTTTTGTCAATCGTGGGGCTTGAACTCTGGGCCTGGGTGTTTGTTGTCCCGCAGCAGTTCAACTCAAGACTAGCACTCTACCACTCGAGCCACAGCACTACTTCCAGTTTTCTGGTGGTTTATTAGAGATAAGAGTCTCATAGACTTTCCTTCCCGGGCTGGGTTTGAACCGCAATCCTCAGATCTCAGCCTCCTGAGTAGCTGGGATTACACTCGTGAGCCAATGACACTTGGCTTACTTTTTTTTTAAGAAGATAAATATATCCTTGACCCAACACCTACCTTTCTCCCAAATCTGCTCTTCCTCTGACTTACCTTGTTCACAGTTAAATGCACCCCTATCTATTCTGTCTCCCCTCTCCCCTAAAAATGACATTCATTCATCTCATCCACAGACAATTGTTTTGGTCACTACATAGGGCAGCTAGAAATCTCATTCATTTTTGAACCCATCACATACTCCTATCACCTCTGAACATTTCTTTCTTGCTTATAGTCACTGTCCCAGTCTAGCTGCCAGTTTTCTTCAGGGCTAACAGGACATTCCCCAAATATACCATGATACCTTCCCCTGGAAAACGTTTCTCACCCTCTGAAGGATGAAGGGTGCTCATGGTCCTAGCCTGTGAGAACGTGTGATTCTTCTCCCTTTCCTCTTAATCCTTGGTGTTTCAGAACATACTAAGATGTTTAAAACTTCAGAACATTTTCTCTGGTCCTCTTCCTTGTGAACTCATTTTGGTTTTGTTTTGTATTTAGTGGTACTGACGTTTGCACTCAGGACCTTGTGATGGCTTGGCAGGTACTGTGAACTTGAGCCATGTTCACAGTCCTTTTTGTTTTAGCTATTTTTCAGATAGGAACACACACACACACACACACACACACACACACACACACATACACTCTCTCTCTCTCTCTCTCTCTCTCTCTCCTGCCTGGAGCTAGCTCAGAGTACCTCTCACATACCTAGGATTACAGATACTGATGCCCAGCTTGTTGTTTGAGATAAAGTCTCTCAATCTTCCTATCTTTATCTTCACACTATGAATTCTTACTTTTTCTCCAAAGCCAAACTCAAGCATCTCCATTGCCTTTGAAGCATATGATGCTTGCTTCCTCCCTACATCCTAATAAAGCTAACCATCCTTGAACTTCAGCAGTGATTACACAGTGCTATAGCCATTTTACTGAGGGCTTCCTTCAGTGACATTCCAATCCATGGAAACTTTTAAATAAATAGTTATAAAAAGACGATGTGTCTGCCTCTCTTCTTAGATGAAGTATATTTCAGAGGAATGGAAGATTACCAATCTTTCCAACCTCTCAACTCATTTTGTCGCCTGGAACATATATGGATGCTCAGTGTGTATTTATGGAATTATTTTGAATATGATTGTCCAAAGGCAAAAAAATAAAACCCCTCAACTCTGACTCAAAGTAATTTTAAAGAATCTCTCTGAGCTGATTTCTAATGAGCTCATTTTTTAAAAAAATATTAAATCTAAACTTTTTCCTTCACTTTGAGATTATAAAACGCCACTAGCATTAATTTACAAGGATTCATTCTCTGAAACTCCCAGCTTTTAATGCTAACCCAACTAATTGAGGTACCTTGGGGATAATGAGAATTGTAAACATGCTTTCTGCTTTGAATTGCCCAACAGAGAAAAAGATATTGATTCTCTCTAACAGAAAGGAGGTTCTTGGAGAAATTTCACTAGCGCTTAAGTTTGGAAGGAAAAGCGCCCTATCTTCTTGCGTCCAGGGTAGAGGGTGGGACTACCAATGACTGTTGATATTTCTGAAGAGCCCAATTGCCTATCCCAACCCAAGGCACCATTATAAGAAGGGTTGTGGTTTTAGGAAAATCTGCAAAAAACAGGCTGTGCAAAGGACTCTCCACATCACTTCCAGGATCATCCAGCCTCTTCCTCATTCACACTTCCCCGTAGAAAATTAGCACAGAGGGCTGGCAAGGTGGCTCAGTGGTAGAGCGCTTGCCTTGCATGCATGAGGCCCTGGGTTTGATTCCTCAGCACCACATAAGCAAAAAGAAAAAAGGCCGGAAGTGGCCTTGTGGCTCAAGTGGTAGAGCACTAGCCTTGAGCTGAAGAGCTGAGGGACAGTGCCCAAGCTCAGAGTTCAGGCCCCAGGAACGGACCCAAAAAAACAAAACAAAAAAACAAAGAAAATTAGCACACAATAAATAAAACTCCATGAGCATATAAAGAACCAGTCTTCCACCTAAGTCCTGACAGGGATCTGGATGAAGCACCTGAGTGCAAAGGACAAAGGAATGTTGTTTCCTCCATTCTTCCAGCATTGCTGATTCACAACCAGAAAAAAAAATCAAGAGTGAACTATAATATTCGTGCCACAGAGGTGATTATGTAGTCTGCCAGTGCAAGAGAATTTCCCCTCATTTCTCAGCAACCAATTTCGAGTTCTTTTATTTAAACTGAGAGAAGAAAGCAGGCTGAGCATTTAAAGAACCATGATATGCTCACCTTTTGGTAAAATGAAACTAGGTTATACAGTGAACATTCAACATCTTAGTAGGGACGTAGTTTTCAATGTAGGAATTTGTAAGAAGTCCTTTGAACCTCGAACAAAAATAAGACTGCATTGTTGTAGGAATGTAAAGTGATGTAGCCACTTTGGAAGACGGTTTGCAGTGTCTTTTTAAAAAACTATACAGATTCCTATATTCCTTGCCATATGGTTCAAGCTATCACATTCCTTGGTATTTATACAAATGGAAATACCACACCATTTTGTATTATACAATTGTAAATGGTATTTACTTTTGTCCACATAAAAACCTGCATGGGAATGCTTACAAAAGTTTTATCACCGCAAAAACTTGGAAGGCAACCAGTAGTTGAATGGATGAATAAATTATGGTATATCAAGACATCAGAATACTATTCACCACTAAAAAGATATAAGTGGAATGGAAGTGAATGAAAACAACCTGAGAAGGCTGCATATTGGTACAATTCCAACTATATGAGATTTTAGGACAAATAGACAAACAGTGAAGACAGTAACAAAGATTGTTAGTATTTAGTTTTCAGGGGGTTAAGGAGGAAGGAGAATAGGAATAAAACAGACTTTTAAAGACATTGAAAGTATTCTGTATGGTATTAAAATGATGAATACATTCCTTTATAAATTTGCCCAAACTCAGAATGCACAACATCAAGAGTGAAGATTGACAAACTATGGACTCTAGGTGGTAACTAGGTACAGCACTGTAGATTCATCTTGTACTATGGACCACACCAATGCAAGACACTGATGCGTGGAAGTGGGGGATGGGGGAATGCTATTCATGTACAGAAGAAGGAGGAGGTAAGAGTTTCTGCACCTTCTCCTAAATTTTGCTGTAAAGTAAATGAGCTATTGAGCCATGAAGCCAAGATACTTGCTTTAAAGAGTTAACATCTATTTAAGTTGTTTAAAATCCTCTGAAGAGCTGGGCTCTGCTAACCAAGCTACTCATGAGGAAGAGATATGATTCAAAGGCAGCCGGGGCAAGAAAATCTGTGAGACTCTTGTCTCCAAATAACCACCAAAAAGCTGGAAGTGGAGTTTTGACTCAAGTGGTAGAATGCTAATCCTGAGCACAAAAGCTCAAGGCCAGCACCTATGCGGCACACACACACATCCTGAAGACTAGGTAGACTTTTTAGGAATTTTAATTGTCTTTTGAAGTAGATATAGGGAGAACAAGACAGAAAGATAAAAAAGAGAAGAAAGAAGGAAGGAAGGAAGGGAGGGAGGGAGAGAGGGAGGGAAGGAGAGAGGGAGGGAAGGAGAGAGGGAGGGAAGGAGAGAGGGAGGGACGGAGAGGAGGGAAAGAGAGAAGGAGGGAAAGAGAGAGGGAGGGAGGGAAAGTGGTACAAGGATTTCCCATGGCACTCAGAAAACAAAGTTAAGCTCTAAAATGCTCAGAATAACAAACAGACTGACAAATCACATGGAACTATTTTTATACTTCAAAATTAGACAAATGCAATATTCCTCTGCTGTAGTTTCCATTATCCAAGGCCTAACAAACCAGAACAAAGTGAACATATTGTGAACGCCACTAAAACATTAAAATGAAGCTTTAAATAATTCTTCCTCTTTCCTTTTAAGACTCCTCCCCTTTTGAATTTATTTTGTATTACTGCCTGGGACTAAAACAGGAAACATGTGTTAGTAGAGGGGAAAAAATAGCATGTAGAGCTCTGTGCAGGAGTAAGGACAGGAGAGATGCAGCTACAAAAGATTTCATCACATGTATAAATTATAAAATTTCAACTGCAATTAGAGGAAAAATGAAAGGAAATGCATATCCTTAGAAGAGAGCTGCAGTCATTATATCTGGAGAAAAGGAGGGGCAAGTGGCAAATAAAGAGCAAGCTAAGGACGGGGGTGGGATACTACATCAGTGAAGAACCCAGTCACTGTTTCCCAGAACTTCACATTATGGCAGGTAAATTTATATGTGCAAAACAATGACAGATTTGTGAGTGGTGAGCTCTAAGTTAAAGACCCAAAGGGCAACAAGATATCCAGAAGGGCAGACTGGAATTTTACAGGCAGCGGAAGTTAGGCCATTCCATCCCTGTTCAAGTTACAGACAAGAGGTAAGAAAGAATAGTCAGGAGTGGATTCATTTGTTCATTCATGTGTTCCACAATGAGCCCAGAATGGAGTACAACAAGTTAAGCAAAATAAGATGGCGGAGACAAGCCTATGTTCAACTTCAGTTTGAATGGTAGATTGCATTTGTTACAGGCAGCAGAATCCTGGGGGAATGGGGACCATGGGATGCATTGTTCTTCCTTCTCCACTCTCTATGTAAATGCTGATTAAGCTAAAGCCCATATCCACCAGACTCCTTGAAGATAGGACTCTGAAGGAGAATTAGGTTCCCTTTAGATGCCCTTGCATGAGATCTGAAAGTTGGAAATGAAATAGATAATATTCCTGACCTGTATGATCTATTTTCTCCTTTGATACAATCAGAGAGATGGAAGTTTTCTCAGTAGCACCATTCCAGAGTCTATTTCCTTTGCAAGTGACAGAACAACAAGGTATTGTTGTTCAGATCTTGACTGCCCCCCACTAAGCCCACATATTGAAGGTTTGGTCCCTAGCCTCTGGCACCACTGGGAAGTGGTAGAACTTATAGAAGGTGGGACCTAGTGGAAGGAAGTTAGATTACATCAGCTGCACTCTTAAAGGGGATATTATGACACTGGCTTCTTCCTGACTCTCTTGATTTCCTGATTGCCATGACATGAATAGGTTCCTCTGCCATTGCTCCTGATATGATGTACTGTCTCACCAAAGCCCAAAACCAATAAAGCTAACAAACCATGGACTGAAACCTCTGAAATGATGAGGCTCAATAAGCCTTTACTATTTTTAAGTGGATTATCTAAGGTGATTTTTTGTCTCAGTAGAGACCTGCTGATTGAACACAGCAGATATGGGGTATCATTTGCCTCCTGGGTTAGGAATAATCCATACTTCAAAATGAGTCTATAGAAAGTCCAATCAACTATGGTTGGAAGTTCTTTAACTCCAGGCTTCTAGGAGAGAGAGAGGGAGAGGGAGAGGGAGAAAAAGAGGGAGAGGAAGAGGGAGAGAGAGGGAGAGGAAGAGAGGAAAAGAGAGGGGGAGAGGGAGAGAGGGAGAGAGAGATGGGGGAGACCGACTGAGAGACCGACTGACCAACCACTGATACATTACTCCTATACCTGTTTCTGTAAACCTCGACTGATTTCATTAACCCAGGCATCTCTAACGTCAAAGCATATGCTTCTCCTTATGCTCCCACAGTCCCACAAGAAAGGCCATTTAAGAGCACATGACCAAGGACTAGTCAGAGAGGATATAAAAAAAGTAGAGGAATGTTGTGACACAGAAGGCAAAGAAGAAGATTCCTCTCAAAAGGTGGCTGACTAGGAAATGCTGAGAGGAACCTATGGGACCTCTCAATCAAAATAATCAAGGGACCACATTCAAAAAGGTTGATGTTCTTAGGAGGCTACAGGTCTGATGATTGCTAGAGGAAGGAACAAAGTCAAGTGTGGGTATTTTTTTTTACAGTAGTAAGATGTAAGATGTTCATGGGCCAGAGAAAATAGTGAAGGACTGAGAACATAGACACAGGAAATAAAGGCAATGAATAAGTCTGTAGAAGATGAAAAGAATGGATAGGCCAGCCCTTGAGGAAAGACAGACCAATAATAAGACTATATTTTGGCCCCCAATTTGTTCCATACAGAACATAGTAAGAGCTGGGGAAAAAAAAAAAACTCCAGCTTTCTAGTAAGCCTAACAGAAAGCATGCATTTGACTCTGATTAGGCTGCTCATGAACAGATTTATTTCCCTGTGACTGGAATTCTATAGACACATTTTGTAGCACTGAGTGTCCTATACTAATAAGAAGTTCTCATAGGCACGAAATATGCCTTCCATTAACCAAAGGAAAGTGATTGGAAACAAACTGCCATTTATTAATAGTCTTCCAAAACATACATACATGGTAAGGGATAAAGAAAGGAGCCCTTTTTAGAAAACCAAGTATTAACTGCCATGAGATTTCATACAATACAGTAAGATATTACTTAAATTTCTAAAAATGTTGTGGTCAAATAAAGGGAATTAAGCAGTAAGTAGATTAAACTAAATCCAAATTCATAGTGAAGAAATCTGGGTAGATGAATATAAACATCACACAAGAGAATTCTCAAGCACAAAGACTGTAAGATCATTCGTGTAGACACCTAGATTTGGAGACCACTGACACAGAACCTATGGAAGAGTGGTCCACATTGTTCACGTGGTTGCAAGAAAAATTTGCCTAGTTATTCACAGCTCCCAACCTCAAGAACTTACTCTGCAGTTGGTAGAAGAGATATTGATCATGATGCCTCATACCCACAAAGTGACATATTGAATTGAAACCCCTTTGTACAATTACTTAAGGATAATAAAAAAATTAAAGAGTTTTATGAGCCAAGGTTAATAATCATGTGATCCCTCAAGTATGCCATAAAAAATATTTTTACATTTGGTAGTTAAAGTGTTTATGAAGTCTAAGAGAATTTGATATGTTATTGTATTTAATAATGAATACTGTAATTCTAATTAAATTGTGTGGTTGAGTAACAGACCTGTGATTTCAAATGAAAAAGTATGGTAAAATTTTGCTGAATTTGTTTCAATATTAGAGTATTTTGGAGAACATAAGCATTACTGTGTTGAATATATTTATTAGATTTGCAAGAATTAGAAAGATTTGGTTTGCTAGTCAGATAAATGAACTCTTTTTTTAAAAAAGCACCAAAATTATTAATGCATTAAAATGTTTTAGGGGAATTTAATTAACTAAATGAATCCAAATAATAACCTAATATGTTCCTTGTATGTGACCATTTCCATTTACAAATTAGAAAATAAGATTCATAAATTAAAAGCTTAAGGAAGAACTAAGATTTTGAATTTGTAACTTTAATGAGCAAAATATTAATTTTTAAATGGCTAGAAAAAAGATTGTCTTTTAGGAGCCAACGTCCCTCAAAAATATTAAAAAAATAAAATTCAGATGTCATACTTCATAAACAAACATCTACTACAATATGCTTTGCAGCCTGGGATACAAGATGAGTAAGTGGTAGGAAAAAAAGAACATAGGCAAGAAGAAGCAATGTGGATAAGAAAAGCATCTCAAAGCAAGAAGTTCCCCAATATGTTTGGGGAACTTGGTACACCCACTAGGGGTTAGATAATGTTTCTCAGGAGAGAAGTCTAGCAGAGACTCCTCCAGAACTGTGGACTGGCAATGGTCTCAATCATGACAAGCCAGGAGACTATCTAGAGACAAAGAGTGAAATATGGATACTGGTCTAACTGGCACCATTTTGGTATCTTGATCGATGATGGGGACTTCCTATAGGCAGTGGTGAGGACTTGGACAATACATTACTGGACCTGCCAGACCTGTACCATGAACTCTCCAGCTCCCTGTGACCCTGCCCCCTGACCATAACCCTATTTGGGATTCACCACCTCAGCCGCCATTTTGCCTCATGCCCTCATGTCTCCTGACTCTCCTCAGGTCACCATGGCTCCCCTCTTCCACTCTCCATTAGAGCTGATCTGGTTTGTTGAGATTATCTTCTACTCTTTCTTCATTTACCTATCCTCATAGCTCAGTTTCCTAACAGTATTAAGTGCATTCGAGGCTGCCAGTTTTGGGGGGAAATATGTCCTTTCATAGTCACAGGCTTTCTAATAAAGACTCTCAAATCAACCTCTCAAAATGTGGCTTTTCTGTAGCTTGGAATCAAATTCCCATATAACAAGAGGCAAGAAAGAAATGGTTTTTAAGGCTTAAAACTAAAGGTCTGAAATAGCTGCCATAGTCAATCGGAATTTTTAAAAAAAAAACAGACAGGAAGTCAGGCTGTATCTGAGGCTTTCTCTATCTACTCAGGATGTTCTTCCTTTTCTGCTGGCTGCAGGCCATTGTTTTGCCAATAGCAGCACTAAACTACCTGCCTGGTATGCATGGGAAGAGTTCACAATGGAGCAAGAAGAAACTGGAGCCAATCTCCTCTAGCCAAGAGTTCCAGGTTGGCAACAAAGGAGAGCCCATGATCCTCAGAACACCCAAACTCAGTGGATGTTAAGGACTTCATTGTCTGGTGATCTCAATTGTATGCAAAAACCAAAAAACTATGCAAAAAACCATCAGAAAAATCAACCTAGACACACTGTACCTCACTCTTTGGGGGGAGGGGGTTAGTAAAGATCATGGTACTAGGAATTTATGCATTTTATGATGCAGGGATTTTTTTTAGTGATAGTAGCAGTAATACATTTTCACTGTTAAAATAACAACTCCCAACCAATATAAACATTTAAAGTTCACTTTTGCTACCCATGTTTTCCAAACATGTTGTAGAAATTAAAGGCTCTCCAGCCCTAATGGATACGTAAGTCCATACTTGAATCAAAATAAACAAATATGTTTAAGATAATATTTATAGTAGAATCTGGATAATGGGTGTTCACTATAAAACTCCTCCAACATTTGTGTTAAATCTTAAAAGCTTTGAAAAATAGAAGCTCTCCAACTGAGAAAGATGGTTGTGATGTTTTTCAACAACCTCTAGTCTAAGCCAAAGGCCAAGTTTACAAATAAGGGCACTTTAGTTTAACAGAGGTAACATTATCTGCTCCAAAGCACAGGCTAGATGCCAGGGTTCCCATGAATCTAGATCTCCTGTCTGTCTGTCCTTCTGGTGTTCTTTCTACTCCATAAAACCTCCATTGGGAGAGGCAGTTCCAAAACAGGTTAAGAGTTGTTTTTTCTGGATTTCATCTGACTGGGATCCTTATGTTTTCAATATTCCTAGGGGCAAAAGACAACACGGTGATAGAGTTACACTGTAATAATCTATATGTGTACTGATTTTTATTAAGTTTATATTATATTTTTTACAAGTTACACAGTATGATTATGAAGTAAGAGATCCATCAATTGAGTCCAGATCTGTTTGATGACTAACGCTATTCCCTAACCACTGCCTCACTGCCAGAGATCATTTACACCTGCTTTGATAAAGGCTACAAAGGAAGCCAGAACAAGAGAAGCATGGATTCCCGTGTACATGCATCAGCCTCCCTCTTCTGTGAGATGAGAGGGTATTAATTTAGGTCTATGGTCTCCTTCTGATTTCAAACTCTGTGAGCCTAAGCTTTGCAGATGTTCTTTAAGGAGTATATTTCCAAAGAACTACTCTCACGGCCCTTGTCTCTTTGGGGTAGGGAAAGGCAACTCTCCATATATTTGAGAGACCCCACTGTTTTTAAGTGTTCAGTTGCCTTGAACTCAGGGCCTGGGCACTGTCCCTGAGCTATTTTGTTCAAAGGTAGGGCTCTAGCACTTTAGCCATAGTTCCACTTCCAGCTCTTTTAGTGCTTAATTGGAGATCAGAGTCTCAAGGACTTTCTTGTCCAGGCTAACTTTGAACCATGATCCTCAGATTTCAACCTCCTGAGTAGCTAAGATTATAGGCATGAATCACCAGCACTCTCCCAAGTGTTCAGTTTTTCACACAGACATTCCCCTACCCAAACAAGCATTCTTTAGATGCAAACTTGAAAAGCAAAGCATTTTTTAAACGCAGTTATTTTTTAAATTGGGAGGGGCACACGAAGAAGGCAGTGTCATCAGGCTTCGAATCGTATATAATTTTCTCAGATTACAACTCACTCTTTGCCTCCAAGAAGCAAAACAAAAGGTACCTCCCTCAGAGCATCAGAAAGCTCTAGACTGCAGTATATCTTGGAGGAAAGATTAAACAAGATTTTAGAAAAACGAACATTATACAATCATCTGTCTTCAAATGCATTTCCCCCGGTAGCAGTTAAGCTGTTCCCAAAACTTTTTATTTCCATGCCCAAGATTGTCTAAAGAAAACAAATTGATTTTGCTACAGGGAAGCTGATGGTTATAGAAAAGAATTAAAGCAGAAACCATGGCCGTTCAGAGAGAAAACACATGGACAGTAGCCATCTCATTTCGCCTTGTCTTTGATTAACTTCATCTCTCCTGAGTGTGTGTGTGGGGGGGGGCAGGTGTGTGTTCATGTGTATGTGGGAGTGTTAGCATGTGTGTGTTATGTATGTATGTGGGAGTGTTAGTGATATATGTTCATATGTGCAGGTATGTGTTCATGTGTTTATGTGAGGGTATTAGTGCATTGTGTGTATATAGTGGGGGGGTTGTGAGTGTTGGAGGAGGTAAATTAAGTACATGCACTTTCCAAGTAAATGTCCGTTACAGAATGGCGCGTGATCTACTCTTATATCTTTCTAGTTCTTTTCACCTGTTTGGATGGTTAACCTCTACTCACAGAGGAATAAGTTAATCAAAAACTCAATCTGTTTCAGGTGTTGCCTTCTCCAGGGATATAGTCTCAAGATATGGTTCTCTTTTTCTATTCAATTAGTTACACTCTGTGACCTAAAAAATTATTGGGTTGCTCCAGTCTTCTAGTTATAAAATGTTGTTGGTTTAATTCAGCGAACCTTTGAGGAGGTCAAGAATGCAGAGATCATTTGCTTTGGGTTTAGTTTCTGGCTATCCAAGAATTCATTAAAATAGATTGTACAGCTTAATACTTTTCAATGTTATAATTATTTAACTTCCTTTCTTCAAACAGTGTTTCCTTAGACTAGCTATATGTAGAGAGTAAAGTCACACAAAATGTAGAGGTGGTTATTTTGCTTAATTATGTTTTCATTATCTTTAAGTTGCTGTATAAAGGAGTGACCATTCAACAAGTCAGTTTATAAGTACAATGCATCTTGATCAGCATCATCCCTTCATTATTCTCCCCCATCCCACCCAGCCCAAGCCCTTCTCTCAATTTTCCTAGCCTCATAGGATATGCATTGACTATTATAGCTGCATTCTCCCCAACTCCTAAGACACAGGGTTCTATGCAAGGGTAAACAAGTGTATTAACCATGGTGTGGTCTTTTCAGGGGAGAATTCAAACAGTATACTTCCTTAGAAAAACTAACAGTTCACAAAATAAATACCAGGAAACTGGCCTTGAAGGGGATGCGGAGATCAAGGAGACAGGAGTAGAGAAATGAAGAAGTGGTTATTTTTTTAACAAGTGAGACTCCATAGCAAAGGTTGGTAAACTCTTGATATAAAAGGGTAAATAATATTTTAGCTTTGCTGCATTCATTTGTTCACCTGTCTGTGTTACATTTCACAATGAAGTTTGTTTTTTAAGCTGAAGGCCAAGGGATTCATGGAAGCTAGTCAGTCAAGGTTTACAGGCAGGATCAATGAGAGGCTTTCCCAGAGACAGAGTTTTGGAAACTAGCAGAAACTTAGGTTATATAGTCTTTCTTCCCAATGTAGGGATTCCTTTGCAAGACATCCTAGCAGATGTCTTGTGTACCTCTAGGGACTATGTCTAGAACTCTGGCATTTAATGAGACAAAAAAAACTGACCCTAATTATTTCATTGAATAACTTTGTGCAATGACCAGGATCAATGGATCATGTTTGGATCTGCAAAAGCACAAATACCCAAGATACTGTCAGTCCTCTACGGAGTACACAACTGAATCGAAGATGTAAGGCAGGACATAAATTATATGTATTTAAAATATTTTTTAACTGTGGGGAGTTATTAGGATTTAGATTAATGTGACAAGTAACCCAATTAAAAATGGAAGAAAGATGAGAACAGAACCCTCCATGGGTATATGGAGGTACATTCAGCCTCATTAGTAACTAGGAAAATAAAAAAATAAAACCTTAATAAAGTATCATTTTATTTCAGCCCCACTGCCAGCTTCATATCCTATGACCCAGCCAATTCACTCTACTGTATGAACCCTAAGAAACCAGTGCACTTGAATACATGCACTACGTCATTCATAGCAATAATTTTTCTTCACAGCCCAAAGTTAGCACCATTTAGGTGACCATGAGAGATGGAATAGACAAGTACATAGCAGATAGTAATAAGCTAGAATATTGGCAGAAAGGAGATACTCTCGTGCATGCTTGTTTGGCTTTTTTTTCTCAAGGCTGTTGCTCTACAACTTGAATCAACACTCCTATTTCTGGCTTTTTTTGCAGGTTAAAGATAAAAGTCTCACAGACTTTTCTGCTTGGGCTGGCTTAGAACTGCAGTCCCTAGATCTCAGCTTCCTGAGTAGTGAGGATTACAACAACTCTGAGACACTGGTGCTCCTTGATCCAATGCATGTTACAAGTGAGAAATGTTAAGCCACAAAACTAATATGCACTGTGGGATGCGGCTTACAGAACTTTGAATATATTGTATAGTTTAAGGGAGTGAATGTATAAAATATTAAATGTATGAAATATAAAAATACAGTTTTATAAAACAAAAACACTGTAAGCTCTTTCTATAGGCTGAATATTTGCATCCCTTTAAAATTCGTAGGCTGAAATCGTACCCCAGTAAGGAGCTGGCATTAGGGGGTGGAGCCCTTGGAGGTGGGCTCTGTCTTCATATCTAGAATTAGTGCCCTATTAAAGAGACCCGGGAGAACAGATTCACCCTGTACACACCATCTGTGACCCAGAAAACAGGCCTTTAGCATTCGCAGAATATTGCTGTACTTGAATCTGGACATTCTCGGCTTCTAGAACTATGAGAAGTACATTCTGGGAGTTTAGAAGTGACTCAGTTGATGACATTTTGTTACAACAGCCCAAATGGAATAAGACAACCCCAAACTTAGGAGAGTGGTTACCTCTAATGTGAGATGAAGCAAGACAGAGAGTTAGGGAGGAGGCCTCAGGAGATTTCAAAGGCAGCGCTCATGTTCTTTTGTTTAAATTGAGTGGTAGATATACAGGTATTTGAGGTTGCATGAGCCTTTATATCTTCCTTACACTTTATAAATATTTCATATCTGCTCAATATTTAATGAATACTCATTTCTAAAAAGAATGAAAGAAGAAGGAAAGTTTGCTCACGACCCAGAGAAACAGAAGGCTGAAGGTCACTATGGAAATGTGTCTTTTTATATTCATTTAATTGAACCCAGTTTACTGAAGTCTACCTGGGGATTCTGAGGCTGGTTCAGGCTCCAAAGGAAAAAAAATCTGCCTCAGTGGACAGTGTCTTCCCTGGCCATCAACCTCAGAAAGATCGGCGTCTTGGTGATTCAGGATCCCTAGGTTGAGGTTTCCTGACCCATAGCTATTCTGCTGCATCTTCTAGTCTCCCTGAAAAATGACATCAGTCAGGTGGGGAAAGATGGGTGTTTTGGAACAAGGAATGCAGCACAGGGCAGACACAGGGTCAGAAAGAGTATGAGTCTTTAAGAAAAAGAAAACAAGGAAGTATAGGCCTGGGTGTAAGCCTGCCCTTTGAATCAACACTGAACTTTGCTTCTCTCTTCCAAATACATGCAACAAATTTATGTCTTGCCTACACCCTGGAAGCCAGTCACGCAGGGATGAGACAGCTACAGTGCTGTGTCTACCTCTCATACTGCCTCAGTTAGTACCAACCCTAACATTCCAGGGGAGAGAAAAACAGCAGCCCAGTGAAAGCTTTCATCTCCAATTAACCACCCAAAAGTCAGAAGTAGAAGTGTGGCTCAAGTGGTAGAGCGTCACCATTGAGCAGAAAAAGCTAAGGGAGTGTGTCCTGGCCCTGAGTTCTAGCCCCAATACTGCCCGGCTGCCATTTTCATGTTGTAGCATTTCTTTGTACCAACTGATCTGACCTAGTGACCAGATGCTCCCTGCTGGACCTACTGATTGAGCCCCTCTCACTTCCTCTCGTATCCACTGCTGCGTGCAGTAGCTTGGTGCAAGGTCAACATCAGCCCATTCCAATTTAACCCATTCCTCTTCAACAGACTCACTAGTACAGGGAGAGTTAGGGTAAGTAACATTTTTAAGTAACTTATATTGGCCCTGAAGTGTATATATTCCATGATAAGCATTTTCAGTGATATAAGAATTCTCACTAACTTAAATTCATAGGTTACGTTTGGACTCAGGATACCCATTAAAACCATCAGGTTCCCTTCTATCTTTCTACCCTTCCATCTTTCCAAATGAGTTCTAAGGGCTAGGTACTGTACTATGCCTAACAGATATAAAGCAAAGAATTAACAGTCTCTGTTCCCTTAGAAGGAAGGATCTTATAACCAGCTGAGAGATAAATAAATGCCAAAGAGAAAAGAGGCCAAGGCTGGGCCTATGGATTTAAGTTAGTGAGAATTCTTGTATCACTGAAAATGCCTATCATGGAACATACACACTTCAGGGCCAATATAAGTTACTTTAAAATGTTACTTACCCTAACTCTCCCTGTACTAGTGAGTCTGTTGAAGAGGAATGGGTTAAATTGGAATGGGCTGATGCACTGCTGATTATGTAATCTATGGACCTCCAGAATCTTCCCCAGCATCTCCTCTGTCACTCCTGTCAACAGGCGGGCTTATATGTGAGCTAGCAAGTCTCAGCTACAGGCCGTCCATGCCTCTTTCAGTCTTTGCAGCCCTCACAGTTAGGAAGAAGGAAAGAGATGCGCAGAAACTTCTTTTTTTTGACTCTTAGTTTCTTAAACTTTTTTCGGGTGGCGCGGGGCTGGGGATGATAGAGGAAGAGGTACAGGAACTAAGGTTTGAACTCAAGGCTTCACACTTCTTGGCAAGCACCTTACCACTTGAGCCACACTGCCAGCCCATTTTTGCTTTTAGTTATTATTCAGTTAGGTTCGTACATTTTTTCCTCAGGCTACCCTCTGCCTCAGTTCTCCTATCTCCCATGTAGCTGCAATTGCAAGCAAGCACCACCATGCTCAGTCTGTATTTTGATATAGGTCCTTGCTAATCCCACCCCTTCCTGAAGGCTGGCCTTCAACCACCATCCCTCTATCTCCAGTTTTTATGTGACTGTAATTCCAGCTATATACCACCATGCCTGGTCCTCCATTTTCAAAATGAGCACTTGGTTTTAATTATTCTGTCCTGCCTACTTCTCATAGGCACAGGGGCAGTTTATTGTAACACAGACAATATAGCTATTACAAAAGAAACAGAAAATCAAAACTCCTATAACGAGAGGGAAAAACAAGAATCTGAAATCTCCAAACCAGTAATTTTCAAACTTAAGTGTATCTAAGAATAACCTGTGTTCTGTCGAAAATGCAAATGTCTAGGTCTCAAATCCAAAGCAATAGAAGGATGGAGACCAGAGTTCACATGAAGAAGTAAGCGATCCAGATGAGTCTGATGGGAGCTGAGATGTGGCTTAAATGCTACAGCTACCAGCCTTGCGCCAAGTCAAGTAAGAACACAAGGCCCTGAGTTCAAGCCCCAGTAATAGCATTTAAAATAATAAATAAATCAGACAATCCTCTAAACAATACCAACAACACTGGCTGAAACATTCACTATAATTGAAAGTTTATCTTTGAGTTTTCTGATAGACAAGAAAACCTGTTACTGAACTATCATGATAATCAAAAAGAAGGTGACAATTTTATAAATTCTAGAAGTAGTACAACATGTATATTATTATAACCTACATTTAGAAACTTGTTCTATATTGAATTATTTAAAATCAACAGATAATAACTCTAGAAAGTTTAGTGAATTTTGCTACAAAAGAGTATCAAATAATACTCAAAAGATTCTAAGCTCCTAGCCAGGCACCTCTCGCTCAGGAATGCAATCCTACCCACTCAGGAGGCTAAAATCCAAGGATCCTATTTCAAAGCTAGCCAGGGCAGGAAAGTCCGTAAGATTCGTACCTCCAATTAACCACTGAAAAGCTAGGAGTGGAGCTGTGGCCATGTGGTACAGTGCTAGCCTTGAGCATAGAAGGTGAGAAGGTGTCCAGGCCCTGAGTTCAAGACCCAGGACTGGCACACACACATATAGAAGTCTAAGCTCCTTTACTCCTGAAAATGTGTTAAGCAAATTACCTTTAATTGACTATTATATCTTTGTCTCTAGCTTCTAAATCTCCCAAACAGGCTATTTGTAGAGTTTTGAGTTCAAGCAAATCAACAAGAGCCCACCATAGAACAAGAGTGGTAAGAAGAGAATTGGTCATACATGAATCTTGTGAATCTGTGCTTAATTATGTTCAAGGAATTGACTGAAAGATTGCCTGGGAATAATGATCTACATAATAATACCTTTTCCATTTGTGCATTTACAGCTACATCAATATTTCCCAGATTCATTTAAGTATCATAAGACTTCACACAAATTTCTAGCATCCCAATTCACCAATGAGGAAGCCAGGCTCACAGATTCTATGAGAGTGCTCCTTGGGCAAGAGCTAGTTAAAGGAACTGAAACCCCTGGGTGTCTATGTTTCTCTACAGTAGGATGACTCCACGCTAGCCCTCATTGTTCAGCTCCGACACCAAAGTAGCAACTGTATTATCTTCATAAATATCCTATCTATCTTTATGAATTATTCACTAAGAGGGTCAGATCAATTTCAGGAGCCAGCTAGACCACCAGCATCTTCAGATACACCTACATCCTTGATGAAGAGAATGGAATGGATATAGATGAATAATTTGATAATGTGACAAACATGACCAAGGCAACTTGATATAGATGACTAACTGGATAATTCAATAAATGTGGCCAAAACAACTTGATTTCAAAAATCTTCTTGTGAGAAAGCACAGATGTTCTATAAGCTTAAGAACATAAAACAGTTTTTTTTGTATTTTGGTTACTTTCAGGTTTGAACAGAGAGGCTATTTGTCATATCAAAAATAGCACCTAAACAAATGGTTTTAACACATTTGATGCTAATCACAGACACACAAGTTCATGATATGTCCTTAGTAATATCTGTTAGTTATTCAGATTTAAGGGAATCAATGTCTTCAGATTTTTATTTAAAACAAACATACAGAATTGTAAGCCAGATGCTGGTGGTTCATGCCTGTTATCCTAGCTACAGGAGGTTGAGATCTAAGGATCGTTGATTGGAAACCAGCTTGGTCAGGAAAGTCCATGGGACTCATCTCCAATTAACCACCACAAAGCTAGAAGTGGAGCTGTTGCTCAAGTAGTACAGTATTACTTTGAGCACAAAAGCTCAGGGACAGTGTCTAGGCCCTGAGTCCAAGTCTCAGGAACAGCACATACACACAAAAATATCTTTTCTCACTATACAATCTAAGAATCATAATGAAGAAAACTGGAAATTCACAAACATATAGAAAGCAAATTTCTGACAACCAATGGGTTAAAGAAGAAATAAAAAAGCAAACTGAGATAAATGAAAATGGGAACATCAAAATTTAGAAGACAGCTGGGCACTAGTCCCTCAAGCCTCTAATCCTAGCTACACAGGAGGCTGAGATCTGAGGATCATGGTACAAAGCCAGCCCAGGCAGGAAGTCTTGAGACTCTTATCTCCAATTAACTACCAGAAAACCAGAAGCGACACTGTGGCTCAAATGGTAGAGCGCTTGCTTTGAGCTGAAAAGCTGAGGGACAGCGCTCAGGCCCAGAGTTCAAGCCCCACGACCCATGACGACGACGACAACGAAGGAGAAGGAGAAGAAGAAGAAGAAGGAGAAGGAGAAGGAGGAGGAGGAGAAGAAGAAGAAGAAGACGACGACGACGACAAAGACGACGACCACGAAGATGACGAAGGAGGAGGAGAAGGGGGAGAAGGAGGAGGAGGATGTAACATCACGAAGAAGAAGAAGACAAAGACGATGATGAAGGAGGAGGAGGAGGAGGAGGAGGAGGAGGGGGAGGGGGAGGAGGAGGATGTAACATCGACCCTAACAAGGAAATTTACCACAATGACCATCTAATTAAGAAAATAGAAAGAGTTCAAGTAAATAACTCTATACCTCAAAGAAACAGAAGTAGAAGAACTTAAGCCTAAAGTCAGTATAAGGAAGAAAATAACATCCAACCATAAGGAAATCATATACAGACAACAAAATGCCATACTGTGTTTAAGAGGATGGAAATTCTGTAATCCTCAATGTAAATGAACCTGCAGACATTACACTAAGTAAAATAAACCGACCCCACAAAAAGACAAATACAGTATGACCATTTATATGTAAAATTTTGGATAAATCAAACACATAAAAGCAAAAAAGGAGAATACTTTTGGAAGCTGGGGACCAGGGGGGAAATAGAAAATATCTTAATCAAAGGCTATGAAATTTTACTGAAACAGGATGAATGAAATCTAGTGATCTGTTGTGTATAGTGACTATACTTAATAACAATAATACTTCAAAACTACTGATAGTAGATCTTAAATGTTCTCAAAGCACATGCGCGCGCACACACACACACACAATAAAACAAGTATTTAAGGTGATGGATATGCTACTTAAATTTTAATAATCATTTTACAATATATACATATATCAATCAAACTATCACATGGTAAATCATAATTTTGTCAACTAGTATCAATAAATGAACATTTTAGATGTACTGCACTGAGTACAGAAACAAAAGATGTGGCAACAGAATCATAAACTTTTCAGTGGGTTTCAAAGAGTATACAACTTCATCCTACCACCAAGATTAAGAAATACATATGTCACAAGAAACGTATCAACACTCCCTCCAGGATTTTTGACCTGGTAGAGAAAAGAAGGGGAAATGGTTATTTTTAATATTTTTTATTTTTCATTATCAACATTTATTTAGATCAGGGTCGGCTATATTTCCATGCAGGCTTCAATGCCTGGATATACGCAATCCTCCTGTCTTAGTGTCTTGAGTAGCTGATAGTTCAGGCACACACCAGCATATTCAGCCAAATGTCTACTCTCATGTGAGCACTATAAAAGTTTTATTTTCTACTATCAGAATTCCAAAAGATCTCAAGTAATTGAGATTAGGGCATTTTGGCAGTTTTTTCAAAGGAAAGTTTAAATATCTTCTCCTCTTGTCATTTGGTTATCATATTAATCATTTTCATACTTTCTGGACTAAAAATGGTACTCAAAGGTAGCAAATTCCATGCAATGTTATCTATATGAGTGGATATGATCTACTTAGATTTGTCTGAGATTGTCTGGCTAAACAGTTATAGATCTGCAACTTAACAACCTAAGAATCAGACTCAAAATTCCTGTTTTCTAACAGTCCCATCCACAAGAAGCTCGCTTTGCTGTTTTCTCAGGACATCAATAAATTGTTCCTGCCTCACTGTTTTAGGAAAACGCAAGGTTTTGCCAAGATTTCATTCTGTTCCAGCACATTTCTTTCTTTCATTAGATAAGGCAATCTGACATTCTTCCTCGCTTTTATGTGTGTTCTAGATAGAATGCTTTCTCTGTGCAAACCCTAATAGCTATAATAACAGTATAATCAAGGAAGCACCACCATTAATGCCCCACACCCTGCAAGGTCTACTTCACTCACCTTCTGTCATCCTCAAATAAGTATGACCAACAGTACTAGCTTTCACTTGAGAGAGAGAGAGAGAAAGAGAGAAAGTGTGTGTGTGTGTGCGTGTGTGTGTGTGTGCGTGCGTGCGCGGCGCGCACCCCTCCAATACTGGGGCTGGAACTAAGAGCCTGGATATTGTCCTTTAGCCTTTTCACTCCACACTGTGGCTCTCCACTTAAGCCACACCTCCACTTTCAGCTTTTTGCTACTGGAGATAAGTGCCTCACAAACTTTTCTGCCTTGGTTAGCTCCGAACCATCATCCTCAGATCTCAACCTCGTGAGTATCTCAAATTACAGGTGTGAGCCAACAGCCACCAGCAGCTTTCATTTCATGCATAATCAGTACTGTTCTTTCTAAAACACAGATATTTCTGATGGGATCCCAAACAAATGAACAAAAATGGCCACCTGATAATTACCCTAGCCATCAACAACTGTCAGGGAGTTTTCCAGAGTTTAAATGCAGACAACGGCTAAGGTTCTCAGGACTCTTTAGAAGCCTTTATTAAACAAATATGGCCCAAGTTCTTGCTGTTTTTCTCTATGATGCTTAATACAAGGTCCCAGTTTTTAAGGGAAAAAAATCACAAAACAAGCACTACATAACTAGGGGAACGTGCATTCACTTTATACCTGAGCCTAGCATGCATATGATATAAGGAGAGAATGATGGATAAAAGGAGAGGGGAAAAATGATTGCTAAGATTCAAGAGCCTCTCACAAAATCTCACTTAACCTAAAATAATGCACCTGGGCTGAAGCAAACTGAAACTGTAGCACACTGCACAGCACAGCAGCCCCCACAGCAGGGCTGGAAGGTGTGCCAGGGCTCCAACAAGTACTGTCCATCTGAATGCCAGGTATTTGTAAATAGATGACTGTGGTACAGAAGGAGAACTATGTGGAAGGAGTGGGAGAGATGGAGAGAGAGGTACCAAAACTGGATGCTTACTTACGTAGCAAATGGCCCCAGGAGGACCTATTTCTTGGTACAAATTAGCTATTTTGATGTAGCCTTTTCCTCTGGTAGAAATATGCCTATCTGCCTGGCACCAGTGGCTCACCCCTATGATCCTACCTTACTTAGAAGACTGAGATCTGAGCATCACAGTTCAAAGCCAGCCTGGGTGGGGAAGTCTGTGAGATTCTTACCTCCAATTAACCAACATAAATCTGGATTTGGAGCTGTGGCTCAAGTGGTCGAATATTTGTCTTGAGCAACAAAACCTCAGAGACAGTGTCCGGGCCCTGAGTTCAAGCCTCAGGGCTAGTACAATTTTAAAAAAGACTACCTGCTCAGATTGAAGATGATCTATTGGAATCTACTAGAGGGAAGACTTCAGAGATGATGGAGCTACCAGGATAGAGGGTTTCTAGTTGATGGCTTTTAACTCCTATGGCCATGAGGACTCAAAATGTTAGGTTCCAACGCTGACACTGAACAAAAGTCACACAAGATAAACTCCCTCCCTATGTAGCTAGCTGGCTTTGAACCATGATACTCAGATCTCCACCTCCTGAGTAGCTAGGATTGTAGGTGTGAGCCACTAGTGCAGGGCCTTTTGTACATGAATCTTTCAAATGGAATGCTAGTACTAATGCCACAGCCACACCAAGAAGACATGTTTACAAGACTGCCAGGTTTGCAGTTCAAATCCAAGCTTACCTATTTCTAGGCACGTCTTGGGCAAGTTATTTAGACTCCCGGAAACCTAGATTTTTTCATCTATAAAATAAAATCAATACTTAATGTAGTGTTTCAGAAGGCTGCCCCCAGGGACTTGATAGGATCATTAATTCACTCAATAAATAGCCACTTAGTAAGTACTAGGGACTCATCAGTGAACAAAAGCAACTCCTACCTCCCTGCCTACATAGAAACTGCTTTCTGGTGGCGTGAGCTGTCTATACCAGGTAGCATCATCCCTGGAACAGTCCTTCTTTGTCTACCATCCAGCCTAGAGAGAAATCAAGGAGCAGATTCTAAAAGGGACTGAGACCTCTGTAGGCTGAGCTTCCAGCTGACACCAGTATCACCTAGAGTTGGAAGTGAGCATTTACCCGCAAGCTTCTGGATTTCCATTTGAAAGATTCATGTACAAAAGGCCCTACACTAGTGGCTCACACCTCTAATCCTAGCTACTCAGGAGATAGAGATCTGAGTATCATGGTTCAAAGCCAGCTCAGGCAGGAAAGTTCATGAGATGCTTATCTCCAATTAACCACCGGGAAATCAGAAGTGGAGCTGTGGTTCAGAGTGGTAGAACGCTAGCCTTGAGCAAAAGAGCTCAGGGACAGCACCCAAAATCTGAGTTAAAGCCCCCCAAGACTGACAACAATAACAACAACAACTAAAAGATTCATACATGGAATTGTCTAGAATACTGATCCTCCTGGTTTCCTGCCTTTTCCAAGGGTTAGAAGTCAAAAGTCAAGTGCTAGAGATTCTGCTCCGTTTTCCTTCTTCCTCTGAACTGGCACACCTCAGATGCTGTTCTACTGGCACAAGGTTTTTTGTTGTTGTTGTTTATTTAATCTACGGTGGGTTCTCATAGAGCCTGGACAGAAGGCAGAGTAGTAGATCTTCATCTTCAGCCATATTCTCAAAATATTTCTGTTGCTTTTTTTCTGGGGGGGGAGGGTCTGGTTGTGGGGCCTGAACTCTGGGCCTGGGCGCTGTCCCTCAGCTCTTCAGCTCAAGGCTAGCACTCTACCACTTGAGCCACAGCGCCACTTCTGACTTTTTTCTTTTTGCTTATGTAGTGCTGAGGAATCGAACCCAGGGCCTCAGGCATGCAATGCAAGCGCTCTACCACTGAGCCACCTTCCCAGCCCCCTTCTGTTGCTTTTAATGTCTTCTCATATGTCTTAAATATTTTATAATAATTTAAATAAAAAGAAACCCAACCAAAAATTTTTGGAGAAAACTAGACTTTTGGGGGGCACATAGAGCCTGATAATCTTCACATGAGGGCAAAAAGAAAAGGTAACTTTGGGAGAGTGAAAAGGGATTTGGGGGCAGCAATAGGAGATTAAAGTTTTCCATGGTGAAACAGGCTAAAAAACGGCACATCATAAACTTCACCTGTATCTCTGGTTCACCTGGCTCTCTTACAGAAAGTAGTAAAGATTATATATAGTATATATTTTATATATGACACATACTACTATGTGTCACATAGTAGTATGTCACACATATATAATGTGTGTGTTATACATGATACACAAACATTTATACACACATAATACATATTTGAATCTCCTTTTATTCTTCAGATTTGGTATGTAGCTATCTTTTGTCCAGGAAGGAAGAAAACAGTATAGCGCCCATGTAGATATCATGTTGAGGGACTCTGGTACTAACCAGGTCAGTTTAGCCACACTGACCACAAAACCCTCGTAGTAAGTTTTTCCTAGATACTCCTTATAGCTGAACATGTGGGAAGTGGGGGACAGAAATAACTGAGCCAAAACAGGAATCCCCTGATTCTGGTCTCAGGCATGATGACAAGTCAGCTCCAATTCAATCTTTTCATAATTAGAGCAAGACATATGCATTTCATAAGTACACTGTTTCATAAATACATGGAATAAAAGCAGTGATCTTAACATAAATATTCCAATGTATCTCAAAGCAAAACATTAACCCTAAGGTTTTACATCTGCAGATAAAGACACTATCTGTAATGCGCTGAATAGCACTGCTCCCAAATATTACCAATCTAGAAACTCAGACTGTATCCACACTTCGACTAATAATCTCTTTGAAGAACTACTTAAGGTTGAGGATCTTGAAATGACCCATCCTGGATTTGGATGACAGTCATCCTTGTAAGAGAAAGCAAAGGGAGAAGACAGAAGGCTCCATGAACATTGAGGCAGAGACTGAAGTTATGCTGTCATTACGCAGGGAATTCCAAGAGCCAGCAGAAGATGGGAAAAGGGAAGACTTTTTTTTTCTTGGCGTCTTCAGAGGGAGTAAAGCCCTCTGAAATCTTGATTTCAAACTTCTGCCCTCTAGAACTGTGAAAAAAATAACTTTCTGTTGTTTTATCCTATGATGTTTGTGGTAGCAGTCCCAAGAAATTAACACTTATTGAGTCAACACGCACATTGAGAAGAGGATATATGTGAAAAATCTCACTGTGAACTATTCAGAGTAAGGTAAGTGGCAATTGTCATTATGGCATTATAAAATTTGGGAGAATATCATTTTTTTTTTAGGAAATAAATTCTAGATCCGCACCTAAGGAGACATCCCCAGCAGCTCTTTCCAGACAGCCGTCAGACCAGCTGGTGACTGGCTCTGTGTCTGAGTCTGTTTGCCTGGCGAGCTCCAGCCCACCTCACTCCCTTTGCACTCATGCCTCTCAGAAAGTGTTAGCTGGTGCAGAAAAAAGGCGCCCATCTGCTCCCAGGCGCCGGTCAAATGCTGAACATTACACACTGAGGCTACCATCTGCACAAACACTCACATGCAAGTACAGTTCAATGTCAGCCTTCGTCTGAGCTTGAATGAGCCAAGACCAAGAGCAGGTGGTTCAGGGGGCAGAATTATCCTATGAAGAGTGCAATTCTGGATCAGAGCACTTCAGAGCAGAGGAGCTCCAGGATGGACAAAGGAAGGATCTACTTTGCAAGTCACTCAACTGCCAATCCCCAAACCAAAGAGACTGATTAGAGATCTTTATATTCTCTGGCCTTACTTTGTAAATGAGTGTTTTGAGTACTGTTTGTTTTCTTTCTATTAAAAATCCATAGAGTCATTATGGGAGTAGAGCATCAACATAAATGTTCAGAGTAGGTAGGTAAGCAAAAGGGATCAAATGTGCATAGATGATTACACAGACAGAAGTGAAATCTCCTGCAGAAACCAAAGCAGAAAAGGGATATAAGGGAGGAAAAGCATGATCAGCCCTGATGGATTTAATGATGACTTTGGACTCCATGATGTACTTCTATGAAAGTGCTATTCCCTTTCTATCCACTAGAACACAGAGCTGGCTGGGAATCTGTTTGGAGAACGGATATGCACAACATAGGAATTAATCCAGTACACTGAAATCAACTCAATGCATTATCTACAGTGGCTCCACCCTCCATAAAGGTTGAAGAACTTGACACACAGGATCCAAGGCCTTTCCAGTAAGGCCTACCTTAGTTGCTAGGGCAAAAAAAGAGTGGGTAGGAATAATGGGAGATGAGACTGAAAAGTGGCAGGCAGGGTCCAATCAGGAAGCACTAGCAAGGTACTTGAAACTTGATTCTCTAGACAGCACACTTGGAAACCACTAAAAAGTTTTACAAAAGGGAGTGACAAATACACACATGAGAGAGAGAGTAAGCCAACAGCCCTATGGAGAATGGATGGGTAAGACTCCAAGGAAAACTAGTGACAAATAATGGTTCAGTTGAAAGTGACAAAATTCTGAGTCACTTTGGAAATACACTCAACAAGATTAGGCTCTTATCATCTTGGTATGATAAACAGGGCAAGGAAAGTCTATGATTAGCCTAGGTTTCTAGCTTAAGCCACTGGGTATACTCACCAACCTATAAAATACAGAAGGAACAAAAAAGAAATTGGGTTTTGGTGAGTGAGTTGGGAAGCTTGAGGGATAGTCAGATTGAAACACCTAGAAAGAAGTCAGCAAAGGTCAGATGGGAAATCTGAGCTGAAAGTACAAAATATAGAGCATAGGTAAAACCGGGTGGTAGACAAGACTAAAGGCAGAGAAAGCAAGAGAGGAAAGCCAAAGGCAAACATGTTGGGCCCATGGATACTTTCAGGGCATGGAGAAGGAGTTAGTGAAGGAAGATGTGAGACAGAACAGGGATGTAGAAAGAACCCTTAGCTGAAGAGCTTCAAGGAGATGGTTCAGGAGATGAAGTATCCATCAAGTAGTAGGGAATAGCAGAGATGGGAAGTTATCTACTAAAGATGGCAATCTGGAGGTAACCAGGGAAGAACATGTCATGAAGGAGATACCATCCTCCATAAAGGAGATGCCAGCTGCAGAGGGGAGAATGACAGAGATAGAAAAGTAAAGGAAAATGATTGCCTGTCTCCGTGATAGAGTTAAGCAACAAAGGGATACATGGAATTACAGAATTAACAGTTGTGGTTTACTTACTGGTTTTTTGTTTGTTATGCATTAAAAACTGGGTTTGTTGGTTTATAAAGTGTGACTATATATGATAAATAAAATGAAACCGTAGAGGAAAGCAACTAAAAATAATGACTGCTAAATCAATACATTTCTTTCTCTCTTTCCTTTTCTTTTCTCTTTTCTTTTTTTTTTTTGGGGGGGGGGGGGGAGGAGGTAAAAGTCCTGGGGCTGGAACTTAGGACCTGGGCACTATCCCTGAGCCTATTTTGCTCAAGGCTAATGCTCTACCACTTGAGCCACAGCACCATTTCTGGCTTTTTCTGAGCAGTTTATTGACAATAAGAGTCTCAACGACCTTCTTTCCCTGGCTGGCTTCAAACCACGATCCTCAGCTCTCAGCCTCCTGAGCAGCTAGGATTACAGCCATGAGCCACTGGTGCCTGGCTCTATGTTTTAATTTTTACAAAACTCCACACCTTAAATGGTGGACACATAAAAGGTACCCAATATGTCTGAGTGAATTAAGTAAGTATGTAGATTTGAGGATTTGTTCTTGTTGTTGGTTTGTGCTGGTATTAGAGCTTGAACTGAGTCTAGGTTCTATCCTTTAGCTTTTTCACTCAAGGCTGGTGCTCTACCACTTGAACCACAGCATCATTTCTGGACGTCTGCAGGTTAGTTGGAGGTAAGATTCTCATGCACTTTCCTACCAGGCTGGCTTTGAACCTGAGTAGCAAGAATAATAGCCATGAGCCATCAGAACCCAGGGCAAGTATCTGTATATATGTATCATAAAAATCACAGCAGTAATTAAGTGCCACTGTTTTAAATTCTTGCAAAAACAAAATGATGTACATACATTATCACTAGCCCTACTTCAGTTGTTTAGTGTGAGAAAATAAGTGATAAAAATCATGCCCAGGGGCTGGGAGTTTAGCCCAGCGGAAGGGCACCCGCCGGCGCACGCAAGGCCCTGGGTTCGGTCCTCAGCCCTGGAAAAAAAAAATCATGCCCAGTATGGTTTAGGTTTAACTAAAGGATAACAGTGTCACTCAAGAAGTAGTACAAGTTAATTTATATAGCTCAAATATTGAGTGGAATGGAAAAAGAGTATCTTCTAATTTCCTTCCCTCCTGTTCCTTGCGTTAAGCCTGGAACTGCCTTGTCAAAGCTTGCTCCCTCATTACATCACATTATTAAAAAAATGCTCCATGAAATCTCAGTAACATCTTCTGTCTCGTTCTGAATCTTTGCTAATCTACTTTTTAAATAGGAAGGCTCCCATGAATAGTGGCATTGTGGAGCAGACAACATGGAAGCTGTGGTCTTCTACAATTCTGAGATTAATTATAGCCTTTGAAATACTGAAATTCAATGCTACCAATGAGGATGGGTAATATAAACCATGTAAAAATGACTTAGATATAGATTTTAGAAAACTGATGGTTTTACTTCATTTAATCAGGGGAATATGTCTCATGCCAGAGAAAAAAAATAGTAAGGAGGATGATGATGACGATGACAATGATGATGATGATGATGATGACACAGAAGGCCTGTGTTGCCAGGCGTCAGTGGTTCATGCCTGTAATCCTAGCTACTCAGGAGGCTGAGATCTGAGAATCTCGGTTCAAAGCCAGCCTGGGCAAGAAAGTCCATGAGAGCCTAATCTCCAATAAAGCACTAGAAAACCAGAAGTGGTACTGTGGCTCAAGCAGTAGAGCACTCGCCTTGAGATGAAGAGCACAAGGACAGCACCCAAGCCCAGAGTTCAAGCCCCACAACTGACCAAAAAAAGAAAAAGAAGGAGAGAAGGAGGAGGAACAGGAGGAGGAGGAGGAGCAGGAGGAGGAGGAGCAGCAGGAGGAGGAAGAGGAGGAGGAGGAAGAGGAGGAGGAGGAGCAGGAGGAGGAAGAAGAGGAGCAGGAGGAGGAAGGCCTGTGTTGAAATTAAGTGGGTTTGGTAAACTCTCCTATAGTTCTTCATGCTTGACCAATCAGAACCAGTTTGAAAACTATGCCAGTGACTTTATGATACAATAGTAAAAAAACAGTCAGTCCTCTGTTGGACTTGACCTAGCACAGGGGAAATGGTTAAATGTTCAGGTAACAAAGAACTCCTCTGCACAGAGAAATAAGGTGAACAGCAGCTGCAATTACCAAATTATTCAAATTTGAGAGCAAGGGAAGGCAGAGTAAATGCTCCCATTGCCAAGAAACCAAAATGTGAGTTGAGCCAAGTGGAAGAAGAGCAGGAAGAAATCTGTTAAGGCTAAAATAATTAATGGTAATTCAATGAAGATAATCAAGGATGATTGTAATAGAAGAATAGTAATTGTTACCAAGTAGAAAAGTAAGGACAAGTGTAGGGACAGAACCAAGACGTAAATAATAAATTCATTTAATTCAATCACCGTTATGCATATCAACTATTATGTGTCACACACAAAACTAAATTCAAAGTGACCATTTTCTCTGCCTCAATGGCTCTCACCATCTGGCATGAGAAAGAGACACACTATAACTGGCCATGGTCAATTATCTAAGTAAGTGCATGGGACTGCAGAGGAAGAAGCAGGAGGCCCACAGACTAAGTCCTCACAGAGCAACTGGCCTTTGAACCAGACCCTGAATCTCATTAAAGCAGAATAAAAAAAAAGTTGGCATGCAGGTGAGACTTCAGTATAAGCAAAGGACATTAACAGCACATGAGGTACAGCTGGAACACAGGATGTGCAGGGACCACAAAGCTAGTTTTATAGTTTGGGCTAGACCATGGAGTCTTAAATCCCATACTATGAGATATGACCTCAAACCACAGGAGGTCAGGGATAAGTGATGGTGTTTGAGGTATATAAGGAGATTAGGGGCTACATAGATTCAATTGTAGTAAATGTACATAACATAAAATTTAATATTCATGACATTTAGTAAGTCCATAATGTTCTTGGACTCTCACAACTTCCCAGTTCCTGAATGTTTTTAGCACTTTAAAGGAAAACCAGATTGCCACTCCTATTTCAAACCCTCCTTTAGCCCCAGTCACCATGCTTCTGTGTTCCTTATAGGTTTGACCTTTCTGGATCATGCACATAAGTGGAATCATTCAATATGTGGCCTTTGTGTCTGGCTTCTTTGACATAGTGCAGCATATTCAAGGGTCACTCATTTCGTAGCACTAGCAATGTTTATTCTTCTTTTGGACTGAGTAATATCCCGGTGTACAGGTATATTATATTTTTGTTTATGCATCTAACAGGTGATGGATCTTGGGTTCTTTTCATCTTCTTTTCCCTTGTGATATTGCTGCTTTTATAAGCATTAATTATGAGGTTTTTATTTGAGGACCTATTTTCCATTGCTTGGCATAGAATTCTACTGATGAGTGGAACTGCTGGGTCATTTGGTATTTCTATATTTAACTAACTGAAAGACCTATAACCCCACGAATTGTACCTAAACCAAAGAATAGCATATTTGGACATGTGTTTTAGACATTGACTATGGGAAGGGAGATACACTAGGAAATGTAATTGTGAATACAGGAAAACTAGGTAGAAGGCATTTGCTCCATTCAGGTACAAAGGTAGAAAGGATTAAGATTTCTATGTCAATGACCACAGAAATAAAGAGAAGATGATAGATTTTGTAGGACATGTTTGAAACAGCATGAACAAGAACTGATGAGCAACTCTATGTGGGAGGGGTAAAGGAGAACACTTTGTTCCCAGCCCCACATTATGAGTTATGTACTCACTATTCACCTTGTTGACTGATACTGGGCTCTAAAGAGAAAGAGTCATATCTTAGTCACTCTTATATCCCTGTCCTGAGCAAAAGCCTTGGCCCAGTGAATGAGAAGAGAACAATTTCAGTGTCTGGCTAAATAATGGTGTTAGCCATTATTCCTTAGAGGGAAAAAAAGAACTGATAGAAAATGGGTGTGAGGAAAGGAGGCTGAAGATGACTTTTGCTCCCTGTTGGAGAAACAGGATGAATGATGATGCATTTTTTGGAAGCAGAAAACATAGCAATTGCTATGAGCAATTGCTCATTGGAACATAAAGGTAGAGATGTCCAATAGACAGCTAGAAAACTGGGACCATTTTCTTAGAGAAAAAGTTCAGCAAAAGACAATATTTTATTTCAGCCAGGTGCTGGTAGCTCATGCCTATAATCCTAGCTACTCAGGAGGCTGAGATATGAGGATCACGTTTCAAAGCCAGCCACAGCAGGAAATCTGTGAGACTCTTATCTCCAATAAACTACTCAAAAAAAATAAGCCAGAAATGGTGCTGTGGCTCAAATGATAGAGCACTAACTTTGGGCAAAAGCAGCTCAGGAACAGTGTCCATGCCCAGAGGTCAAGCCCCAGGACTGGAAAAAGAAAGACAGAGAGAGAGAGAGACGGAGACAGAGACAGAGTTGGAGAGACAGAGAGAGAGAATATTTTAACATATGCTATTTATAGCTTTATTTGTTAAAAGCACATTTAAACATCTAACTTCATGAATCAACTCAAAATGCTACAATACAGTGGTTTAAGTGTCTCAAACAGGTAACATGGGTGGGGAGTTGGGACAGATCAGGGAGAATGATGACAAGGATCAAGGTGCATTGTACTGAAAAAAACTGACATGTTGAATTGAAACCCCTTTGTATAATTACCCCTTAAGTATAATTAAAAAACAATTAGATAAGTAAAAAAATAAGAAGAAAATTAAAATAAATATCTTAGGAGAACTAGAAATAATAAAAGTAGGGGGCTGGGAAGTGGCTCAGTGGTAGAGTGCTTGTCTCACATGCATGAGGCCCTGGGTTTGATTCCTCAGCACCACATAAGCAGAAAAAGCCAGAAGTGGTGCTGTGGCTCAAGGCTGTGTGCTAGCCTTGAGCTGAAGAGCTGAGGGACAGCACCCAGGCCCAGAGTTCAAGCCCCATGACCAGCAAAAAAGAAAAAAGAAAGAAAGAAGTAAAATATATGGGTAGTTTATGGCTTAATCTAATGATGCCTACAGCTAGGATCTAGGTAAACCCAGGTATAGTTCATGTGTTGGCAGAGCAGGCAGTCTACCAGCATCTGCTTTTCTAAAATGATCTGAAGAGCACAGACTTTGTAAGACAGTTTAAGCAGGTACACACAGAAGAAGGAAAACATGGTGGCCCCTTTAAATAAATATCCCTGGCTCAGACCCCCAATGACTCAGATCTGAAACCTACTTGTGCAAAGGATCTTTTTGGGATCAAAGAGACCATTTGTACATAGTCTTAGATGATTATGTCTTTGTTCTTGACTACTGCCAATTCCCTCATTCCATATAGATTGGCCACATATCTTTGTAGTGCTGTTCACTGAGAGTGATGTTACTCTCTATCTATAACTTTGGGCTCAATCATGTGACATGACTTTGGCCAATGGAATATTGACAAGTGTGGTTACCAGCAGAAGCTTGAGTGCTTGCATGACTGGGCTGGCTCTTTCTTTTGCACCTCTATCACCATCATGATAGCATGCCAGCGCTAGCTGGCTAAAGGAATGAAAGACTTGTGACACAGAGCCGAGGCATCTCCATTACTCCAGCTTAAGTCTCTGAAACAGCCACTAACTGCCAATTCCTAAGTGGTGAGTGAGCCCATCCAAGATCAGCAGAGCCACATGGCCAACTTCCAGCAGATTCTAGATGCATGAGCCAATGCTTAGTGTTCCATGTTAGTTTTTTGTAACTCCAATAAACAATTCAAAAGGAGAGGTTTGTTTTGGCTAACAGTTTTAGAGATTTCAGTCCATATTCATTTGACTCTGTCACTTTGGGCCTATGGCAAGCTGAACAGCCTGGAGGGAGTGTGTGCTGGAGCAAAGCTGCTCACATAATGGTGACTGGAAAGTAGAGGAGAGATGAAGTATCTAGGGTCTAAATATACCCTTCAAGTTCCAACTCGCATTGACCTAACTTCCTCCAATGAGGTTCTACCTCCTGCTATATCATCAGCTGGAGATCAAGCCTTCCTTGAACATATAATCATGGGGCAGGGGATATTTAAGATACTAACATTCTATATCTTAAAGTGTTAGATCCCTAATATGTTGTATAGAGTATTGCTTGCATAAGAATTAACTGGTACTGGATCCTTTGTCAGTTATTTGTAGAATTCATTAGAAACACAAGGAAGAGAGCCTATGAGAGATCACAGCTTTGCAAACAATGAAAGAGAGCCTATGAGAGATCACAGCTTTGCAAACAATGAAACAATCTCACGGGCATATGCATCATAGATATTAATAATCAATCTTCAAACAGAAATCATTTCTTTATGCAACAGAACTCATGCATATACACATGCATGCAGGCATGTGCATGCATGCATGCATGTGCACACGCACACACACATGTACACACACACACACACACACACACAGAGGAAACCAAAATCCCCCTGAAACCACTAATGTTTTCAAAAGGATTTGAGGTGTTATAACATTAAATTATTTAAATTATAACACATTAGTAAACAATGACAACATGCTAATAGATCTTGACTAGCACATTTTTAGGGAACAGAATGGAATGGAATGAAAACAACAGATAATATGATAAATAAGGATTAAATATTACAGCCACAAGCTGTGAGAAACTAGTTACACAGCATTTCAATTCCAACCAGACTCAATATCCAATCCCTGCTAAAGATCTAAGTAGAAGATAGGCAAAAGAAGGAGAGAAGGTTTAAGTTGTCTTGCGTTATGAATAAGAACAGCAGCTTTTGGGCTGGGAAGGTGGCTCAGTGGTAGAGTGCTTGCCTTGCATGCATAAGGCCCTGGGCTTGATTCCTCAGCACCACATAAGCAGAAAAAAAAAAAAGGCTGGAAGTGGCATTGTAAAAAAAAAAAAAAAAGAACAGCAGCTTTCACTTGCAATTTAGGGTTTCAAAAAAATCCATTTGCCTATTTTATATCATTTGGCCCTCATTAACACTCCCAATTTCCAGATGAAGAAATTGTGGCTCAAAGAGATCACATCTTTCTGGAAACAGTGACATCAGAGGTAACAGATCTGGGAAGAGCAGCCATCCCTTTGGTCTCCCAGGCCCACAAACTCCAACACATCCTTGAGTTCTCTCTCAGCTCAGTCATATATCCATCTTTATGAGACTGACACACCACCTACTGCGTTATGAGGCACCTTTTCTGCATCTTTAAAGTCCAAATCAACCCTGCTCCCAGTGGTTTTTGCCTTCACAGAGATAGTCAAGTTTTCTCACTTAATTATTGAGTGTTTCTTCCCCCTATTTCCACTCCATAAAGAAAGGAATGTCTGCTTGTACCCAGCACTTATTTCAATGCTTGGCATATAGAATGGACAAGTCTGACATTCTATGATTCCAGCCATAAATCAGCTGTATTCTTGTTAACCTGTAAAACATAAGAATTGCTCCATTTCCAAAACATGTAATATTATAAATAAGGGCACAGGAACCTGAGTCTGTTACCTAACCATCTGAGTAACAAAAGTACAACTTTGTGGAAAAAAGTACAAATTGGAAAGAAAAACAACAACAACAAAATTCTGGTACTTGGTGACTAGAAAATGAACCCATGTTCTGGAATCAAAGCCCTGATCCTCTGCTTGATAATAGTTTGAAAAGTAATTTACATATTGGTATTCACAAGTCCACTAAATGGACTCTGATGGCCCAGATCTCAAAAGGCCACAGCCTCACTCAACTTAGCACAAGTTGTCAATCATCTTCTCACCCCGCCTCCCTTCACCACCACCAAAGGCTTTCAGAGTTTTGCCATCCTATGGTTTAATTGAGAATTCTTCTATGCTCTCCAACTTGCTTTCCCATTTATACCCTCTTAATTGCTTCACTTTACTGAGCTGATGTCGTGGCTCACACTCCACCAGCTGCTATGAGTGTTGGCTCTGATGGCTCTCAACTGAATCATTCTTGAGGAATTGTCCAAAGAGAATTTCCCAGAGTCATACCCCTTCTTTGAAGCATTTTGCATCTGGACAAACGTTGAAAACTGCCCCAGCTGCAGCTACCCCTATGCAATTGGCTGAGGTCTGACTTGTACAGTATCACAGCCCAAATGTTCACCCTTCCCCTCATCTTCCTTCATCCTCCTACTCCACAGACCCACACATACCACCCACACACTGAGCCTAAAGATTCTCTCCAATAAACTTCTTGCATGTGCATTTCTGGCTCAGACTTCGTTTCTAGGGAACTGAAATTAAGGCAGCTAAGCTCTCTCTTGAGTCAGTGTCATGGCTATTGGGTTCCTTTTTAGCATCTAACCAATGTCTGTGGAAAACTTAGAACATGTATTTCACAAGTCAGCCATTTCCCAGTAACAGGGGCATCAGCAGACCTCCCACTTACAACTGTTGGAAAAAGCAAATGTCCTTATTCTTATTGTGGGGTTTTCCATATTATACTGAAAATAGTACTGCCCAGGATTTTCAGAAGAGGATGATCCACTTCCTTCACAGCACTTGCATGTTGGTGACCATACACTCTGTGGTATAATATTTTTATGTGTGTCTTTTACTGAATTCCAAGCTATATAACCTAAAACAGGGGTATCAAGGAGAACTGCTTAGAAACGCAGACTCTCTAGGTAGACTTGATGACGCACACCTGTAATGCCAGCACCGGGCAGAAGGAAGGAGGAATGTGTAGGAGGGCAACCTGGGCTACACAGAGAAACCTTGCCTCCAGAGGACAAAGAGAAAAGGAGGGAGGGAGGAAAGGAAGGAGGAAGAGCGGGAGCTGAAAAGGGAAGGGAAGGCAAAGGAAAGGAAGGGAAGGAAGGAAACAGAGAAGGAATAAGAATAGGAAGAGGAGGAAGTAGGAAAGGAAGAAATGCAGATCTCAGGCCTACTAATGAGGATCTACGCTTTATCAAGATCTCCAGGTAATTAATATTCACGTTAAAATTGTGAGAATCACTGATCCAAACTATGGAACTTTAGTTTTAGCTTGGTTTAAAAGTACTTGAGATGTCCATTCACCCATCATACCTCATTAATCACCATGCTAGCCAATTTATCTGCTGAATATCTCTTACACGCACCACTTTCAAACTATTTTCCTCAGTCTCGGCCTCAGGCCCTCTTATCTCTTATAGGCCCCACTTTGGGTAGCAAGAATTTGGCCGAGTAGATGAATGGGTAACTTTATTGAAGGATCTTAGTGCCATCTGATTCTAAAGTACATCACTTTTTGCAATTTGAATCACATGCGGTTTTAATTAAAGCTCTCTAGTTTCTTAAATCAGAAGTCCTCAAGTAACTTCCATCATTTAGATGACTTTGTCCTTGTATACCATCAATCATTTCCTTATCTGTTGATACTTTCAATCTTCTGAAATTAAATAACCACCACCCATCCAGAAGGAATGAGCAGGATTGAGCTAGAATCAGAAACTGAATGAAAGGATAGCATCCTGAATTCTAAAAGCAAGAAGAGAGCCAAATTTAAGAAAACAAAAGGCCAACAGTAAACTTGAAGAATTCTTAGTGATTTACTTCTCATAAACATTCACTCAGCAAAAGAACTTGTGCAAAATGATTCTCTTCTAAGATATACACAGCCACAACTTATGTCCAATTTAAAGCTCTGAGCCTTCTCCCAAATGTCCATTAACCCACAGAATGCCTAAATGAAATAGCAACGTATCAGCCACCCAACGACCCTTCTTCAGCATTCTCTCAATGAATAAAGCACTCGGGGCCTGACCTCCAGTGTGAGGGACACATTTACCTCCAGCTGCCCTGGCCACTCTGTATACAGTCTTATGACTTAGCACATCAGCCCTCACCTGATCCACCTCGCCTCTAAGTTGCCCTGCTGTCTACAGACAAACAAGTATAGTGAATAGCAAATAGTGGGGACCATGAGAGACATTAATCCAACTATATCAAGGACCACATTCAGTATTAGTCATCTAGCTCTACCAGGTAAAAGGGATTGCAAGAAGAGATACAAACAACAAAAACAACAAAAAAGATCCAACTCTATCTTTTCTATAAGTCACTTTAGCAGAGTACTCAGAGAAACTCACTTTCTCTAGCTCACATTGTTCTGTTTGTGTAGAGGCTAAGTGGTCCTTGGTTACTCTACTCCATGGAAATTACTAGGGAATGCACTGCAAAAAGGTTTTAGGCGAACTAGCCATAGCATTCACAGGCAGAGGCTGGTAAGGAGTCTCTGGGCAAGGATCATGTGAGCTCCCGGGGCTCCCGGCAGGCTCACGCTGCATCTCCCAGTCGTGTCAGTACTTGGGTTGCAGGGTCACCGTTTGTGACTGTGCACTGTATCTCTGAAATGTAACCTGCCCCTGTTTCCTGTGGCATCCATACTGAACGTATCTGGTCACAATTTGTTGAAAGACATTGAATTCCTGCTATTAAATGGGCACCTCTTCTAAGGCACCCTACACCCCAGGTTAATTCATGGCATCACCGTAATTGGATACAACTTATGTTTCTGTATGTACCACAAAGCCCAGCTATGTCACCAGATGAACATCTTCCATCTTGTGAAAAGACACAGAGCCCTTCTCAGACTTCAGACAGAAAGGAAAAAGCTACAGTCCTGAGAAATGGTCACTACGGCCTCCAACACAGGACTGACATTTCACAGCTCCCTTCACATCCAGTCATAAAGTCCATAAGGAAACTTAAGAATTCACAATGTTCTCTTTCTAACATCCCAACTGTAACAGGAGCCCAGTGAAGGGGAAGCGGTAAAACATAGGAGACTGAGAAAGGAGAACACAATGCAAAAGGGAAAAGTTATTGCTTAGAAGGGAAATTACTGATGGTCCTGACACAAACAGAGGAAATCTGGCTTGTGACATAATTTCACAGTGTACATACAAGGGGTTGGTAGACAGAGAGAATGAATGGCAAAAGATGCCGTCCTTCAGGGAAGGGGGACCTCCCTCTTTCGAAAGAAATTCCCTCTATACTTTAGATTAAGGCACAGTTAGGAAAAAGACACTTGGGGGAAAAAAGGGTAAAACTATTATAATCCATGAGCCCATCCCCAATAATTAAATTACCATATTCTCCCACCAGACAAAGCTCCAGAGAATAGAACTAGATTGAATTGGTATAAACCAGTGCTCAGCAACTGAAAATGACTTTGCCACTCCCTTCAATCCATTCAAGGGGACATTCAGCTATATGTGGAGATAGTTTTGGTTGACACAAGTGATAGGTGCTCTTTAAAACTAGAAATGCAGATAAACATCAAACACTGATCAGAATGTCAATTCCTACAGCTAAGAATTAGTTAAAATGTCCAAAGTGTCAAGCTTGAGAAACCGATGACCAAGTGAACAAGAAAAGACTTAAGGGCAGCCTGTGATACAATTAAAGGAAAGCCAAAAGACACAGCAAAACATGAGAAAAGGAAAAACCAAAGGTGCCAAAAACACAGTTCATCAAGGACAGTTATAAAGAGAGAGAAATCTGCTCTGTAAATACTCAAAAGGAGGGATTCCATTGCAAAGGCAAGTTTCAATACGCAAAAGGAGAAAATGCCAAGGGAAAGAGGTAAGAATTGATAGTGGACACAGAGGAATGAGTTAGAGGCCATATCCTGTACATTGTAGGATAACTAATAGAAGCTCTGGCTTCTATCCACAAGATGCCTATAATACTTGGCCTATACTACTTTCTACCCAATTGTTACAACTAAAAACATCTGTAAACATTACCAAGACTAGCAGGCACTGGTGGCTCATGCCTGTAATACTAGCTACTCATGAGGCTGCAGTCTGAGGATGTTAGTTCAAAGCCAGCCCAGGTAGTAAAGTTCTTCAGACTCGTATCTCCAATTAACTACTCGAAAAAAGCCTGAAGTGGTGCTGTGCCTCAAGAAGTAGAGCATTAGCCTTAAGCCAAAGAAGCTCAGGGACAGCGCCCAGGCCCTGAGTTCAAGCCCCAGAAATGACACAAAAAGAAAAATAAAAGAAACATTGCCAAGACTGTGGGTAGACTGTGGGTATAAGCAAGTATTCAAACAGTATCTTAGCCTGCAAAGGCCTTTAGATAAATCCCCAGCACTAGAAATTTTTTAAGAAAACTGGCTATAAGCGAAGGAGTCACTCAAACGTAGAACGCCAGCCTAGCAAGTGCAAGGCTCGAAATTCAAACTCTAGTACCACAAAAGAAGTCATGTATAATAACCAAAGTAACTTTAGATTTAAAATCAGTAATGAGATGAGAAAATAAAAGTCTTCATGTAAAGATTTTAAAATCAATAGGCTGTTGGGTGCTGGTCACTCACACCTTTAATCCTAACTACTCGGGAGTCTGAGATCTGAGGACCATGGTCCAAAACTAGCCCAGGCAGGAAAATCTATGAGATTCTTATCTCCAATTAACCACAAAAAGCTGGAAGTGGAGCTGTGGCTCAAATGGTAAAGTGCTGGCCTTGAGCAAAAGCAGCTCAGGGACAATGCCCTGAGTTCAAGCTCCAGTACTAGCACACAAAACAATCAATAAGCTGCTGAAATAATAAATGAATGAATGAATGAATGTTTGGCCACACTGAATCAGATACAGGCAGAAGGTAAACTAACATCCACAATTTTCCATAATAAAGTGTTATTCCATGCTTCTGTAGTGTATCTTTAGATGTCCGGCTTGCTTTGTAAAGATTTAAATAGGAATGTAATAACAACAAACAGTTGCTTAGGAAAAAAGAAATTGGCTTTTCATCAGGAAAGGAAAGTTCCCAGGAATGAAGAGAATTATGGGCTTTTATTTTGTTTTTGAAAGCCTACAAGTTAAAAATAGAAACCTCCTCTAAAAATCTGACTGCTTCTGAGTGTGGAGTGTGCTTTATGGAAAGAGAGAAGCAGGCTGATGGAGAAAGTGATAAAACAACCACGTGACAGCTGCCACTGCCCTCATCTTTGTTGCAAAATGCCATAACCTTCCCGCTGCATGGTCTAAGAAGGCCCTTGACTTCCTAACTTCAGATGCTAGTCAACTAAAGCAAGAAGTATTTTCCTTCATAATAAAATCCAAATCCCAGGGCATTTCAAACTCACTATTCAGAAAAATTGTTCGGCCCAAGTCATGTTTTTCTCTGCTGTCAAACTGATCCTTAATCAGGATAAACAGAAAGATGGTTTAAGTCAGGTACCTGCAGTTCATACCTATGATCTTAGCTTCTCAGAAGGCTGAGATCTGAGGATCAGCATTTGAAGCTAGACTGGGGAGGAAAGTCTGTGAGACTCTTCTTTCCTATTGACTACCAAAAAACCAGAAGCAGAGTTGTGACTCAAGTGGTAGAAAAAGATATAAATAAGTTTATGAATGAAGTAAGAAGGCTGGATCCTATTAGCCTTGAGCTAAAAAGCTAAAGGATAGTGCCCAGACCTCGAGTAACCCTCGTATCAGTATTCACAAAAAAAGGTGGCTAATTTTACCATATGTAGAGCTGATGTTTTGCAAATTTTCTCCATCATACTTCAATACAAGTCTCTGATTCTGATTTAGTCATATAACCAAAGATATCTTAGAAATGTCCCTAAGGAGAACTTTAAGAAACAGAAGCCAAGAAGCAGGGGAAATCTGCAGAGTATAGAGGGCCAAAATTCACCCTGTACCATGAACACAATATTTCCCAGGACAGGGCTTAGAGATCTTCAGTCTTCCTAAGTTCTGCAGTGGTAGTATTATAACCTTTGTAGGACTGTGTTTTGAGTCTGGAGCTGCTGCACTTCAGCATTTTATCTCTAGGTGGCAGCATCTGTGAATTGTTAAGTGTAGGATCTCAGCCTTCAAAGATTTCTTTCCACAACAGAAGCTATACACATTGGATTTGTCTGAGTAAAGCATTATCTCTAAGTCCTGTATCTACAGCAGGAAAACATGGCTGGCTAGGCTGTATCATATACTACCAACTCAGACTTTAGAAGTACAAAACAACTCACTGGCCATCATTGCCTAGGTAGATGGATAAACAACGTTTCTACAACTAAATTCAAGTGTGATATGGGTGGTAAGATGTTATAAAAAAAAAATCTTTTTGCCCTGACTGTTTAAGTCACCCCTTCCAAGCACCACATAGTCCAGTGGTCAGTAAACATATTCTCAATGGCATCCAGATAATAAGTGTTTTAGGCTTTATGAGCCAGAAAGAATTGGCAACAACTACTCAGTTCTGCTTGCCATAAAAACAGAGAGATAACACAGAAATAAATGATAATAGCTTGTAGCAATAAAATTTGATATGTGAACACTAAAATTTCATTTTTATTCAATTTTCACATGTTCTGAAATATTATTATTATAAAAAATGTTTTTCCAACCCCCTAAAATGTAAAGATTATTCTTTGTTCTTGAGCTATACAAGTTGGCAACTATTCAGACTTAGTCCAAGGGCAGCAGTGTACAGACTCTTGACTTCAATAAGCCTGATAGAGCAACATGAATTGGTTTTTAACTAATTCAAAAATGACTTTTTGATGATTCTTTTGAATATCAGAGTTTAGTCCAGGTTTAGGTACATTGTCACTAAAGAGAGAACTACAGAAGTGAAACAAATGAACAAAAGTCATATGTTAGATCTTAGAATCTGATTCAGAGTTAATATCCAGATAACATTTTACCAAAAGGATCTAACACTTCATTCACCTATTTCCAAACACATACAACCTTCCTTCTGGTTCCTCTAATTTACATAAGGCAATGACTCTAGAGGTATGGCTGAAGTCTATGGTAGCTCAGGAGCAGAAATACATGTGTAACTTGTTCGTCAGGCAAATCCATGAAGGAATCTTGGATACCCTGAGTCCTGAACTTCCCACAAGAAGCCAACTCTGTTACCTGTTGTGTCTTGACTCAGGGTCTCCTGGCTGCTGCTGCTGTAAGAAGGCACTGGAGTGATGGACAGTGAGGCTGGACACGACAGAGGTGTGGCCAAGTCAGCCTTGCGGGTGAAGGACTGGTGGTACACGGGGATGCCTGCATCTTTAGAGATGAAGAGAGGCAGATCTGATGGGAGGGTGGGTCTGCCTTGAGCGTAAGGATTTTTCCAGTGGGTAAGCCCAATTGCAACAGGCCCAGCAACATCATAACCTGGTGAGACAAACACATGAGGTCAGTAGCCGCAATCAAAGCCCTATGTCAGTCAGGCATCTGTGGCTCACACCTATAATCCTAGCTACTCAAGGGAGGCTGAGATCTGAGGATCATGGTTTGAAGCCAGCCCGGATGGGAGAATCCATGAGACTTTCATCTCTAATTAACTACCCACCAGAAAACCGGAAGTGGAGCTGTGACTCAAAGTGGTAATACTCTAGCCTTGAGCAAGAGAGAGACAGAGAGATTCTGAAAGCTGTAAATAGAGACTTTTCCTAGATAAGTTGCTTTTATATCACTTGTTCCTTTCTGAACACTTTTCCATAGAAGAAAACAGGTTGACCAGATAGCTTGAGAGCATCATAATTGGGTTGTTTCAACCTTTCTGGTTTGATCATCTTCCCACAAGGTGCCTAAGGGAACTGCAGGGAATGCCCTTTCTTGAGTGAGGGATCATCAGCTCCCTGAGCTAATCAATAAAAATTGCAATGGAACCAGAGACAAAGGGAAGCCACTGGAATGCTGCTGGCGAATGGAATGTACAACCCTCCCTGGTCTGGACCTCCTTCCCCACTAGATACCCCTTCACCATGGTCAGAGCACGTGGATGAGGCTTATCAGGAGAGCCGATGAACGGAGAAAGAAGTGATCATTCTGACTGCTGCGTTCTTTTCTTTTAGGCTGATCTTATGTATTAGACTTATCTTCTGATGCAGATTTGTCTGTGATCACTGCTTGTGAATTTCCTATAGCCTCTAAGGCAGTCTGAGGCCACAGAAATGAGATTCCAGAATGTTCTATTTAAACTCACATTCCATCATATTTTTTATTTTTTAAAAAGCTGAAAGTGCATCTTCCTGTATTTATACTAGAGAATCATTCAAGAATAAGAATGATAGGGTCCAGCCTCCTTACTTCATTCATAAACTTAAATCTCTTTTTTCCACCTTCTCCAATCCTTTTGCAATCGTTACAAAACAGAGAGTACATTGTGGAAGTATTGTTTTTATGTCTCTAAAATCTAAGTGTCCATTCGTGGATGAATGGCTAAACCAGTAATTATACAAGGTGGAACACTATTCAACCTTTAAAAAGGGAATCCTAACCACCAGCCTCAGTATAATGATCCTGTAGGCTATTTGTAAGTGAAATGAGCCAGATGCAAATAGAAAACTATGACATGATCTCGTGTATATATGGAATCTTCAAAAAGAAAGAAAGATGAATATATAGAAACAGGGAACAAAGTGGTAGATACCAAAGGGGTGGGGAGATGTAGGTTAAAAGGGACTAAGTTGTACTTACGTAAGTTGAGTAAATCTGGAGATGCAATGAGCTGTGCTTAACACTAGATAGTGCACACTAGAAGTTTGCTAAAAGAGTCAAGCTTTGGTGCTTTTACTAGACACAAAATGAAAGGTAACCATGAGACAATGGAAATGTTAATTTGCTTTACTCTAATTATTGTGTGACTACACATATCAAAATGCCATATTTCAGACCTTAGAGACAATACTCAAAATGCCTCTAATTCATCAGAATCATTTAATAAGCATAGGTTCTTTCCTCCCAAAAAAATCTTTTATTTCTAAGGAACTCTGGACTCTTTATAAAATTTCAGGTTTTATCATGCCTTTTATAAAATTATAGCTAATTCACAGCATATCCTTAATGGTAAAAGACATTGTTCACATGGCTTGCAAGCATTTTCTTTGTTTTCGTTTTGAAATGGAGTTCATTAGCAAATATTTGAATCCCTGGTATTGATACAAATGAGTTATAATAAGATTTGCATAATTATAATGGAACCTAAATGGGGCAGTCTAAATTTAAAAGTAGCAATGAGGTCACAGTATTTTGAGAGGAGAGCCAACCAGGGGAACAGCTGGTATCTAAGAAGAAAGAATGGCAATGTCACAAGTTGGCCTGCCGGTTCTTCCTCACCCCCCATCATGTCCCCTGAGGAGGGAGGAGGGAGGCAGGGACAGGTATCTCAGCTCCCTCTCAGTTCAGTGTCAGCACTGGATCCAAAATTGTGAAGGGAGTCATGGAAGAACTCCTTCTCAGCCCCCCAAAACTGTAGGCTGTCTTAAGAAAAATCAGTGTTAATTGCCTATAAGGTTCTTAAGTCTCCACTACATAGCATACCAGAAGATAAGGAGTTATCCTCTTGAATAATGGAGAATAAACAGAATGGGTGTGTGTGTGTGTGTGTGTGTGTGTGTGTGTGTGTGTGTGTGTGTGTGTGTG
>NW_012267219.1:32916893-32924411 GCF_000151885.1 Dipodomys ordii | reverse complement strand
TGTGTGTGTGTGTGGTCAGTGGTAGGGCTTGAACTCAGGGTGGGTGCTATCGTTTAGCTTTTTGCTCAAGTCTAGTTCTCTACCTAAATGGTCCATACTATTAGACACACCCCTTCTTTCGACTTTTTTGTGGTTCATTTAAGGGTCTCATATACTTTCCTGTCCAGGCTAGCTTTAGAACTGTGATCCTCAGATCTCAGCCTGCTGAGTGGATAAGATTACAAGTGTGAGATACCAACATCCAGCCAGAATGATTTTTGAAGAGAGTCATTTTTCGTTGTTTTTTTTTCCTGTTCCCAGGATTTCTGGCGGGGGGGCGGGGGGGTAGGCAGGGAGGAGGATGGTTCTGCTTTTGGCAGCTCATAGGTTCCTATGGGAACTACATTAATCGGGAAGCCACACAAGAACGGCTGTCTGAAATGGAATACCCTCACAGATGGGTGAGATGAACTATTGTAAGAGAAAAGCTGAAATACGCAGGAGATGGAAGAAAACATAAGATGTTAAAAAAAAAAAAACTAGATAATCCAAAGAGATCAGTCCTGCCTCTTGAGCTTTGAATCTGTGATTGTTAGTTTGTTGCTTTTATCATAAATATTGAAAGAGGACTTTGTCCTGGACAGCCTCTGGGCACTGGTTTGTGCTTTATGCACAATCCATTCCCTTCATTCCTTCCAAAGGTGTCCATTTTGTTTAGGAACCTGTCTCACCCGCACCCCTGCAAGCCTGTGACACAAGGTGACCTCATTCTCAGAGCCTCCCAGCGGCCTGATAGGACCAAGGCACGGCCATCTCTCTGTCAGTGGGGCTGGTTCAGACATGGGTGGTGAGGATCCAGCCCTGCCAGAAATGCCAGAAACATATCGAGCGTGCCCGCCCCTTAGGTAGAAGCCCAAGGAAGGCACACAGCTCCTTTCCCTGATCACTACCATGTGGATGCAATGTCTGGAATCACTGTAGCCATCTGGCTGCCTATGAAGATAAACTGAGCAAAGGAGGTGGAGTGGGAAAGGCCTTTCGCACCACGACTACCATGGAGCAGCCTAAGGGCAGGCCTGCATCTGATCCTCAGTTATCTGAAACTCAGGAAACTGAGTTTCTGAGTTTTCTCTAGGATCTTTTGGTTACTCCCCTGCCGTGCCCATGGGAGCAATGATATCATTTATCTCAGGAGTTTTTTTATAGACAGTAAATGAGTACACACAGGGAGAAGGGCTTAGCACAGCACTGAGTGGGGTGGGGGAGAACTCCCAGAAGTACTACTAGATCATGTCCCACTCTCTGCCCTCCACTTGTATTGAAACGTGTCTTCAAAGGGAAGTAGCCACCTCCTGGCAGAGCTGTGCAACCTGGCTCCCAGCCACTCATGCTGCTTGTGAGACACTCACCAGGGCAGACTTCAACTCTGACTTTCCACAGCCTCCCTGTCCAGAAATTCTCTGAGCTTTCCGAGACAGGTTTTTGCTTCATTCTCTTATGTCTGTCCTTATTTCTACCTTATTTTGACTTTGCCCAAAGTCTGGGCCTTGGTCTTCTATACACTGAAAGCACTCACTCACGCTCTGACCACGCTCTCCTCTTTCAAAGACTCAGTCAGTCTCTCTTGGTGGCTAATGCCACTAGTATTATCTGCTGGCCATCTCCCTCAAAATTCCAATGTCCTGTGAGGCCTTCCAAGAAGAGGGGGTTCAAGGAGGCCTCAAATCCCGCTCCTCTAACCTGTAACCATCACATACTCCTCCTGTCTTCCGTATTTATGACAATGGCTAGGTTCTCTGTCACCATGACCTAAAATCTCAGGGTATACTTCTCTACCTCTACACTGCCAGCTCTCCTATGCCTATCCTTCCAGACCTGCCTCTTTCTCCACTGCCTGGTTTATGACTGCCTCATGACAACACTGCGGTCACAGCCACACACTCTCCTGCGATCCCAGACTCTCCCACGTCAACTCAGTCCTGCTCAACATCACAACAGTCTTTCCTCCAAGCGTCCATTTTGTCACCCTCTCATTCCTGACCTTAAAGGACCTCCTACTATTTAATGCATTTCTCTCTAAGAGTAGTATTTTGGGTTATTCTGTCTTTTCAAACCAGAGACTGTGAGCTCTCCAGGAGAATTGTTCAGCGGTCTTTATTTTTCATGTATAAGAGAATCATTCAAATTAAGATTTGCCTATTCTGGACCAAGTTCTGCGCTTAATTTTAGTGCCTAGGATTACATTTGTGTTTTTATCAGGTTGGTGTTCCCTGTGTGTACTTGATGAGGAAAGGAGAGAGATGGGTATATCAAGGCTCGTTCATACCAAATGAAGATCCAATAGCCTTGCACCAGTGGGCATTAACAGAGATTTCACAGGGGGCTGGACAGAGAAAGGTGTGGGCAATACAGACTTGCCATGAAGTGCCTAACAGCAAAGCTAGGCATTAGTGAAGCTCTGAGGACCTCCACTGTTATAGCTACACACGTTGTCCTATGAGCTGTGGTTGCATTCCAGCAACATAACCAACAGCAAATACCAATTAAAGTAAATGTGGTGAGTCAAGGGATACAGTGCTTTAAATCTGACTAGAATTTCATGGCTATCTGGAATATATAGGTTTATGTTTGAACATACTAATATCATCTCATCAGTAAAAGAACTTAAAAACCAATTATTCTATGCAACTGGTGGGCAGGGATATGGGACAGGGGGAAACTGAGGGAAAGCAAGGGAAGAGAGGACAATGTCCAAAAAAAAGGAATGTTCTCTTTACCTGACTTATGAGATGGTGAGCCATCTGTTTAACATTTCAATGATAGCGATAAAAGTATTTTTAAAAATCGATTTTAGAGGCTCATCATTATTATTTCTTTCTATCAGAGTTTGCTCTGTTAGAGTTTGTGAAATCATGACAGTGTTGAAAAGCATGAGCTTCCGTGTACAACAGACCTGGATTCAAATCCTGGGTACATTAATAACTGGCTGGGTGGCAAAAAAAAACAAGTTTCCTTGTCTGCAAAATGAAGAAATACTTACATCTTCCTCTGAGAGTTCTGATTAAGTAAAATCAGGAGGAAGAAGGTGCCAAGGAGCAGTTGACAGGTAAGCACCATATAAATGCTGACTGTGATTATCATCTTTGTTTTCTCTGCTAAGACAATGCCCAAGATTCTGAAATCAAGGAAATTTTGAGCAGAAGGAAAAAGGAACATAATAACTCAACAAACAAAACAACAAGGGTCGCGCTTTGCTGTCTGAATGTGGTAAACCACACGGAAGCTGGCTAAGAAGCCCCCTGGGGTGGGGATGGGGTGGGGAGAGAAAGAGAGAACTGAGTGTGTGCCCTTGTACTCCTGTCTCCGTGGGGCTCCCACCATGAGGAGGAGAGGGACAAGCTCCAAACTGCAGAGCTCAGATTTTGAGGAGGCCAGAAGGTATGTATGGCAGGCACAGAAGTGTTCTTTGTGGGAGGGGCAAGGCTAGTGGTAGGTTCCTCAAAGCACAGAATGCCTTTTAATGCTGACAATCATTCAACTACTGCTGGTACCAACGTGCATTCAGCAAGGCAGACAGTAACATGAAGAAAACATTTTTTCTTATGTAATTCTCCTTGACTTGTTCGGATCCCAAGGAGAATAAAGTCTCACATTGGTTTTTTTTAGCACCGTGCTTCAACCACTGCTTAGCAAGCTCTTCAAACAAGAAATAGCAGTCTTTTACTCTGAGCATTGGTGGACACCGGCTTCTAGTGAACGTTTAATGGTGCTAATTTGTTTTGTTATATGTATGTCTGTATGCATGCATTACCTATAGGAATGCACATTTTCTATTCGCAGTTGTGAAAGTTCCCCTCCCCTGATCCCTTTTTCCCTTAGGTGCTATTCTTTAGCTTTTTGCCCTCAACGAGGGTATTCCAACACTTGTGTCATGCCTTCATTACCAACTTTTAGCTGATTAGGAAATAAGAGTCTTGAGGATTTGTCTTCCTGAGTTGGCTCCGAACTTTGATCCTCAGACCTAAACCTCTGGAGTAGCTAGAATTATATGTTTGAGCCACCAGTGCCAGGTTTTTTGTTTTGTTTTGTTTTTTGTTTTGGTTGGTCATGGGGGTTGAACTCTGGGCCTGGGCGCTGTCTCTGTGCTCTTCACCTCAAGGCAAGCACTCTACCACTTGAGCCACAGCGCCACTCCCGGTTTTCTGGTGGTTTCTTGGAGATAAGAGTCTCACTGACTTTCCTACCCGGGCTGGCTTTGAGCCGTGATCCTCATATCTCAGGCTCCTGAGTAGCTAGGATTACAGGTGTGAGCTACCAGCACCCGGCTTTTCTTTTATCTTTTCAAAACAGTGACTTTATTATAATGGAAAATATATAACTTTCAGCTTATACTTGGATTAGAGGGTTAAAGCAAATGATGACAAGTTGGACGATTAGGGAGGATGTCCCACTACAGACTCTGGACCTTGCTTCTTCTCACTTTATTTCAAAGCAGAAAGAATCCACCAGAGGGTGCCCTAGGGCGAGGAGTCCACAAGCAATCGCCAGGATTCCAATAAGAAAAGGTTATTAGGCATGTCCATTTTCTTCTCGCTCTTTCTTTAGTCGCTCTCCCTTTGCAGGTAACTGTAATTCATCGCACACACAAAAATGGTTCAATTGCTCACCTATGGTGATCTGGCTGACACAACTGTAGTAGCTGCCTGTTGTTGCAGAGGACAGGTTATAACTCGCACTGCTCACGTCCTTGTCTGTTGGGAAAGTAAAGGACAAGGTTAGTTATCGTCACCAAGACCACAAGAGAAGAACATGACTGGCAGAGAATCAGCCAGCTCACTGTGCCTGGGGCACAAATGGTCAGACTGAGACTCATTCGACGTTAGAGTACTGTGTGCATGCACTGCGATGGGAACTTGGAATAGTTTAATAATCAACCCAGATGGCCACACATTGGCAATTTCAGTTCAGTGTCACCACGCTACAATGAGAGGGATAAGGGGTGGGGAAGGGGCTGGACGGAGGTGAGAGAGCACCTGATCCAGACTAGAGAGTATCAGGTAAGGTTCCTGGAGGCCATGGCACTGAAATTAAAACCTGACAAAAGGTCAGTGGGAAAGACGCAGGCAGGTGACTGACTTCTCAGTAAGTCCGTGGCTCAGAAGCCCCAGAAACAAACACAGGACAAGGAAAGGGAAGTTATGCTGGAATGCAAAGGGTCTTGTCTTGTAAGTCACCTTCACCAGCTGAGGTTATTTTCTACAAAACAAGATTCCATTTTAATCTCAGGAAGATCACTCGGTGGCAATGTGGAGGACAGCCTACAGGAGGGCAGCAATCATGCATCCGGGAGGCTGCTGCAACCATGAGGGCCGGCTGGGCACCGATGGCTCACGTCTGTCATCCTAACTACTCAGAAAGCTGAGATCTGAGGATCATGGTGAAGGCATCCTGGGCAGAAAAGTCCCCGTGAGACTCTCCTCTCCAGTTAACCACTCAAAAACCAGAAATAGAGCTATGGCTCAAAGTGATAGAACATTAAACAAAAAAGCTCAGGGACAGTGCCCAGGCCCTGAGTTCAAGCCCCACAATAGACAAAATATTAGTATTGTTATTAATGATGATAGTCGTAGTAATGGCTGGCCCTCAGGGAGAGAGGCCGTGGTAAAGAGGGCAGACGCCAAGCCCACATCACTGCTCCACAGGCTGAGACTCCAGGTGGCCGTGGGCCTTCCCCACGGTCACACTGACAGTGCCCATCGGAACAGAGCTCGAATTCAGATCGAAACTACTTCAGGTCCTTTATGAAAGAAGGCAAGAATGTAAGACTACGAAACTTCTAGAAGGTAAATGTACTCATTACCTTACTCATGTAACCGCAACCCCTATGTACAGTATCTATACAATAAAAAAATAAAAACCTCTAGAACGTAACTTCAAGAGAAAAACCAATGACTTCGAGTAGATGGTGAGAGGTAACACCAAAAGCCTGCTCCACGAAAGCAACCATCAAGAATCTGTACTTTAAAATAAAGAAATGTCTGTTTTACTAAAGGTCCTTTTAAGAAAAGGGGAAGGCAGAGACAGATTGGGCAAAATTTCCAAAGACATAGCTGATAAGGATTGTTATCCAAAATACACAAAAAAAAACTTAAAACTTCAACAAGAATAACTTGCTTTTAAAACAAATACATTTTTTCAAGGACTCTACAGAATGCTTTACCAAGAAGGCATATAGGTAACAAATAAGCACATAAAAGATATTTCCCGTCATATATCAACAAGGAAAGGCAAAGTTTTAAAAAATAAGATATTATCACACACTTATTTAAAGGTCAAAACCCAGAACATTTGACCACACGGAACACTGGCAAAGATGCAGCATGACTGGAGCTCTCTAACTAACAGAATATGATCCAGCAAATGTGTTTCTTGACCTTAACCAAACCTTGTAGAACACATCTCCACACAGGAAGCTGTGCACCAATGTTTATAGTGCCTTTATTTATAACTGCCCAAACCTGGGAGTAACCAAGATTTCCCCTTGAAGGTGATGAGTAAGGAAAAGGTGGTACATCTCCATCATGGACTATTATTCAGCACTGGTAAGAAATGGGTTTCAAGACACAGCAGAACCTTAAGGGCACAGAACCACGTGAAATAAGCCAATCCGAAAAGAACAACCTTTTGTCTATTACATAATTTCCACTGTATGACCTTCTGGAAAGGAAAAACTAGCAAGATAATAAAAAGACCAATGGTTCGGAGGGGATGGGATAGACAGGAAGGATGAATGAGCAGGTAGAGCACAGAGGACTTTCCTGGACTGTGACACTACTCTATATAGCACTGTAACCATGGAAACCGAGCATTACACATCTGGCTGAACTCACAAAATGTATCACACCAAGAGTGGACCCCTAAGGTAAGCTATGGGCTCTGAGTGATTATTATGCATCAACTTTAGCCAACCAATTGTAATGAATGTGGCGGTCTGATGGAGGACATTGGTAATGGGGGAGGCTGGACACGGGGGATGGGGGGCAGGGGATTCGGGGGAACGAAGCAAACCATCCTTAATTTTTCTAAAGCACACAAAAAGTTAGAAACAGTAAAAAAAAGAATCTAACATATCAAAATACCTGTCATCAATACCTACTATCATGGGTAAGAGGAGAGACAGATGATAACAGTTGCAAACCCCAAAGGAACATTTGAATGCTGTGTGACCCTTTCAAATAAAATCTTCTCATCCATTATGGGGGGGGGGGAATAGAGGAAAAATAGAGAGGAGGAAATTATTAAGAATTTGTCAAAGGCCAGGCACCAGTGGCTTACACCTGTAATCTTAGCTGGTAAGGAGGCTGAGATCTGAGGGTTTTGGTTCACAGCCAGCAGGAGTAGGAAAGTCCATGAAACTCTTATCTCCAATTAACCCTCAAAAGGCTGGAAATGGCACTGTGGCACAAAACCTCAAGGATAGTACCTAGGCTTAGAGTTCAAGCCCCATGACCAGCACAAGAGAGAGAATGAGAGAGAGAG
>NW_012267219.1:32901409-32916773 GCF_000151885.1 Dipodomys ordii | reverse complement strand
GAGGGAGGGAGGGAGGGAGGGAGGGAGGGAGGGAGGGAGGAAAAGAATTAGCCAAATGCTTCTAAAGAGAAAGAGTGTATGGAAGCATACTGAATCAGAGTTTAATGGTAGCCCAGTGCACCTGGTAGAGACGATGGCTTTGTAACCAAACATTCTCAGGAAGAAGAACACAGGAAATAAGAGGTATCTCAAGAGGTGGTCAAATGCATCCCAAGCAAGCTGCACTGTACTCAGATAAACTGATATTGTTGAATGATAACCCTTTTGTACAATTACTTAAGGATAAGAAAAATATAATTCTTAGCTGGGCACAGTGGCTGACACTTGTAATCCTAGCTATTCAGGAGGCTGAGATATGAGGATCAAGGTTCAAAGACAGCCTGGGCAGGAAAGTTTATGAGACTCTAATCACCAACAAATTACCAAAAGGCTGGAAGTAGAGTTGTGGCTCAGTGGTAAGAGTGCTACCCTTGAGCAAAACAAGCTTTGTGCCAGCACCTAGTTCAGGCCCCAGGACTGGCAATAAATAAATAAATAAACAAATAAATAAAATTTTAAAAACACAATGTATCCTTGGTTTGAGAACATTTTGAAAGAAAGCACTGATAATACAGGTGGTAAGCCAGAGGGCACAGAAATGGCAATTGCCCTCAAGAAGTGACATTGAGACACTACTTTCATAAGCAGGGTGTTAAAATGCTACGAAATATGGTCAGGCTACTTTTAAGGTAGGAAGCAATCATTTCTAGATTGCATGTGGTCAAGCGTTCTCTAAGACACATTCCCAGACACTCTTGCGCCTCCAGGTTGGTTGCAGGCAAAACAGCTTACCATACCTCCAAGAACGGTTCTGCTCACGCCCATTGTACTGGTTTATCACGCTGCCAAATCCCTGGCTTGCCAAGGACAGACACACTATTCCATTTCTCATTTCCAGACCTATAGTCTGTGCCTGACCTAAGGTAAATGCTCAATAAATGTTCATTGATTCAGAGGAAGACAAAAGGGTGGAATGGAATTAAAAGACCAACAAATGACCATTTTTCCTTCTCGCTAGCTTTCCCCTTGGAGAGGTGGTTTGACACAAGAGAAAGAGCACTGATCTGAGGCAAAGGACCCTGGATTGAAAGTCCAGCTTTGCTCCACATGAGCTCTTTGAACTCCACCAATTCTTTTAGTGTTGGTTTCTCCATCTGGAAATGGTGGTGGTAATGTTTTTCTCATATTTTGGTGAGGAAAGTGAGCTATGGTTAATCAAAATAAATCAGCTATGTCCAGCACCAGTGGCTCATTCCTGTAATCCTCACAAATTAGGAGGCTGAGATCTGAGGATCATAGTTCACAGACAGCCTGAGCAGGAAAGTCCATGAGACTTTTAGCACCAATTAACCACCAAAAAGCCAGAACTGAAGCTGTGACTCAAGTGGTAGAGCACTAGCCTTGAGCAAAACAGCACAGGGAGACAGCACCCAGACCCTGAGTCCAAGCCCCAGAACTGGCACCAAAAAAATTTAATTAAAAATAAGTAAATCAGCTACACATAATACCAACTGAGCAAACAACTGAGACTATCCATGGGATCTGATGAAGCAACAAATCCAAGCCTAAACCATATCAAACTACTCCACTTATTCTAGAGTAGTCATCCCTAATTCTTTTTAAACCTTTCACTAATTAATGATGGGTCATTAAAAGATGTTGGAAGGGAAGAGATCTCCAAGGGACAATGTATAAGCAAAATGTTCATCATCACAGGGAGAAAAAGGAACGGAGGATGAGTGGAAAGGACAGTGGTGAAAGAAGAAAACACACTGAGAAAACAGCAATCAATGCAGAAGCAGGCTTAAGATAAGAATGAATACCTAAGAAGAGACTAAATACCTGTGAATGGCAAGATTATTGCGACTTGAATCACAACTGAATAGAATGTCTTGGTGGCAATGTTTTTAAAACACAGAAGAAACAAAAGTACAAAGAACCATGGCAGTTTGTAGTATAAGATGACCTGTGAAGGAAGTAGTCTCAGCGCGGCACAGGTGGCTCACATCTATAATCATAACTACTCAGAAAGCTGAAATCTGAAGATTATGGTTCAAAACCAGCCTGGACAGACAAATATGAGAGACTCTTATCTCCAATTAACCAGCAAAAAGCCAGAAGTGAATACGGCTCAAGTGGTAGAGCCCTGAGCAAAACAATAAATAAATAAAACCAACCAAGAGTGTGCGAGACCCTGAGGTTCAAGTCCCAACAATGGTACAAGGAAAGGTATTCTTACTTATAAACCAAAAATGCTAGACTTTATGGAAGAGTCTTAATAACCATTTAGTCTTCTAGAAACCAACTTCAGTTAAAGAAAAATGTCAGATAACACTTGAGATTATGAATGAAATCAACGAACACGGAGGGTCTTGGAGGCAGTGTCTAACTAGACTACTGAATCCAACCTTTGCACATGTTACTTTGTTTCTGTGTTGCTCAGTTTCTTTGTGTAGAAAGTGGAAATAATAAAGGCACTGTAGAAGATTATATAAGCATTAAATTAGTTAATACATATAAGAACACCTAGGGATAGAATACGTTCAGTTAATGTCAGTTATTGCTTTTTTATTTATTTATTTTTGGAGGGGGTCCAGTTGTGGGGCCTGAACTCTGGGTCTGGGCGCTGTCCCTCAGCTCTTCAGCTCAAGGCTAGTGCTCTACCACTTTGAGTCACAGCACCACCTCAGGCTTTTTTCTTTTTGCTTATGTGGTGCTGAGGAATCGAACCCAGGGCCTCATGCATGCAAGGCAAGCGCTCTACCACTGAGCCACCTTCCCAGTCCAGCTATCGCTTTTTATAGTTTATAGTGTGATGCTTTATATTGATTTTATAGTTTTGATTTTAGGCTTTAAAAGAATAAAGACACTCATAAGATGGAATATCACACAGCCACATAAATTAGCATGCATAATGTTGAAAAAAGCAAAAGCCATATATGAATCCATTCATGAACAAGAATCCAACAACAAACAGAATTATGTCATATTCTCATAGATGTATTCATGAATGCATATATGGATGGCAAAACTGTGTAGCAAAATACTAATAAGTGCCACAAAGCCAACATGGTTGGTTCCATCTGGTGGGGAAGAGGGAGTATTAATTATGAGTAATAGTCAGAGGGAGGTTCTCCTAGAAATGTTCTGTTACTTCAGTTAGATAATAATCCCATTGTATTCATCTACAATTTTATTCACAACACTATAAATCCATCTTACCCACTTGTCAGTATCCTATTTCAGTTCACAGTAACTTTTTCTTTAATCCAGAAGAAAAAAAAATACCATGACAGTGCAAATCTAAGGTGTTAGTTCTGCCAAAGTGAGGGAAAAGCGAAGGCAATGGAATTGGAGAAAGTCAGACATCCAGCACCCACTGTCTGTCAAGCACTATGCTAAAAATTCATATTCATTATTTCCTGTAAGCTCTAAAATAGCTCTATGAAGGTAAGTAGGCTTCCCAGGCTAGGCAGATTAGTAACTGAGGAATCAAAAAATTAGAGAATTCATCCAGAGTCACATTTCTGGGAAGTTAACAAGACTAGAGTTTAAAACTCACATTTGTCTGACTCTAGAAAGAACAATTGAACATCGAGAAAAATACAGAAGAAGGACAGATTAATAAGGCAAGCTGTGTTCAGTGGATCCCTCTTCTATCTGGTGCTGTATCTTGGAAAGTCATTTATCTGATGTGCTAAGCAGTGAGGCTCTGTATATAACAAGATTTGCTGAGTACCACTCAGCAGAAAAGGGTAAACGATATTAACCCATTTTTATTGGTCTCAAATTACTTTCCAAATATACTCACCAACAATATGATCTTAATACAAAAGAAAGTCATCAGCCCAGCTCTGTACCTAACCTACCTTACCTTTCATCCCAACATTAATGAAAAGAAAGAACCCCACCTATTTATGTCTTTCCACCAAATATAGAGTTCTGGTAAATATGTAGAATAATAATTAGTATATTTGGGAGGTCTGATAAATACAGTGACCATACTAAGTTATAACCTTGCACAAGGCAGAAGATGGGTCCTTACGAGTCAAAAAGCATTGTTCAGGGAAGAGGCTAACCTATCAAATTTATTTAAACAAAATATATTCAGTATGTGTAGCATTCTTAAGAAAATTTTACATAAAAGTATTCACCTACAATTTTATTCATTAAACTATAAATCCATCTTACCCACTTGTCAATATCATATTTCTGTTCACAGTAACTTTTTCTTTAATCCATTATTAAAACAATAGAAACATAATTAACTTCTCGAAACACAATAAATTTCTGTCCCACTTTGTTAGGGCCAAGAAGGTAAAACTCAAAGAATGTCAGAGGAGATTTAACAAAAATGTTCAAATGAGGAAAAGAAAATAAGTGAGGAAAAACAGAGGAAAAAGTATAAAACAAAAACAGAAGTTTATTAGTAACATAACAATACATGTAACTGGTCTCAATTTGCTATTTAAGAGGTACATATGTGCATGTGTGCGTGCATGCGTGCGTGCGTGCGTGTGTGTGTGTGTGTGTGTGTGTGTGTGTGTGTGTGTGTGTGTTGGTCCTGAGGTTTGGGTGCTTTCTCTAAGCTTTTTTGCTCAAGAGTAAATTGAGTGGAGCTACAGCTCCACTTTCCCCTTTCTGGTAGTTAATTGGAGATAAGAGTCTCATAGACTTTTCTACCTTGGCTGGCTTTGAAACAAAATTCTCAGATCTCAGTTTCCTAAGTAGGAGGGATTACAAATGTGAGCCACCAATGCCCAGCACTTTCTTGAAAACTGGAGGGACAAAGAGTAAACAAAAGCACTAGACAAAGGGTAAATAAACTCACTAGACACTATGTTGAAAATGAACTGTCCAGGGGATAGGAAGGAACAACTGGACATGTAAGGGAGAGGGTGACATTGTTCAAGAAGAAATACACTCTTCACCTGACTTATGTAACTGTAGTCCTTCTGTGCATCACCTTTATAACAGCAATTTTTAAATTGTTTTAAAAATTAATTCTTTTTTATAAACCAACACTAAAACTTAAAGCCTCAAATATTTACAAAGGTATAAAAAGGCACAGTATGAAAATATTAAACAGAAAGATAGAGCAAGAAGACATTAACCAAAAAAAGTGTCACTTGTTAAGTTTAGATGGAAAGGCTTTAAGAAAAGATGATCTGTGCTCTTGACTGGGGACACACATGGATTGGGAAGCACCCACAGGAATAACAGAGCACACTGCGGTGCCTGTGAAAGACATTTCTTTTTCTTTTTTTTTCCTGAAGTACTAGAATTTGAACTGAGCTTCATATGTTTGCTAGGCAGGCTCTCTAGCACTTGAGCCACACCCTCAGCCCTCGGTGAGGGCTATTCCAGAGAGGATTAACTAAGGGGGAAAACCCATCCCAAATGTGTGGCACAATCTCATAGGCTATGAGCCCATATGGAATAAAAGGGGAGAAAGGAGAAAGCCAGCTGGTATAGGAACACACACCCTCCTTTTCTCTCTCGGCTTGCTGGTGACCCATGATGGACTGAAACCTCTCAAAATGTCAGCCAAACTCGGTTGTCTCTCCCTTAAATTGTTCTCTCAGGTGATTTGTCAAAGCAACGAAAAGCCTGATGATCAGTGTTAGGGGAGAGGAACCACAACAAAATTAAAAGTTCCAGGGTTCTGTTCTCCAGGAAGGTACAACAAAGTTAAAACTGTATGTTCAAGGTAAACTAACTTCACAATGAATAACACAAAGAAAATCAATTACCTACCAGAATAGGAACTACAGGGAGAAACTGAAAAACTTGCCATCAGAGGGGGAGATTTTAAAATCTGATAGGTAGGGGCTGGGAAGGTAGCTCACTGGTAGAATGCTTGCCTCGCATGCATGAAGCCCTGGGTTCGATTCCTCACCACCACATAACCAGAAAAAGCCAGAAGTGGTGCTGTGACTCAAGTGGTAGAGCACTAGCCTTGAGCTGAAGAGCTGAGGGACAGTGCTCAGGCCCAGAGTTCAGGCCCCACGACCAACAAAAAAATAAATAAAATCTGATAGGTAACAACATAAAATAAACCCTAAATCCATAGAAAAATTAAACAACAAAATTGTCATTTAATAGACAGATTTTGAACCTTGAATGTGAGAAGTAGAAAATACATTTTCCTAATTCTTCATTTGTTTACCTTTAAGTAGTCATGCAAAGCGTTTCAACTCAATGTATCAATTTTTGAGTATAACATATCTTGGTCACTGTCACCCCTTCCATCATTCTCCTGTTTTTCTCCCAACTCCACCCATCCCCTCCAGTTACTTGGCTCCATTTTCCCATGTGTACATTGAGTAGGACGACTATATTCACCTGTCCTACCTCACTTTTATGATTACAAAACTTGGCCATAAAGTATATTGTATAACGTGTAGAAAAGCAGAGTCCAGTCTAAACTTGACTATACAGTATAGCTCACCAATTACAAAACAAATCACTATTATTATTACAGGCCCAAGGACCATTTATATAAGAAACGTCTAAAAGGTAGTAAGGAACCCTAATCTATGATGTCAGAAAGCACAGAAGTGCCTTTCATATGGCGCAGATGCATGCAAAAGCAAACCACAAAACCCAAAGTACACTCAATTACAAGACGAACGCATCGAATTCCTTTCACCAGAGGCTTGCTACACAATTCTCATGAATGAGTCATGATCATGTTTACGGCAGATTCAGTAACTGCTCTCTCCAAATCCCTCAGTCACTGGACCAACATGATGAGCACCATCTGGAAGGCTAGGCGTCATGCAGGAGGCCGGGCCCACCCAGAGCTACTAAATCAAGGTTTTCATCTTAACAAGTGCCCAGTGATTGGCTGTTCCATCAAAGTGAGAAGCATTCCTCTACAACATAGCCTCTACAGTTGGCCAGCTCCACTCTCAAGGGCTTAGGAATCAACCAAAGATATGCTAAGGACCTGTGTGATCTACCCTGTGCTAGGAGTTGGGGAGAATAAAAGTGCAGTCTGGAAGGGAGAAATACAAGGAAAACAGAAGTTCAGAATCTGGATAACCTGAGGCTGCAGACAAATACCGTGTGATTCACATAGCCATTCCTGAGAAAGACCTGGCCCTGAGGAAGGAAGCAATAAAACGCCCAAATCCTAAGTGCACAGCTCAATGTCAGTATGAAGTGAACACCTCACAGCCATCAGAATACAATCTCCAAGGACATTCAGCTAGAAGATATTATTAAGAGAATTACCTGCAAAATGCATCAAAACAGGTCATGCCACATCACCAGGTTAAGGGGCAAGTTCCCTGGACTGCCATCCATTTCTGGGCTGGATTCTGAGGGTGCAGCTCAGACCACTAACAATGCTCCAATCCATCCTGGCGGTGTGTTTACCTTTCCTGTGTTCTCTGGGCGTTTTACGAAGTTACAGAAAGTAAACGTGTAAGCCTTGCCCTTTCCTCTTCGTCATCTGTATCTTCTCACCTAATCTCCTAGAGCCTGGACTGTGTGATCGAAAGTCATCGATTGTAAACACATCGACTGCTTACCACCTACAGCAGGCACAGGATGATCCCACACAGAAACAAGTGCCCTGGATGGTCTGCAAGTCGCTGACAAATCCATCAAACTACAGGAGGTGCATTTCTACCCAACACAACTTTTCTGACACAAACAGTTGTCTTTAACATCGCCATAAAAAGACAAACATCTAGTAGGGATGATTGCTATCAACTTCTCCACACTTGTGCCCCACACTAGAAGCCAGGCACTAGTGTAGGAGTGCTTCAGGACCTCTCTGCCTCCTCCTTCCTCTCTGCCTCCTGCTCCAGTCCAGAGCTGCCGCCAGCCCCACTCCTGAACAGCAAGGCCATCTCTTAAACAGCAGGTCCACAGTGCACTGCCTAATGCACAGAAGGCACGGCAAATGTTTGCCAAAACCTCTAGTAAGCTATCAAACACTTTAATGACCATCCCTGCATTTCAAATGCTGTGCCTGATACTCATTATCTCAGCTTCCCTTGGACTCTGCGCTAGTAAGGCACTGTGACAAAAGCCCTTTCCTGAACCCTAATTAGAGAAAAGCCTTTTCCTTTCTTACTTCTACCTACTTGATTCTGTGCTGAGACATCAAACATCTCATTTTCATTTTCCTCAGAGAGTAAAGATCGGGACCTTATCATGATGATGCACAATTCATTAAACAGGCAGGTGTTGTTTTTACTTCCGGACCTGGAATAGAGCCTAACACACTGTAGACACAAAACCCAGGCTGAATTGTTCACTCTAGAAATTACCATAGGAGCTGTGCAAGTTAGTGTAGATCTGCATTCTCATGGCAAAGTCCCCATCACTGTTTGTTATGAGTGAATGTTTATGCCTTCCCTATGATTCACATGTTGAAGCTTAAGCCCTAACAAGATGGCATGAAGAGACAACAAGGTTGAGAAGAGTTCATGATGCATTCAAGACTCTAATGATGGAGCCAGGTACCAGTGGCTAACATCTATAACCCTAGCTACACAGGAGGCTGAGATCTGAGGAGCAGGGTTCCAAGTCAACCTGATCAGGAAAGTCCGTGAGATTCTAATCTCCAATTAACTACCAAAAGCTGGAAGTGAAGCTGTGGCTTAAGTGGTAGAACACCAGCCTTGAATGAAAAAGCTAAAGGAGAGGGCTCAGGCCATGAGTTCAAGCCTAGTACTAGCATTAAAAAAAAAAAAGATGACTCAGCAGAAAAGGTCAGATAAGGTGATGTTAGGGAAATGAACCCTAAGATATGTATTCAAATGTTTTTTTCTTTCATGTGATTGTTTCTAACACATTTATAAGATTATCTCTTTGTTGCTTTGTATGTCCCTCCCCCACAGTATAACCCCTGCTTTCACTGTATTTGATGTCGGTATAATTTATGGAGGGGAAGGGGAAAAATAAATTGTTTAAATAGGGATACATGTGGACCCATTGCAACAATGAGATGTACAAGTCGTTATGTTGAAAAATGAAATTTACAACTTTGGTGGGTGGGGAGCAGGGGGGAAAAGATTGGGTGGGGGGGGGGGGGGAGGATGGGAAGGGATAGGAAGGGGAAACAAAGGAGGAGGCTACAATGCTTGATAAGAAATGTACTCATTATCTTGCCCATGTAATTGTAACCCCTCTGTACAGTATTTTCACAACAAAAAAAGATGACTCTCATGAGGGGTTTGTAAGAACGCATGCACACACACGCACAAAAGGTATCCGTGAACACAATGAGAAGGTGGCTGTTCACAGGCCACCAAGACCAGTCCTCACCAGACACGGACTCTGCCAGCACCTTGATCTTGGGCTTGTTAGTCGCCAGAACTGCTGCTGACATTCCATCTATTGAACTTTCATCTACAGCAGCCTGCAGTGCACCAAGACATTCTTAACAAAAAAAAAAAAAAAATAATGATGATGATGTTTCAAAGGAAAGAAATAACATGCTTCTTCACAGGATCAGAATAAATTTTAATTTTACCCCAGGAAGAAATTTACACAATGTGAAGGACATGAGATTATCAGACTCTCTGCTCTAACTTCTTAATCAAAAGGATCCTAATCAATGCTGACCACACGTGTCTAGACTGCATAACAGAGCATGCCAGGGAGTGGGAGGAGGGCGGAACAAGAGAGGTTGCCAAATAGCTCCTGGGATTTATGTGGTTGTGAAGCCCGAGTCCTAGCCCGTTAGCCGGCATCTCATTTACCACATCCCTGGAATGCTTTTGCTCTGCTGTCTGTTCCTCTTCTCTGAAAAGTTTTTTTTTTTTCACTTTTTATTTACGATAAGCAAATGGAACTTTTAAAAAACAGACTTTGTGCATAAAGTTGATGTGGCGGCATGCATGCCAGTGCCAGCTATTTAGGAGACTAAAGCTGAAAGAACGTTTGAACTCACTCAGGCAATGGCGTGCTGCCTCCGGTGAGTGTCCTTCCAGTCTTCAGCCAACCAAGTATTAGTCACCCATTATGTGCCAAGCACTGTGCTGGGCCCCAGGAATGCAGCGATACAAGCTCTGGTCCTTGTCCTCTGGGATGGGATAATCTATACTCACCACTGTACAAGACAGGAAACCATCAGGAAAGTTCTTCTTAGGAGCTAGCCTAAGAAGGTCCAGGAGAGGTACCACGTGGCATGGAGAGAGCCAAAGGCCATGGAGGGTCTTGGGGTATTTCAAAGCATGCGCCACAGAAATCTGAGAAAGCTTCCAACTACCAGCTTCTGTAAAGGGCAAAAGGAAGAGGCCAAAGGCAGCAAGAGACAGGGTGGGGGTGATAGACTTTGACCCTAGGAAGTGGGGGGGGCATTAAAGAGACTTCTATGGGGGAAATAACATTGCAGTTGGGACCAGAAGGGATAGGAAACAGAGGCAGAGGGCTAGCTTAGACTCTGCTACTACAGACAGCAGATGGAGTAGCCTGGACTAGGGACAGGGGAAAACAGAGATGAAAGATTAAGGAAGACAGATCTGTAGCACTTGATGGATGAGTCTACTGGATCTGAGGGGCTGCTGATGTTAAGATCTAATGCTTAAGGCATACAGCCACCCTTTGGGTCTGTAGGGGTTTTTTTGTCGGAGAAAACAAACAACTGAGGATAGAAAATACTTTGCAAAAATTATCTGTACTGAACAGATACAGATTTTTTTCTTGCCATCATTGCCTTATTAACATTATTGCTATTTACATAGGTAGGTTATATGCAAGTACCAGGCTGGTTTATATTTATATTGTATCTATGGATGACATTCATTCATATTTACAAGTACTGCTGAATCTAAACCTCACAGTGACTTGATTGCACTGACTTTTAATAAAGAAAATTCAGCAATGCAAGAGGTAAATTGACTTATCCAAGGTCTCTCTCCATACATTCTGTCAAAGAACTGAAAAATGACTTCTGGGATTCTGGTCAGGGTAATGGGTAAATGACACAAATCCCTACCGCACTTTTCTGGCTGCTCCCTGACAAATAAGTCATGCTCAACCAATGACATACTGCTCTAACTGCCTTCTCTCTCTTTCCAGAGCATATACTAATGATGAAACATGTGACCTTGTGCATACTAGGCCAATGCTGTACTACTGAGCCACATCCTCAGCCCCATGCATCTCTTATCTTCTCCAGAGAATGGTTCCTGGGCTCTACCTGCTACCCCTACCTCTGCCCATTCTAATTTTGCCTTCAGAAGTCTATCTCCTCCAGCTGACTCTGCCAGCCAGGAAAGAAACAGTGATGTGTCTCATTCATTTGGTAATCCTGGGACATAGAACATAGAGTTCTACTTGGGGTTATTTCATAGGAAGAAGGTATGGGAGAGGAAGACAGGAATTCTGTTTGGGACATACTGAATTTCAGATGACAGAAGGACATATAAATACAAAAAATTCAGTAGGACCACGGGGTATGAAGGCACAAGACCTGCACAAAAAGCAGTTCTGAGTTGGTGGGAGTCACCTGAATAAAGATGAAGTCACAGACAGGGGAAGTTATGTCCAGCGCTCTCTCTCTCCTTGCCTCTGTTGACGCTCCATGGTTAGGCTCAGCTCCCAGTACGGCCTCTCCTGTACCATCTTCTAATAAGAAGTGCTGACTGCTCATCCGTTGCCTTCTATTTTTCTTTTTTCTTTTCTTTTTTTTGGGGGGGGGTCCGGTCATGGGGCCTGAACTCTGGGCCTGGGTGCTGTCCCTCAGCTCTTCAGGTCGAGGCTAGTGCTCTACCACTTGAGCCACAGCGCCACTTCTGGCTTTTTTCTTTTTGCTTATGTGGTGCTGAGAAATCGAACCCAGGGCCTCAGGCATGCAAGGCAAGCGCTCTACCACTGAGCCAACTTCCCAGCTCCATCCGTTGCCTTCTAGAGCCAGGCTTTTGCCTAGAATAACTCACCCATCCATTTGCTCGCTTCTCACTCTTCCTTAACCACCTCATGTAGGCTGCCCACTTACAATGTAAAGGTAAGCAATTCCTTAGCCTTTCTGTACATCCGTTTCTTTGAATGAACATAGGCTAGCTACCATTGGACTTATTCCTTATAGATTCTTCAGAGGACCAGCTGAACCAATTCACAGAAAGGGCCATTCTTCTTCTTCTGTCCAGGCAAAAACCACATTCTCTTTACCTACTCTGTGACCTGCGTGTAGGCTCTCCCTAAGGGACAGACTCTGGCTATTGTCTAGCCTTTGAGAGGGAACCAAATCAAAATATCAGCCAAATGACTGACAGCAAAGTTATAAGAAGGACAGGACCCAGGCAAACATCAACATAAATGGAACAGTCCACAAGGAAAAAGCACCTGGAGAAACTGGAGGGAAATAAAGGGAGCATCCTTGTAATAGTATCGGACTGCAATTGTCTTCCTGTATTCTGCTTACTCTCTGCTCTCAGCCAGACAACCTCCTAGCTGGCCTCCAGTGTGACAAGCTCATTCCTACCATGGGGCCTTTGTACTTCCAGTTCACTTTACTCAGGGAAAAGAGTTCCTCTTTCCTCACCTAATGACTTTAGTTCTCTACTCCACTGGCTCTTCAGAGAGCCCTTTCCTACCTGAAATCGCCACCAATGTTCTCTGTTGACTTGTGAGACCCTTCTGAAGCCTCTTCAGACTTGAAGGTGCCAGCTCAGTGTGAAGCCTACAGCTCTAATGGCTTTCCCAGGACCCAGCCCCTGTGCTCTTCCAGTATGACCCAAATCCCAACCATTTCTCTCTAAAAAAGACTTGTCACCTGTCCTCAGTCTCATGCATATGATTATATAACAGGCTAAAAGTGACAAGGGACCGAAGCCACTTAAAGGACACACAAAGAAATGTCTGTGAGCATGAAAGTTTGAGGCTTCAAAAATCCAGAAATTGTAAAGCTGCATCATTCATTGAACACACATATATATGTATATGTATATATATATATATATATATATATTTTTTCACCAAGGGAATATACTCTAATCTGGCTTCACATGTCTAGTTAGTGCACATGAGTCTAGACAATAGCAATTCATGCCAGAAAATAGAAAGAACAAGTTCTGATACCCAATCAACAATGGAATATACGAGGTTTAACAGAGGCTGCTGCCAGTGATGGACATATTTAAGCCAACTTTGTCTTCCTAGGAACCTAAGACATGTGGACTACAGAGAACTGATCATTCTCGCACCATCCCTAAAGATAGGACTTGAGCAACTATTAAATCAGTCAAACAAATATCAGAGTCAAATCCTCTGAGTTCCAGAACAAAATTTTTAGACAATCTCTCATGGTGAGATCTGAACCCAAATCCAGCAGAATTGAAAGGGATCGGGCTCCTTTGCCAGACAGATGACTTGTAGAGGGCTCCTGCAACCCACCAAGCTCCCATCCGATAGCCATCCCCACAGCATGCTGTGGAGGAGACTCTACCAATTGTGGCCAAGTTGGCTGTTTCCTTAACTTGTTCCCTGAGTTGAAAAGCCTGATGCACCAACTTAATCTTTTTTGCATCTTGAGTCCCATCTCTGCAGACCTACAAATTAGCATGGACTTGTAGGCCAAAGGACTCACCATTTTGGGTATGGGGGAGGATGTGTGGGAATATATTTTAAATAGCACAAACCCGAACTAATAACTTTATTTAGATCTGCGTCTGCTCCCTATAAGGTTCCAAAGAAAGACCTGTATAATTACTAGATATACAATACATATATGTAATATATTATTAATACATATATATTCAGCCACTAGCCACCTTTTCCTTTAAGTAGCAATTATACTTGCTTTTGAAAATAATTTTCCTTATTCTGACTCCATTTAGGGTGTCCATTTAGGCTTCTAAAACTTCTAAAAATGAACAGAATTGATTCTGTAAACCCTATACTGGCATTTCCATGGGGAAAATGATGTTTTTTTAAAAAGTCAGAAGTTAGATCCATCTGACAGGAAAAGCTGTGAACGTGGGGGAAGGAGGGAGTGACAGTGGATAATATACCTAAAACACCATCAGAACATTGACTTGTCCCAGATGGTAACCAAGAAGCAATGCCGAGTATTAACTGTGCCTGAGAGAAGAACAACTCTCATCCTTGCAGAAAATGGAAAGGGGGGGAGGGGAAACAGGCCACTAGTATGTGATTTGTCATCTGTTCGGTATTTATTGATGGCTCCTAAACGTTAACTGCAAATTCTCTTAGCGATCCAAGTATCATTTTAAGCAATTCAAACCTGGAGGGGGGGGAGAGGAGAGGAGAGTGACAGGGGAGAAAGGAAGAAAGAGGAGGGGGCGAGGGAAGGAAGAGAGGAAGAGAAAGGATAAGAGAGAAAGAAGAGAGGAGAAAGGAGAGGTTGAGAGGAGAGAAGAGAGGGCAGAGAGTAGGGGAGAAAGGAAGAGAGGAGAGAGGGTAAAGAGAAGAGAGGAGAGGAGAAGGAGGGGAGGGGAGGGAGGGAGGAAGAGAGGGAGGGAGAGATAGGGAGGGAGAGAGGGGGACACACCCCTTTAACCTTGGAAACATAGGAAGGGGACCACTGTCGCTGGCCTGGTGGCCGGAGTCTCCACACCCAGGAGCAGCTATGTCCCTCGTACCCGGGCCAAGCTTTGCGCCCGTGGGGAACGTTCCAAAACACCCGCTCACAACCTTCAGGCTGAAGGCTCCCAATCTAGACGTTATCACAACCGACTGCCAAGCCAGGGAGAGGGAGGATGGACTGCTTCAGTTTCCGCCTGCTTCAACCTCGTCTCAGAAGCATTTCTGATAAAGAACTAGAGAGAATTGCTTCCACACACACACACACACACGCACACGAGCACACCCGGGGATGAGAAGACCTGCTGAGGCTCAAACCTGCACACTGGGATTTTTGTTCTCCTTTAGAGCCGTACCACTGTCCTCTCTCACTCGAGCCGTTTCTATTGCCTCAGAACTTTTCTGTCCAGTTTGATCTGCCTTTTGCTGGCTTCTCCTCGCCGCCGCCGCCGCCGTCAGGGACGCGGCCATCGCGTTTCCAGATGGAGAGGCGCGGGAAAGTTTCCGTAACTTGCCCAAGGTCAGCCAGGGACGAGCCCCGGACGCGCCCCTGCCGGCGCCGCGCCGCCCGGACACCCCCGTGTGTGTCCATCTCCCGCCAGTGGTCAGAATCCACGGGAATGCTGTGTTTCGGGCGCCGCCGCCACTGCCGTCCCGCACGCCTGCCCGCGGGTGACGGTCCCCTCCTCCCCGCACCCCCCGCGGCCCACCCAAACCCTAAAGTTTCCGGGGTGCTCAGACGGGCCCTCCCCGGCCCGGGGCCCCGCGCGGCCGCCTTACCGTACGCCTTGAGGGACGCCATCCCGGCCCGCGGCCC
>NW_012267219.1:32852564-32901069 GCF_000151885.1 Dipodomys ordii | reverse complement strand
AGGACGGGGAGGGGAGGGAGGGGCGCGGACGTGGGCCCCGGCGGGGACGGCCCGGGTGACACCCGCAAGGTCCCCGGGGATGGAGGGGTCCTCCTGCCTCACGGCCTCCCAGGCTCGGCCTCCAGCTCTTCGCCTGGGGAAGTCGCACTGGAGCGCACGCCCAGGGCGGCTGGGGTGGATCCCGCCGCCTGGGGCTGGGGGCGGCGGGGGGGCGGGCGGGTGACAGCCTTGCCCTGAGCGAGCACTTCGTTAATGAAGTTGTTGATGACTGAGTACGGGGTTGGATTTCACCCCCAACAGTTTACACCTGTCCCTGCGCACCTCACGCGTCACCTTTGTTCTCCATCCTGACCATCCGCACCTGACTCAAAGCCAATTCCCTTGAATGAAATACTGGAGCCTGCCGGTTGCTGGCTCTCCCCAAAGCTCACCCACTCTGGGAGGAGGTTCTGGGTTTGAAATCTGCAGCAGGTTTTTTTTTTCTTTTTTGGGGGGGCGGGATCGGGAGTGGAAGTGGAAGGTGGTTCCAAGAAGCAGGCCGCCCGCTGGGGCGACAGAGCAGAACAGGGAAGAGGACCCAAAGCCTGTGCAGAATTAAGCAAACCCAAGGTTTTGTAAAGTGATTGCACCTGTGGCAGCCGGGCCCCCAGGCTGCTGGTCCCTGTGACCCAGGGATCGCTGCATTGAAAAAGGCCATTTCTTGTGGAGGCATCAAGGGTGGGAAAGTTGCTTTAGGAAGCCTCCCTTGTAGGCCCTAGTTGTTTGCCCCTGCAGGCCTAACCCAGTCCAGTCCACAGATTTTTTTTTTCCAGCTGCAGCCAGATGAGCAAATCTCTAGAGGAAAACATCAGTGACAACAAACTGTGGCCAGTGGTCAGGCCGCTGGTCAGGACCAGAAGAGGACAGGTGAACCCCAGTATTGAGAGTACACTCTTAGTTAACTAGACATCAGCTCTGGGTATATTCTTTGTTGTTGTTATTGTGTGTACATGTGTGTGTGTATGTGTATGTGGGGGGTGTGCCAGTTCTAGGGCTTGTATTCAGAACTTGGACACTGTCCCTTAGCTTTTTCACTTACTGTTGGTATTCTAACACTTGAGCCACAGCCTCATTTCTGGCTTTTGAGTGGTTAATTGAAGGTAAGAGTCTCACTGATTTTCCTGCCAGGGCTGGAACCAATAGCCAGGATTATAGCGGGGAGCCACCAGTACCTGGCTTAGACACCCTGTCTGCCAACCTGTTCAGTAACTGGCCTGTCCATCTCACCAGACAGCCGCAGGGATCAGGTAGACAGTACGCTTTTTGAGGCTTGACTTGGAAGCTGCCTCCTGACCCCTCCCTTTCCCCTGCCCCAGCCTCACCATTAGTCACCCGAGGTTGAGCTTGAATATGTGGTCACACACGTAGCCAGTGGGAGAGCTGTGCACTATGGGTGCCTGCCTCCTCTGTGCTCCCCAGCCCCATCCATGGCAGTCCTGGCTTGGCTCATCTTTGTTCCACCTGGAGCTGTCATTGGCCTCCTCCCCTCTGGCCAGAGACTAGGTCTCAAAGCCATTGGCATATTGTATCCATCCTTTTGTGTGTGTGCCTGTACTGGGTCTTGAACTCGGGACTTCCAAGCTCCCACTTCACTTTTTCCCGTACGGCTCGTGTTCTACCACTTGAGCCATGCTCGCTGCTTTTTGCTGGTTAATTGGAGATAAGATTGTTCCAGACTTTTCTGCCTGGGTTGGCTTTGAACTGCAATCCTCAGATCTCAGCCTCCTGAGTAGCTAGGATGACAGGCATGAGCCACCATTGCCAGGCCTGGCAAGTTGTATCAGATAGCCCCCTTCATTCTCCTTTTACCGCCAGCTTTCAGTTCAGGGGGAGTCATGAGGAAGGACAACCATAATGAGTTCCAAATTGCACTTTAATTCTTCTTGGCAGCTCTAATTAGCAGCTACAAAGTGATGTCTAATTAATTAACCTCTCAAGGCGAGGTGAACTTACGTCCACATAACAACACTCAGAGTCCTTAAGATATTCAGTATCTTCAATGGGATTGAGGTTGGGAATATAGGATCTCTTTTTGAGGAACTGACAGGAAGATTGTCAGGTTTGTTCTAAGCCATTGGATTGTTAGCAGATCCTGGGATCTCGGGGGATAATGCAACCTTTAAGCAGCTTGCCTGAGTCCTCAAGGACTACAGGAGGAGGGCTTTCTCTTGCCTCCTATCCTTGTGACAAATGACAGCCAATGAAGAATTATGAGCCCTGGTCCAAGCCCCAGGGGACGCCAGAGTGCTATCCATGCAAGATTCTCCATGACTTCCCTCAGGAAGTGACATGTGACAGACGAGGCCCAAGATCTGTAAGGTGCCAATAAAATTTCTTTAAAGGCAAACTTGTCCTTCAGATTTTCTTTATGATTTAGTTATTGGCCTTGTTTTTCAGGATTAAATATGAACTATCATCAATTTGATGAAAGCTAGGATATTGCCAGGAAAATGGTTTCAAAGGAAATCAGCTCTCCTCTTTTCAGAATACCCTGAACCTGAACTATTTGGCTTACCGAAGCAATTATGTCGTCATCAATGCTGGAAGAGGTTGGTTCTCTGTGATTAGCATTTGTAGTAATTCATTTTAATTTTTGTAGTTCAGTATTCTACAAATACACATTCGATAATACCACTACATCTGAAAATTAGTTTCCATTTTCCTACATCAACTTGACTTGTAATTTGAGCCATTATTAAAAATTTCACAAACTGAACATTTTTAAATATAGCTATTATTTTCTGTATCTCATAATGTTTAATATTTTTGTTGTAGCATTTATCCTATCTAATTATAATCTATTTACCCATTAGAACCCATTTCCCCACTGGAAACCAGGGACTATGTGATATATTTTAGGGCATCCAATTGGCCCATTTTCTGTTGCTAATAAACAGTTCCACAGATGGCTACATTTGAAGGAAAAGAGATTTATTTTGAACCATGTTTTAAGAGATCCACAAGTCTGGTGATGGCTTTGTTGCTGGCAGAGTTGTAAGTTGGCATAGTGCAAGAGATCAGGAGAGAATGTGTATGCATTTCTTCAAACCTTCTGGATCCAGTCTCTGATTCTCTCTCATAGATGTACTAGGATTTAATTATGAAAGCTTGTCGTGATTGCTTTATCTAATTCTAACCACCTCCCAACAGCTCCAATTCTAACACCATAGTTAGATCAATTTAAAGTTCTAACTTCCTAATTTGTCAAAAACATCAACACATGAAAGCTGAGGAGACATTCTCAGTGCTAGGTAGGTTGTACTGAAAGGTTGTACTGAAAGATATAAGGACAGAGGTTATGTGGACTTCTCCTAAATGCATCAGGGCCAAACAGTTGAAATACACAGTGAAAGAAGTAAATATGTGTAGTGACTTTTTATCTCAAGGTAAAGAATGAGTTGTTCTGACTTCTTGATCTCCATTTCTCAAGTGTCATGAAAGTGTTTCTTCAGTTTATAACACGAAACATTTTTACCTGTAACATGGGCTTGGAGACTTCTTCATGAATTCTGAGTATGAATGCTTTTAATGTACTATATCTCACTAATTACCTTTGTGACAATTTAATTGACTTTTAAATGAAATTCAAGATAGAATAAATTTTTGGGGAAACTGACTTGTTATTAAATCCCATTGCATTCATTAATATAGAGAAAATTTGCTACAGAGCTGGGCACTGATGGCTCATGCCTGTAATCCTGAGTACTCAAGAGGCTGAGATCTAGAAATCATGGTTCAAAGCCAGCACAGGCAGGAAAAGTCCATGAGACTCTTATCTCCAATTAACCACCAGAAAACTAGAGTGGAGGAGCTTATGACTAGAGTGGTAGAGAGCTAGCCTTGAGTGGTAGAGAGCTCAGGGACAGCAGGCAGGTGGGAGGGCAGGAGGAAAGAAAGAAAGGAAGGAAGGAAGGAAGGAAGAAAGGAAGGAAGAAAAGGAAGGAAGGAAGGAAGGAAGGAAGGAAGGAAGGTAGGAAGGAAGGAAGGAAGGAAAACACAAAGGAAATTTACTACAGGATCCTGTTTCATATGCCTTAAATATTGCATTATTGGGCTGGGAAAGTGGCTCAGTGGTAGAGCGCTTGTCTTGCATGCATGAGGCCCTGGGTTCGATTCCTTAGCACCACATAAGCAAAAAGAAAAAAGCCGGAAGTGGTGCTGTGGCTCAACTGGTAGAACGCTAGCCTTGAGCTGAAGAGCTGAGGGACAGCGCCCAGGCCCAGAGTTCAGGCCCCACGACCGGACCCCCAAAAAAATATTGCATTATTATGTTTTACCAATGACATGGGACCTCACAGAGCAGACACTTGTATTCAACTTCTTCATGTGGAAGATTCAAATTGACCTGCTTGATTCTGTATTCATGTTTATAAATGATGTTATTCCAAACGTCAATTTCCATGTTCAAAAAAAAACCTTTTGTGTCTTAAAATTCATTTTCCCCATCCGAGGAACACATTTTCTTTATGATATTGTCTGTAGAAGTATTGCCTTCAGTGAGCACTGTTAAAAGAGTCCTGGAATCTACATAGCTCTTCTGGGCTTTGTCCATTAGACAGTCTCTCTAACATGGAGAGAGTACACAGAACAGGATAGGACATTCAGGACACGTGACTGAATTCACAAGACAATGCACTACATGAGCATAAAATCTAGATCCTATTTCTCTTCACATAGCACTCTAGACTGTTGAAGCCCAATAAATGTGTATTGCTGATAGACTTATGGAAGGTTGGAGCCATGAGGGGATTTAGAAAAGAGCATAGGACCTGGGGTGAGCCCAAGTTCATATTGGAACTCCACTGCTTATTAGTTATGTGACCTCGGACAAATAGCTTAACTGTGGCCTTGAGTCCCTCATCAATACAATGCAGGCAATAGTTAATACCTACAGCAAAAGTTTGTTGAAAATAGGATGAGTTCAAATGTACAGTGCCTTTAAAATAGTTCTTGGGGGTGGTGATACATAACTATAATCCCAGCATTTCAGAGGTCTCTGCTGAAGGATCTTGAATTCAAGGCTAGCAAGATCCTGTCTACAGAAGAAAAACAGAAAAAGCTAATTAAAACACTTATCAATACACATTAACTCCCATGAGTGCACTATTCATCCCAACATTTCCTTGAAGAACTTCAATAATGTCAACCAAGTACTGCTATCTTTTAATACGTTTTTATTTTTTAATTTTTATTATAAAGGTGTTGTACAAGGGGGTTATGGTTTCAGGAGTCAGATAAGGAGTACATTTCTTTTTGGACAAAGTCACCCCTTCCCTCACTCTCTCCCAGGTCTTCCCGCCTGTCCCCACCCACAAGGTGTACAGTTCGTTTTCAATGTAGTGTCTGGTGAGTCCCACTGCTGCGTTTGTTCACCTCGTCCCTCTCCTTACCCTCCCAAAGACAAACAAGACAAAAAGGAAAGAAAACAAAAACAACAAAGAGAAAAAAACACCTCTTTTTTCCATTTCCTGGAGTTCATGTCAATAAATATTATTTTTTTAATGATCAAAGGCACATTGTGCCTTTGCTACTACTCTGTGCACTACTGTCACCAAGGGTGATTGTTCAGAATATTTAACAGCTCATACGGCTCTTCCTGCACCAATAAGAATAAATTGAACAGAGACCCCCACCTACATGATCCCAGCTTAACCCATCAGCGTTCAGAATGCTGGGAAGTCAGAAAGCTCTGACGTGCCCAACAATGGAGGGCTCTTAAAGATCTTAGGGTTATACCTGTTTATTGCCAGCCCATAAGGTATTTTTTCAGATCTGATACCCCTGTCTCCTGGCTGCTGTTTCTGCTTCCCACCTTCCCAACCTGCACATCAGAACCACTGAGCTGCCATCATCCCACGAGCAAAGGAGGCCTTCTCCCTCCAAGCATGCCTTCAGCACCCAACTCCCTACTGAGGGAAGCAAAATGGAACATAATGGGATTATCAGAATGCAGAGCGTGAACTAGAATTTTGAAGAGACATGTAAATCTCTATTGATGAGCCCTGCTTAGTAAGAGATATTTTTGCTGTCTGTTTAATAGGATGTGTATGAGGGAAGGGAAGAACTCCAAGGGATATGTTTTCTTTTCAATGAACATCAAGCGAATCATTCAAAATAAATAAACGAATAACCAAGAGAAATGCTGAATGGATTTTGCCAGCTGCCCACTGGGAATAAACTTCATGTGAGAAGAATATGGTCATAAGGGAAGAAAATATTTGCCTTCACTGCAGAAAAGGAAACTTAAAGAAATAAAAAGTAAACAAAACCCAGAGAACATCTTTTAAAAAACAGTGGCAGCAAAATCTTTTAGGAAAGAGCTCCCAGAGTTCTTTGCTTTTTCATGAACTGAGGTTTTCATAGAAATATAAATCTATATATTTTATATATTTGTATATATATAATATATGCATATATTACAGTATGCATATATAAGCATATATGAAATAACATCAAATCTACTTTTAGTGTGATAAATGAAAACCTAACTTGTATAGCTTTCTCCTCCAGCTTTTTCTTCTACCCTTTTCCCACCTTTTCTGAACTGATTCCCCATCTTCAAATCAGCGTGTTAACTGGCTGATCTCACTGAATGCATCAGTTGAGTTGGGATGTTATTTTATTTGCTTTAAGATTTAGGGAGGTGCTAGTACATACCAAACACATGCTATTGCTATAGATCTCTGTATAAATCCATCCTGGATGCTGGGTGAAATTCATATAAAATATCTAAAATATTTTGAAGTTTTTAAATTTACTTCTCTATAGTTTTCAATTTTCCATAAAGAATCATAAACTAAACATATTAATACTTAAAAAAGACAGGTTTGAGTGCTAAAAATTTAAATATGTTATAGTATAGGTATTTAGGGACAAGTAAAATTACATGAGTAATGTAAATACAGGAAATGAGTTAAATACAAAATTCATTGTACCTTCAACAATCATATGATTAACTTTAAGCAGTGCCTACAATATACGTGAAATACAAACAACATATTTCAATTATAATTTGTGATCAAGGTAGTAAAATGTCATACACTTTAGAAGCATCCCAGGCAGATACTTGCTCAACTTTCACAATTCTCCTTGCTACTGAAGATGGATACATTTTGCAGAATCAGGGTCCAAAAGTTCACATCACAGGCATCTTCCTAAGAAACTCCTGAGGCATGGCCTATTTTATATTGCATACCTCAGGATTACAAGATCTATTTATATTCTGGTTAAGCTCCTAATGAAGTCTGAATCTTCTTATTTTTTTCTTGCTTTTTGAATTTGGACACAAATTTTAGTGAGTTACAACCACCTCTCAAACAGATTCCAGTATGTACTTCACCCTAAATATAATCTATTGATTCAGAGAAATGAAGCAATTCCATGAGAATGTATTGCAATTCCGTAATTACAGGTAAATCATATTGCTAAGACATTATGATACCAGAAATTCTTTTTCATGACTATATGACTGATATATATTTTCTATGACTAATATGATTGCTAAGTTTTCCCACAAATATGGCTCAGCATAGTAAAAGCACAAATACAGAGAACATTGTGAAGTTGGTTTGGGTTGTGATGTGCTTTGATCTGCAGTCTATTAATTATATTTGTGACAATAACCATTGTTACTTTCATTTTCACAAAACAGAAAAGAAAATGAGTGGAGCCATACATTCTAAACACAGTTATAGGCCTGCCTTTGAGACCAAATAATATTGGCTTCCTTCACAAAAAATGCTTCCTCTACTTTCTCTCATTTTATTTCTAGTTATGTTCAGGATATCAAGGTACTCAGCTAAAGACTTAATTTCCCAGGATCTTTTGCAGCTATGCGAGAGCCCTGTGGCACAGTCAAAGCAGCAAAAGAAATCTATTTGTACAGAGTCTGTTTTTTGTTTTGTTTTGTTTTTTTTGGGGGGGGGGTCCGGCCGTGGGCCTGATCTCTGGGCCTGGGTGCTGTCCCTCAGCTCTTCAGCTCAAGGCTAGCGCTCTACCACTTGAGCCACAGTGCCACTTCCGGCTTTTTCTGCTTATGTGGTGCTGAGGAATCGAACCCAGGGCCTCAGGCATGCAAGGCAAGCGCTCTACCACTGAGCCACCTTCCCAGCCCCTACAGAGTCTGTTTGTACTGATGACTGCATGATCTGCTGTTATGGTTAGGTTTTCCCCTTTTCCTTCCTCCTTCTTTTTGCCTCCACTGTGGGCAAGTTGACTATAATTCCTATTTGGAGACAGTGCAAGACATCACAAAGAACCTCAGAGTTATAAACATAAACCTTGTTGAGCTGATAAACCAACACAAAAGCAAACAACATCTGGGCTTTCAGATTTCATTCTAGCTGAGAAAAATAAACTGGTTATACATCTTGTTGCCTTCAATTAACAACAGTTCCTAATATTAGTCTCTCAGTCCAGTGTTTTGGGTAATCAGACAGCTAGCAAAGCTTTTCTCTAATCCCTAATAGACGTCAAGAATGGGAAGGGATTCCTAATGCGTTAATTACAACAGCTGTCCTTGTACCTGTTTCAATAATGAGACAACTCATAAAAAATTTTGCTATCAACTGTAAAAAAATCAACATCCACTTATTACTTACTTACATTGTTCTGAAAACTGTCCTGTCCTCAAAAGTCAAATCCTTAACTCTACTTAAAATACTTTGACTATACCTAGAATCAATCTGAGATGGGGTTGTGTGGATGATAGATTTCCTCGATTCTTTATGTTGCCACCGCAGTACAAGTCTGAGCATTCGGCACCAATTGGCTGTGAAAAAGAAATTACACAGGAGAAAAAACACCAGGGGAAGATCATTCCACATGATTAAGTGAAAGCTCGGTTGGTTACAAAGGTCTGAGCTCAAAGGAGTAGCAGAGTATTAAACATGAGATGTGATTTCTGCAGAAGGATGAAGCATATCATTTAGGGAAAGGACCAGTACAATCTCCTTTTCTGATGAAGTTAGCATCAAAGACTATAAGATGCACTATCAGTAAACTTCAAGTTGGAAGTGAAAAATGAATATACAAAATGAAAGCCAGGTTCAGTGGCATAACACAGATATTACAGGTACCAGAAAAAAGGCATGAGGATTTCAGGTTAAGGGAAGCCTGGGCTACATAGTAAGAGCTCATCTTTAAAAAAAATGAAGTTAAGAATGAGTAAAGGTGGGGCTGGGAAGGTGGCTCAGTGGTAGAGCGCATGCCTTGCATGCTAGAGGCCCTGGGTTCGATTCCTCAGCACCACATAAGCAAAAAGAAAAAAGCCGGAAGTGGTGCTATGGCTCAAGTGGTAGAGCGTTAGCCTTGAGCTGAAGAGCTGAGGGACAGCGCCAGGCACAGAGTTCAGGCCCCATGACCGGACCCCCAAAAAAAAGAATGAGTAAAGGTGATCATTCAAATGAACTTTTGTTGAATATTTGTTCTGAAACAGAAGATCATTCATTTTCCTCATTTAATCTTTGAAACCTTCCTTTAAGGACATCAGGTTTGTTATGTTTGTTTGTGTGGGTTTTTTTTTGTGCCATTGCTGGGACTTGAACTTGGGATTGGGCACTGTTGGCTCAAGGCTTGAACACTCAACTGCCTGAACCATAGCTCTACTTCCAGCTATTTGGGGGAGGGATAGTAGTTAATTGAAGATAAGAGTCTTGCAGACTTTCCTGCCTGGGCTAGTTTTGAACTGTAATTCTCAGAACTTGTCCTCCTAAATCAGGATGACACATGTGAGCCATTGGTGTCCAGTTTAAGGTTTATAATTGAGGAAACAAAGATTTGGAGTGGTTACACAATTTTCCCAAGCACATACAGTTAGCAAGATGCAGAGTAAGAACCGTCTGATGCCAGAGAGATGTGCTCTCAGCACTGTTATGCAACCGTGGTGCAGGTGGCACAGCATCCTCCAATATTTCCAAGTCTGAAGATGTCTTCCATCACACTTTCTTTTAAAATTCACTAATTGAAAATGAACTATACAACTTCGGGGGTTAGGGGACCAGGACAGGAAGAACTGGGAGGAAATGAGGGAGAGGATCACACTGTTCAAAAAGAAATGTACTCATTACCTGAATTATGTAACTGAAACCCCTCTGGATATCACCTTTAAAATAAAAATTAATAAATAAATAATAAAGATTTACAAATTTACTAACTGAAAATACAGAGTGAAAATGTAGCTGCATATTCAATAATGGTCTTAAATGACTGTTATTCATTCATTCAAATGAATGAATATACATTCATCCAAATGAATGTGAGGATTCATATATATGAGGCCCAGAATTTACATACTTCAAAGGCATTACTTGTTGAAAATGGGAATTTGTGGCCCTTTTGAAACAGTTTCTTGATCTCTCCAGGGAACAAACTGTCTAAGTTAGAGTTCTCTGAGTAGAATATACCAAGACAGGATTAGATTTGCAGAAGGTTTGCTGAGGGAATGGCCCTTAAAGGGATATATAGTAGCAGGGCACTGGTGTATCACACCAATAATCCTCACTGCTCAGGAAGCTGAAATCTGAGGATTGTGGTTCAAAGCCAACTCAGGCAAGAAAATCCCTCAGACTCTTATCTACAATTAACCACCAAAGAGTGGAAGTAGAGCTGTGGCTCAAGTGGTAGAGCCCCAGCCTTGCATAAGAAAGCTCAGGAATAAAACCAGGCCCCGAGTTCAAGCCCCAGTACCAACACACACACACACACACACACACACACACACACACACACACACACACACACAGAGGTGGTGGTGGTGGAAACAGGTGTAAGAGATATCAGATCACAATGTAGGTCCAATACCTGGGAAAGAAAGAGAAAATAAGGATTGGATAAGGAGAGCCTTAGACTGGAGCAGTTCTGAGAAACTGTGGCCAGCCAATGTGGAGCTCCTGAATTAATTCTCCATTGGGTCAGCACCAATGCTCCTATTAGATCAAGGCTATGCTCAGCTGTCCATCAACAACACTTCCCACAAAAGGTCATGTTAACGGAAATGGAGCTGCTCATCTCCAAGGCAGTCATAGATTAAGAACTGCAGATATGTCCCTGTACCTTCATTATTCAGACAAGGAATATGAGGTCCCATTACATTATTCTACATAAGTAGGATGAGAACTTACTTGATCCAATTCTCATGTCAGCAAGTGCTTCAAGACTTCAATTCTGGAGTAAAATTCACTTATATAAAGAGGTACTTTGGGTGAGTTATTTAATTTCTCTTAGCCTTATCGTCCTTCTAGAATGATCATAGTATCTATCTTATAAAACTATAGTTAGTTTTCAAAACGATAATATATATGACAATGCTTAGAAAAATACCTGGTACCTATAATCACTCAACAAATGCTAGCTATGGTCGTTTCCAAACCCTCTTTTCTATCAAATACAAATTTAACTGAAAATGCCAAGAGCATCTTATTATATCCTCTCGCTATCTACCCAATTCATTCTCATTAACAAGTAACCCAGTCACATGGGAATTACTATTACCCCCAAAAGTTTGCAAAGCTCTCTAGTGTTCAAGAAGGTAATCATTGCTCAAAAGATACTAATGTGTCACAAATGAGCAGTCTGAATGCTCTGAGGAAGACTTAATCCACAAATATTCAGTCTTGACTCATTTAGTGCTTTCAACATTAATTCAGCTAACTTTTATGCAGGATAAAAATAAGCCTCTGATATTTAAAATCCAATTCGATACCTTAAAATATTTACTGAACTGGAAGGGAACAAATCAATGCTGCACCGCCAAGGTCAGAAGAGAACGTGCATATATTCTTGGAGAGTCACCTGGGCTCCCAAAAGCTCATTTCTGGAGCTTCCTGAAAGGCAAGGAGAGCACCAGCCCGAGCCAGAGCCAAGCTGACTCTGGGGTGCTGTATCAAAATGTAGAATGAGGCTTTTATTAAAGGCTGTGAGCTTCAGGTTCCTGGGAAGGCACGGCATTGTTTCCTCTTTGACTTGAAATCTCCTCTCCACTGGGTCTTTTAAAAGAAAAAGAAAATAAAACAAAAGAATATACTGGCAGAACAATGGGAATATAGTTGACACTATTGAACTATACACTTAAAATGGTTACGAATGTAGAAAGAAACAAAAGGAGAAAAAGTGCATGTGAGAGTGTTATCTGTCCAATTACTCTGTAAACTGAAAACTGCTATATAAATAAAGCTCATTAACAAAATATAAGTATATATGTACTAATGAAAAAAAAAGAAGTCAGATACCAAAGTCCACTTGTGTGACTATTTTTTTTGGGAGGGGGTCCGGTCGTGGGGCCTGAACTCTGGGCCTGGGCACTGTCCCTCAGCTCTTCAGCTCAAGGCTAGCGGCTCTACCACTTGAGCCACAGCACCACTTCCAGCTTTTTTTCTTTTTGCTTATGTGGTGCTGAGGAATCGAACCCAGGGTCTCAGGCATGCAAGGCAAGTGCTCTACCACTGAGCCACCTTCCCAGCCCGTGTGACTATTTTTATATGAAGGCAAGTCTACTCAGAGAGATAGGGGTGGCCAGGACATGGGGAAAGGAAAGATGGGTGAAAGATTGCAAATGGTTACTGAAGGTTTGGGGGAGGATGAGTTAAAAAAAAAAAAACAACCACTTTGGAATTAAAAGCAATCTCTGCACAGGTTTCTGACTCTACTAAGAATGACTTGGATGACACAACATAAAGACTGAATTTTGTGTTATGTGAGTTCTATATCAGTAATAAAAAAATTGTGTATAAGAAATGTCATATCTTTTCACATTTGGCCAAGAAACACTGGACTATAGGAGGGTGGAAGGAAGGGGACCAGCAAAAGTATATGTCTCTCTTGCTTTGGGAACTTGCCCACCACCCTCTGATGATGTCAGCGCCCCATCTCTACTATTTAACCCCCCCCACCATGGTTTCTGTGGTTAGCTTTGTTGAAAGGGCCTTGTGATCCTATGGTGAAAATAGCTTCTTCTGCATGCTTTCATTTCTTCTGTTTTTCATTTTTCTAGCAGCTATCCTGATCTCTTGACTTTTTGATACTCCTTTATATTCACACTATTCCCAATGCATGCTTCATGGCTCTTTCATCTATTCTCATGGTTAGAAGATTGGTAGATGGTTAGGCGGCAGATGATAGATGTGATAGACAGAATAGATAGCTAATGAGAATTATTCTACTCCCACTTCCTATTATAGAGGAGAGTTTGTATCGATCACTTGAATATTCAGTGCAGACACCAGGTGATCCACACTTCAGAATGGTACTGAACTATCCCTGTTGTAAAGGGTCATCAATATCTACCCTAACAAAATGCCCTTAAAGAGATCGAACTGACTGCAAATAGTTTGACATTATGTCAGAACAAAGCCCAACAGTCAATACCAAGCATAATGCTCAACAATCAATCTGACTTGCGACCACCTGTGCTGGTATACACCTGCAAGATACTGTTCTTGGGAGGTTGAGACTGAAGGATCGCTTGGGTACTGGGAAACAGAGTAAGAGTCCACATAAAAAACAAGAAACCAGCAGGAAGCCAGTGGCTCACACCTGTAATCTTGGCTATTCAGGTGGCTGAGATATGAGGATCATAGTTTGAAGCCAGCCAGGGCAGGAAAGTCCATGAGACTCTTATCTCCAATAAACTACTCAGAATTTTTTTTAAAAAAAGCTGGAAGTAGCACTATGGTTCAAGGGCTAAAGTGCTAGCCTTGAGCACAAAAGCTCAGGGACAGTACCCAGGCTCTGAGTTCAAGCCCTATGACTGAGAACAAGGAAGGAGGAGGAGGAGGAGGGATCAGTAGCAGTTAGAAAATTACTTATAACCACAAGTCAGTCATTGAAAACAGACCTGAAAATGGCAGAGATACAGGACTTAATAGAGGAGGACATCTAAACCAGTATTTTAACCACATTCAAGTAATTAGAGGCAAATACGAACATAACAAAGAAAGAAACAAAGGGCACTTTAATAGAATCAAAATCAACTCATAGACAAATATAAATTTTTATATTTTATAAAAAGTATATAAGAATGTAAAATTCCAAATATAAAACTCCTAAGCAAAAGCAATGCTAATAAGCCAATGTTAAAGATAAAAATGAAACTCTGAAACATACCCAGTTAATCCAAAACTTGGGAGGAACAGAGGGAAAAGATAATGACATGGACAAAGGAAACAAAGAAAAGATGGTAGACTCGAACCTATCCATCTCCATAATTGTAGTTATGGCATACACAATAACATGGATGAAAGTCAATAGAAACATTGCACAACAGTGTCAAGTACCACATGATTCCAGTGAACTCAAACGCTCAGCAAGTTCCATGTAATCAATAGTGATACTTGCCTGACTCGAGGATGGAAAGGAGTTGTAAAGAATACCAGTGGGAGTAAACAAAAGATCTGACATCTTGGTAAATGGTAGCAGGACAGGTCTCGACAATTGTCAAAACTTCTTAAACATCAGTATTTTGCAAGTACAAATTATACCTCAATAGAGGTCTTAAAATATAAAGCTCTTCTCGCCCCATGCTTAATCTGAAATCTATCTGTGCTGTGTCCTCTTTCTCATATTAACAATAGGTACTGAGTATCACTTTTATTTGCACACCCATTCTGTTGACGTAGTGAGGCTTGGAACACTGGGACACCCAGTCCGTGTTCATCTAAGATGGTAGCTACATATATAATCATTTCTGACAGATTGGGTCAGGTGGATGCCCCAGAGGGCAGCTGTATTGTTTGTTTGTTTGTTTGCCTCCCTCATGGGAGACCTAAGCCTTCCCGTCCCCTCTGTCTTCAGCCCTCTCCTGCACTTTCAGTATGACTTTTGAGGATCATTCCAAGATTAATGAGGACACCATATGCTTCCTTCCTGCCATGAGTGAAAGTGGTTTGTGGCCTAGGGAGGCAGCCTCTCTCTGACCTTCCTTCTTCAAGGACAAGGTGATTTTGCAAATCAATAGGGAAGCTGGTAGGGTGTATTTTTGGGGTTTTTGTTTTTCATTCCCTCATTTGTGCTTTGAAGCAGGTTCATCTTCCTCTCTTAAGATTATGCTGACATTGGCCAACTTCCTTCCTGGCAGAGCAGTTGTATTCCCCCCTAAAAAAAAAAATCTCTGGGTCACTGTGACAGAACTAACTATTCTGTGCTTGCTAAGCAATCATGCTAATCACGCAGCTCCTGTGACATTTCGTGGTTGATTTTGCTAAATGGAAGATTTTCGGCAGAGAACTTCTTCAGGAAACCGGTGAGACAACTCCAGAGTTCTTTTCATTATTGAATGATCACAAAGATGTTGCAAGTTACCCTCAGCCACGTTGATAAGTTTCTGCATGAAATCATTTGCTCTGGGACCCTAACTGCATTGGACAAGGAACTTCACGCGTGTAATTGCAGATACTCCCAAATTTTCAGATTAGTTAAGACTTTCAAGCTCTTCCATGTCAGCAGTGCCGTTCCCATCCTTGCTGAAGCTTTCAAAATCTTTCAGGATCAATTCAGATGACTTGGGTGAAGTCTTTTCTGAACTTGAAAGGTCCAAACAGAAGTCGATGATTTATGGAAAATGCATTAAAGACTTACCTGATTGTGGTCAGTACACAGGGGCCTTGAAATATATGAGTGAGGCTTGATATAACGTATCATAACAAAACTCATAAATTAAAATTTACACAGAAGTATACTTTAACTGTTCAGCTGTTTTTTAAAAATGTTTTTAAAAATATGATAATATACTTTATAGTGGGAAAATGAAGTGCACACTGAGAAGAATTTAGTATTTTATGATGAAATTACCAATGCACTAAATATTTGACCCAACACTCAAACTGATAGAAATTCACTCTGAAAGCACAATATCTATTACATTTAGTTGTAATAACAAAATATTACAGATATACAGCCATAAGATATGAACAAATATGGTTTAACCATACATGGAAAATTCTGCTACCATCAAAAAAGAATGAAGAAGCCAGGGGCCAGTGGCTCACACTTGTAAACCTAGCCATTTAGAAGGCTGAGAACTGAAGGATCCTGCCCCTCAAAAACAACATCAGCAAGAATCTCTCTCAACACAAGAAGCTGGGTGTAGTGGTACACTCTGTCATTCCAGCTGTAACAGGAACATTAAAATAGGAGAATCATAGTGCAGGTATACACCTGGAGCCGGTGAACCAGTTGCCAGTGGCTCATGTCTGTAATCCTACCTACTCAGGAGGCTAAGATCTGAGGATCACGGTTCTAAACCAGAGAGGAAAAGCCCAGGAGACTCTCCAATCAACTATCAAAAAGCCAGAATGGAGCTATGGATCAAGTGGCAGAGCACTAGCCTTGAGCACAAAAGCTAAGGGACAGCCCTCAGGACCTAAGTTCAAGTCCTAGTACTGGCATAAAAAGGGCTGCAAGGAAAAGGGCTGAAGGCATAGCTTAGCAGTAAAGTTCCTGCTGCAAGAACAAGGCCCTGATTTCAAACTCTAGACAAGAAAAAGGATGAAGAAGATTGAGTTCTGATGTGGTGGTACACACTATAAACAAAACAAAATTTAAACACAAACCACCTATTAGAACATGATGATTTTCTTTCATGCAATAATAGTATTAGAAATGTAGGAGACTAACATTTTCCTTAGAAAATGGATGCTGGAGAATTTAGGAGTAGAGAAAGCGCAGCTGAGGCAGACTGCTGGCAGTTGGGGAAGTTAGCTTTAGGATACATGGGTGTTATCATATGTTTACTTCAACTTTCCTGTAGAATGAAAAACTTCAAATAATATATTAGCAAGAGAGCGAAAAGTCCTACCTGATATCTACCTACAATCCAGATGGGAGCATGTAATACAGAGCCTCATAGCCTAAGATGAGAAACAGAAATGGAACCTTCTGTATTTGAAAAAAAGAAAATCTCACGTAAGGTAGTGGATTTTAAGCTTGGACTTTGGAGACAGACCTAGGTTAAGGACCTAAGCAAGTTCACACACCTTCGTGTTTCAGTTCCCACCTCTAGAAGATGAGGTTAGTAGTACCTACCATAAGAGATGGTCATGTAAAAGCATGAGATCATCCACATCAAGTGTTTAATTAGCCTGATCTGCTTGTGCTCCACCATTTACTTTTTAGTGCCACGTTTTAGGTACAGTCTTGCATTTGCATTACTTAAATAGATTAGAGCAATGATTCTTCAACATTAAATACATGCAAGCTCCTCCTCTCCCCACCCCCCTCAACACGGACTCATATTGTAAAAATGCCTAACCTGGTTCCAAATTGGGCCTCCTCACTTCTCGCTACTCATTTCTACTCAGAAAAAGATGGAAGTGGCTCTGTGATTCAAGTGTTAGAGTGCTAGACTTTGAATAAAAGAAGCTCGGGACAGTGCCCAGGCCCAGAGTTCAGGCCCCAGAACTAGAAAAAAAAATTCCAAGCAAGGCAAGATGTCTCAAAGTGTTATTCCTAATACCCAAGATTTATGGTGTTGGCTCCGACTATGATGACACCACTTCAGAACTCCTTGGGCAACCACATGATATTGACCATACAGTGACAAAAGAGCAATGAATGGCTTCACCTATGGCCTCAGAGCAACATTAATGGAGCTACATAGGAAGTGCCCTCAATTCCCTATTTCTCTTTAATAGATTCATTTTCAGAGAGACCACAAGTAGCCAGTGACTCTTCTAGCCCATAGAATTTCAAATGTTTCTCCTGCTAATAAAATACTGAAAGTGTTATTGCTGGAGGTTGGGGAATATATAGTCATGTGGAGAGAATCAGAGCAGTTGAGGTAGGGTTGAAGAGAGAGAGCGATCTATTGTCATCATAAATATACGGTCAGCCTCTTTTAGGGCACGTCAAAGGGATGTGGTAGTTCCTTGAGGAATCAATGGATAAAGATTCAAGAATTCAATGAGGGCTGTAATTTGAGCAAGTCCGGGAAAGAAAGACTAAGATTCTTGAATCAGGTGTCTCTGGTGAGAGGAGCAATGCAGCACACACCAGGGTGAACGCTGTCCTGGGAGAGTTTTCTTACCACGTCCTTAGGAGGAAAGGCTGGAAACCCTGGTCAGAACCCACGTCACCTTTGGTCATGGGCAGATGGTCAGTTTGTGCCACAAGGATAAATAAATGAGGTTCAGTTACTCTCCATAATTCCCTTAGTTAACTATACAGATTCCTGATCTAAAAGAGCTCTTCTCTGTTGATTTCAGATTTCCCACCGAAGGGAAGAAGATGAGAACCAAATGCAAGGCATTGAGTCGAGTGTAGAATTCTTTCAATGAGGCCAATCTTGTCTATCTGCAGTCCATTAACAGAACATTTCATGCTGGCTCTGTTCTCCTTCATAAATCATTGCTTCCTAAGAGAATCTGTTTTAAGGTAGACAGAGTTCTTAATCCAGATCATTTGTTTTGAGTTTATTTTATGGCTTCCAAAGTTGAACTAGCAAAGCCCAGCTTGTGCACTCTCATTTTTTAAAGTTTACTTTTCATTTTCTTTAGTCATATAAAGGAATTTCAACTTCATGTATCCATTTATGAGCACTGTGCGTCTTGATGGTTCAGATCCACCATTCTCGCTCCATCTCTCCCAGCCCCACCCAGCCCTTCAAGGTTCCTCATTTTGCTTTCACAGATGTACATTGAGGATGATGACTGCATGTGCCTACCACTCCTCTCTCCATTTGTCTACTCCCCCCACATTAAACTCCACCATTTTTTTTTTAAATCTTCAGTCACAAAATGGAAGGTGAGAGTCTTGTCATCCAGTTTCACTGTGTCCTAGTCATGGAGGTTCAGTGTTTAGTCTGGGGGATGAGCTCTACAGTATAGGCACTCCCATCTCCATGGATTCTGTCCCTGGGTTCAATAAAGGGATTCTGTGATTCCCAAGTAGTAAGATCTGGTGAACTTGTCCCTACCTTTTGGAAATTTGAAGCACTGGACTTCAAAATATGTCCTCCTTTCTCCACTGGTTTATACTTATCAGTATGGCCTTGTTATCTTCTGCATGTTTTCAATTTGATTTTTCTATTATAAAAAATTCTAGTCTTTTCTTGAGAAAACTGTTAGAATATAGGTAAATGCATAAATGGAGAGCAATGAAACTAATGTTTCCAATCAGAATCTAGGGTGTTTTGTGTAGAAATATTTAAGTGTTATTAACAAGCCACTAAAGATGAATTTTAATTAGAAAAAGGCCAATGCATAAAAGAGAATGATTATGTAGCTAGAAGAGCACAATTTTCACAGAGAAAGACAATGGAACAAGAAATCTGATTAATCCATGACTACTTGAAACCAGTCTCTAAGTGATCAAGCCTGGTGCAGGACTTGGATCTCAGCCTCCTGATGGCATGAGCCACCAGCACCTGGCTTGCCTGGAATTTTTGCTAAGCTTGGCTTAGTACATTTCACAGGTGTGTCAGAGTAGACTTACCTAAACCCACAAGGACAGACTGTTGATCTTTCAGTTTTGAGACATTGATGATCTTTCAGTTTTAAAAACAGTTGTTAGAATCGATAGCTTGAAATTGGCCTGCTTGGGAGGTTTCCATCAAGGAAATTCACAAACACTAAGATCAGCATTCTTCTTTCCAACACCAGGTTGTAAAATAGTGACCAGTACACTAGCATTCATGATGGTAACCTACTATAGTAGTTCAGGGAATTAAGCACATCCATTTTACAGTGAGACTGATTAAAACCAGAGTCCTAGCTTTATATTTAGTGTATTACTTAGCTTTAGTTTCCTAATGTAAGTTGTTTTTGTTTTTTTTTTTCAAAAAAAATAGCATTAGCCAGGTACCAGTTGCCCATGCCTATAATCCTAGCTACTCCGGGAGCTGAGATCAGAAGATCACAGTTCAAAGCCAGGCTAAGCAGGAAAGTCTGTGAGAGTGTTATCTGTGAGACTGAGTCTGTGAGACTCTTATTTCCAATAAACTAAAAACCAGAAGTGGCACTGTGGCTCAAATGATAGAGCACTAACCTTGCACCAAAGAAGCTCAGAGACAGTGCCCAGGACCAGAACTCAAGCTCCAGGACCAGCAATAATAATAATAATAATGAAAAAAAAATAATGAATAGTATTACTAGATAACATTAATTTCCTATTGCTTGAGCTTTCATTTAGAGAACTTCCATGAGGCTAGCAGTCCTGGCTTTTCAGCAATTATTGAAGGAAAAGCAGTGACATGCTTGGTCAGTGAACTTAGAGAGCTCAGCATGAGTGACAGCTTTCTCAGCCCACAATGCCAGCCATCATGCTTCACAGTAGTTCCCTGAACATCCTTACCATATACACAGCTAGCAGGAAAAAGGAAGGCCCAAGGAAGGCCCTACCTTCCAGTCTTTAAGGACATTTCTCATACATGGCCTGTGGTATTTCAACTTTGCAGCCCACTGGCCAGAACTTCATCACATAGCCATTGGAACTGCAAAGGAAGCTGGCAGTTGTTTTATTTTCTAATTCCAGCCACACACATGCCAAGCTAAAAGTGAGGGTTTATTTTAGTATGGAATAAATTAATTGAATAGCAGAAATGAGTCGTCTCTATCACTGCATATAAACATTAGGCCGTGAGCTTTGCTCACGGTGAGCATTCGATGAATATCATCCAGAGTTATTTTCTGATCCAAAGCATCTAAGTTACTCTGGACCTCCTGGCCTACAATTATATGGAAACTTCAAAGCCAAAATATCCCCTTTGTGAAGGACTTTTATTACTGTTTTCTAGAGTCTTCTGTTTCAATCCTAAACATTCCCTTAGAAAAGATAACACACAAAAAGGAAGAAATAATGAATGTGCTGGCATTCATTACTCTTGCATGTCCAAGGCCCAATGAGAAGCAGGATAAGAATTGAATTTAATCCAATGGGCATGGGATTCAAGGGCCAGTGCTCAAAGTGGACACACACAGAAGGCGCTGGGCTGTGGAGTTAACATGAGAAAGGGCAAGAAATAGATGGAAGGGGAGAAGGGCAATAGTATCAACTACAAAACTCCTCCTAATTCCTAATTTTGCAAAAGGCTCATCCTAGCCTGGCACCGGCAGCTCACACCTGTCATCCTGGCTACTCAGGAGGCTGAGATTTAAGAATCACAGTGTGAAGCCATCCCAAGCAGGAAAGTCTTTGAGATTCTTGTCTCCAATTAGCTACCAAAAAAGCTAGGAGTAGAGCTGTGGCTCAAGTGGCAGAGTGCTAGCTTTGAGCAAAAAAGCTAAGGGGCAGGCCCTATACCCTGAGCTCAAGCCCCAGGACCCACACAAACACAAAACAAAAACAAAATGCTCATTCTGATTTTTTTTTATTATAGGAAAGAGAGAGGACCAACTATTCATGGTTCATTCAATGCTATTTACCAAGGGCCTTCTACAGGTCAGAAATAATTCAAGAAATGGTGGGGGGACCCAGACTCTCTGCCTTTGGGATGCTAATATTCTCATGGAGGTAAACATCATAAAGCAATATGCAATGACAGCTGGTGATGATATCCAATATAAATGGAGACAGGGCAAAGAAAGGGGCTAGGAAGCAGAGGGGCTTGGTGGTCAGGGAAGGTAAAATTTACCTAGAAGGCAAAATTTCAAGGAAGACCTGAAGGATCTAATGGGTGGGGCTGGGGAGTAAACATTAACGTCCCAGCCCTTCTGGCCTGTTCTGATGACCAGAGACGTTTGTGAGCAGATACGAGTCCTAGCAACAGGAAGTCAGCCCGCTCCCATGGAAATGAGGAGGCCCCGAGAGACAGGGCACCCAACATCTTTCACTCCGACACAGCTCTGAAGGCACCACCTTCCATATGGAAATTGGGAATGATACCCACTGTACTACACCACGGCACCCAGCCCCTTACAGGGTGGCCACGGAGACTTGACAAGACCTGGTGTGTGTGCTGCATCACACACAGAGTGCCCTCAGTGTGGGTATTGGGAAAGAGACAGAAAGAAACACATAAAAAGCTCAAAGGAGCCACGTGCCAGTGGCTCACACTTGTCATCATAGCTACTCAGGAGGCTGAGATCTGAGGAGCAGCGTTCAAAGCCAGACCAGGCTAGAAAGTCCATGAGACTTTTATTTCCAATAAACTACTCAGAAAAGGCCAGAGTGGTGTTGTGGCTCAAGTGGTAGAGCACTAGTGCTAGCCTTGAACACAATGAGATTCAGGGACAGTACCCAGACTCTGAGTTCAAGCCTAAGGACCAGCACACACACACACACACACACACACACACACACACACAAGTCCAAGGAGAATGAATAGGGAGAAACAGGAGATGCTAAGTACAGGAAAAATAATAAAAACAAGCATATGATCTAGACATGCAAAATAGAGCTGTGGATATGTTCTATGCACTTGCCCAGAACTTGCCCAGCATGCACAAGGCCCTGGGTTCAATTCTCACACTGCAGGCATGCATGCATGCAGGAAGGAAGGAAGAACTTTGCTATACAAAACTGTTCTTGTGAACAGAGAAATGGCCTTTTATATATTCCAATAGAGAGCAGGTTTCCCACAAACTCTTTTGAGTGACCTCCTCCTTTGTAAATTGAAAAGGGAGTTTGAGCCAAGAAATCCTACTTCCAAAGGCCAGTAGACATAAGTTCAGGGAAAGGAAGACAGGAGCACAGGAATACTGAAGTTCGGCTCCTGTCTTGCTGCTTGTACCAGTGACGAAGGCAATCCGTTTCTGCCTTCACCAAAGAAGAGAGAACAGTACTTGTTCCCCAGGGCATTCACTCTGTTTTAAATAAGAGAAACGGAGGAAAAGCTTGGTTGGTACCTTAACTTACTCTATCTTACTTTTAATGAATGTGGGCTCTGCTGTTTCTAGTTCAACCAGTGCAAAGGCCCTGTGATCTTAATCATATGGACTTTTGAGATGCTGACAAAGACATCAAAATGAAGTCACTTATCCCCGTTTTCTGCACCACCAGATGCAGAAAGAGCCCTGAGTCCAAGAGAGCTACTAAGGTGTCTTTTTGAGTTTTGCCTCTGTGACCACCACCTTCCAGGCAGGGCCATCAGCTGCTCTGGTGTTCCTGGGGATGATGGATTTCTCTGGGGACAGAACTTTCAGTGCTAAAACCAGAACAGTTCTGGCTAAGCCAGATAGCTGCTCACCCTAATTCTAAGTCCTCTTCCATCTCACTTTTAGGGAGAAGCTTTTAAAATATAACCCTAAAGAAAAATGGATCCTGGGCAGGCATGGTGACCCATGCCTGTAATACTAGCTATTTGGAAAGAAGAGGTATGAGGGTCATGGTCTGAGGTTAAGGTAACAACAATCAAAAATACAACAGACTAGCCAGGCTCATGCCTATAATCCTAGCTACTCAGGAAGCTGAGAGCTGAGGATAGAGGTTCAAAGCCAGCCTGGGCAAGAAATTCCCTGAGACTCTTATCTCCAATAAGCCAACAGAAAACTGGAAGTGGTGCTGTGACTCAACTGGAAGAGCGCTAGCCTTGAGCTGAATTGCTGAGGGACAGCACCCAGGCCCAGAGTTCAAGACCCATGACTGACAAAAAAACAAAAAAACCACTCTCTGGAAGACAAACTAAAGCGAAAATGGCTGAGGAATGGCTGACGCAATAGAACACCTGCCTAACAATTGCAAGGCCCCGAGTTCAAACTCTGGTATGACCAAAGAAAGAGCATGGATCCTAAACATACTTCCAATGGCTTTTGGTACCATACAGGATGAAAAGTAAAGTCCTGGCAGGCGCAATGCAAAACAGCCCTTCTTTCATCATTTCTGCTCCTCTGTCTCCTACCCCACAGCCCGCTCAGCTAACATATCTTCTCCACAATATGCCACATAGCACCATTTCTCCTGGGATGAGCTGGGGCGTTGTAATCTACCCTGGCCTTGACACACCTTATTCTGCTTTCCCACCCCACCCTCCACCTCTCTGCAGTGTTACTTCAAATAACACTTCCTGGGGCCTCCCTGGTGACACACGTCCTCTCTCCAGAACTGTGGAGATAATCGAATCTCCATATCCCTGTGAGAGATGAATCCAGGCTTGGTGGGGTCTGAAGCATAAGTCAATTTGGGAGGCCACTTTAAGAAAAGGAATACAACATGACACCTCCACGGTGAGGCAGAGGCAGTCAACCCTCCCTGTCCAGGATCCCCACAGCTGTGGATTTAACCACCACAGATTCCAGTACTCGAAGACCACAATTGTATCTGTATCAGACATGCGCAAACTTCTCTTCCTTGTCACTGTTCTCTAAGCAGTACAGTATACTAACTATTTAGCCAGCATTGACACTGTATCAGGCATTACAAATAATCTGGACATGACTGAAAGTATTCAGGAGGATGTATATAGATTACATGCAAATCTACACCATTTGATATAAAGGAGTTTAGCATTCATGGAGTCCTGAACCCTATCTGCAGACACCGAAGTACAACCCTATTTATTTGGAAGGAACAAATAACAAATGAGCAGTCTTGAAGCTTAAGGTTTATAGTAAATTGGAGCCTGGCACCTGTGGCTCATTTCTGTAATCCTAGTTACTGAGGAGGCTGAGATCTGAGTCCGTGAGACTCTTATCTCCAATAAACCACTAGAAAACCAGAAGTAATACTGTGGCTCAAGTGGCAGAGCACTTGCCTTGAGCTGAAGAGCTCAGGGACAGTGCCCAGGCCCAGAGTTCAAGCCCCGCAACTGACAACATAAATAAATAAAAATAAGTAGAATGCCAGCTTTAGTGAAAAAGTTAAGGAATAAGGAACAGGCTCTGAGTTCTAGCTCCAGTTCTAGTGCGTGCACGTGAGCACGAGCACACACACAAATACAAACACACACAATTACAGTAAATTGGCCTCTGATCTCTGATCTCATCATTCTTGCCATAAATAGTCATTACAGGCCATTTTATAGTGTCCTGTAGACTGGAAAGCTCGTGAGGGCAGAGAACCAACCTGATTCATCTTTGCAGGTGCCCAGCAAATAGAGGAAGCTGAGTGACAGAGACTGACTAAAAGGTCACCTGGAGATAAAGAACATCAAGTTTTGAGGCTGATCCTGGGTTCCGGGAATCGGTTACTGCGTTGCACCTATTTTACAACTTAAAGCCAAGGAACTCAGAAAAGGTGTTAGGTGCACTCCCTGTGTATCATGACAAGATAGGGTGCCTGGCTTGATAAATACACATTTCCCCTATCTCCCATCTTTAGGGTCTGTTTGCTTTCCATCCTTCACATCCCCCAGGGCTGGGACACAAGCCAGGAAAAGACTCTTCTGTCTGAGTCCATGAACTTGTTTAGCTCAGCTGTCGTACACTTCAGAATCAAGATCAATGCTTTAGCTGAAGTATTTTCCCTGCCACTCATGACCGAAGATGACTTCATTGCTCTTTTGACCCTCATATTTGTTTGCAGGTCAGAAGGTACAGCTCTAATGTGCCGTGGCGTGCTTGAGCCGAGTCCAGGGGTCCACAAATAAGGATGAGAGAGTGCTGGTTCTGCTATTTAAGCCAATCAATGTTATTATTTTAAAGGAACCAGCTTCCTTCCTTATACAGCCAAGTATATAATAAGTAAATAATTCATCTTCCCTAAAATATTTATTGGTGGTAGGTGGCATTGTGCTCTCTGAGAAAAACAAGTTCTCTAAGAACTGGGTGTCTCTGGGTACCAGCATCACACTAAACCTGCTGACTCTGTCCATTGTTTTCAGGCATTTGTCTTCGTGTCCACAGCAACCTTGGGCCACTGGGAGAACATCTCCACCTTAAAGATGAAGAAACATCAAATAATTCAGACCAGCTTACAGAGCCAGTAAGTTCTAGAGACAGTATTCTAGCTGATCTCCAGCTTGTGCTGGAGAGTGTGTTGAGGAGAGATGACAATCTACACTGCCCATCATTCCAAAGGACAAACCCTTGAGAACCTCCAGAACAAACCATTCTGCTCCTCTGTGATTCTGTGTTGATGAAACCAGGCACCAGGTATGATTTCAGGTGCTGGTCCAGTAGCTACCCCTCCCCTGATCTCACAGGCAGAGCTCTGTGTGTGTGTGTGTGTGTGTGTGTGTGTGTGTGTGTGTGTGTGTGTGTATAGCAGTAAAGATTTTCTGACGATCCTTGTGCATTCCTTCTGGAAATTTCTGCTTATATAATTATATGGCTCACTTGGCTGTTTGCTAAATGCTACTTGAGTGACTGTCACAGGAAGTTACTACTTCTTCTTGGACAGAAATCACTTGAGGAGGAGGAAGGAGAAGAGGAGGTGGAAGAAGTAGAGGAAGAAGAGGAGGGTTAAAGCTAGTATTTACCCAGCACTTACTACATACAAGGACTGTGCCAAGAGCCTTAAAAAAATTCTTACAGCAACTCCCAGAGGAATTTATTCATCTCATCATTTTAAAACTCAGACACTTGATGCCTAAAATAACGAGCTCTGTATCACTCAGGCAGTAAGTAACTGGTATAGCCAGGATTGAAACCACATTGTCAACCACACATCTCCAGCTACTGTGCTACTTCCAATGGGTGAGGGACCAGTACTATTCACCAAGTAGCTTAAGCTCTGGCCAGATATTTATTTCTAGGCAAAGGGCATTCATTCACTCATCAATCCATCTATCCATTTATCCATCCATCCACTCACACACACTCTTCTCTATGCCTAGGCTGTTAAGATGCTCTCTCTTTCTCTGTGAGACTGGTCTTTAAGTGCTATTTTTAAGTTTTACCTCCTACTAGAAGTCTTCCTAGCCTGACGCAGTGATAGCCCAGTCCCTTTGTGGTACTCTGAATAGTCTGAGTAAATTCAAGTTTTTGGGCACCTGACCCACAAAAGGAAGGAGAGAAAGGGGAGAAATCTGAACTTAATGAGGGAAATATGATCTTACCCTTTCTTTTCTCTTTTGATTTTGATTCTTTTTTAAAGTTGTTATTGTAGAGTTGATATGTGGGGGGAGTTATAGTTACATGAATCAGGTAATGAGTAATGAGTATAATTCTTTTTGAACCATGCCTTCCCTTCCATTGCTTCCTCTTGGTTTTTCTCTCCCATCCCCACCCATAAGATATCAGTTAATTTTCCACATAGTATCTAGTGAGTGTCACTGTTGTATTTGTTCACCCTTGTTCCTCCTTTTCTGTGCCCTCATTGCCCTCCCAAATACACACTAACAAACAGGACAAAAGGAAGAGAAAACAGAAACAGCAACAATGGCGACGAAAAAATTTCTCATTTCCTTCTCTTGGTGTTCATTTCATAGAATGTAATTTCATATGATCATCTGCATGTAGCTCTTGCACCTTTGTCAACCACTCCTATGCGGAGCCTCCTTGGGCCTCAGTGTGTGAATGGTTAGAATCCAATATAATTTATCATGTACCAGTGTATGCAGATATGTGTGTAAATATATGTATCTCTCTCTCTATATATATATACACATATATATATACACACACACACACATATATATATATATATATATATATATATATATATATATGTTTTTGATTCTTATTGACCCAGCACAATAACAATCCTTTGTTGCTTTAGGCTTAACCCAGGTATTTTCACTTTTTCTTCTTCAGTGTATTAAACCATTTAATTCATCAACCATTAATTCTTTCATGTATTTAAACCATTTCACCTTAAAGTATGTGTCAAGGTTCAAATAATTTGAAGCCATTATTTTTGTAAGCCATAATTTAAGCTTCCAAACTATATACTCAGCATATCCAAACGTTGTAGGTACAAGAAAAATGACAGCAAGTGACGTTCACCTGAGACTCTAAATTCCTACACCTTTCACTATCATTTCACTGGTCAACTTAATCGGCAATGTAAGTTTACTTTAGCTATTTTTATTTATATACATTTTGCTGAAATAGGATCAAAGCAAATACTATATCAATAACTCATGCTAAACCTTAGACATGTTTATTTCTTGCACACTAAAATAGGTAATAAAAAGATAATAATCTTCTGGACATTTCACCTGTAAGAGAACTGATGCCCAGAAATACGACCTCCTGACCACTTTAAGCTCCCACCAGCTAATAAAAGCAGAGCAAACCAGGTTAGGACTGCAATGTAAATCTCCTTTGGACATTTTGCCATGCTGAATCTCCTAAGGACCAAATTAAAAAATCTAGACCTATAGTAATCATAGTATATATTTACACCCTTATCTACAAATTAGTCTCACTAGGCTACAACAGGTATTACATGGACAATCTAGCATTGTCAATATGTGTACAAATGGAATTTCTAAGGATCCTGCCTCAAAGCTACAGAAGATTAACCATTATGCAATTGCTGGACTGTTGATACAATCGAGTAGAGCAATGCCCTGAAATCTTTTGTAGTTGTAGAGGTAATCATTCCTTTTGTTAATATTTCAGATCAGACCTTTTAAACTACAAAACCCAATAATCTTGGCTTACAAATCCCCAGGCATTTCTAAAGTGAACTCCAGACTCTTAGTTCCCAAGAGAATTAAAAGAAAGATCTGAGTTGACCTTCACATGACCTTTGCGATTCCTTAATGCTGGTCTGGGCACCCAGATATCAAATCAGTTTCCCCCAAATTCTGCTTGGATGCCAATTTAAGTGAAATAGCCCTGTGTCTGTTCTCATTTCTCCTCTTTTTGTGACACAGCCTGCCTACCATCCACACAAATGGACATCAAATTACAGGTGACAGCCCCTTCCCCCTTTCTCTCTCTATCCAAGGCCACATTCTTTGGGAATAGAAATAAAACTAAATGAAACCTCTACTTGCCTAGGGCTCCTTCTCCACGCCCTCCCTGCCACAAGGCCACGAATCCCATAGCTCAGTGTGTTCCCCAATTATTTCTGGAAAGTCTGGGGTGAGAGCCCACCACTATGGATTTCTGTGCGACTTCCTGACACCACCCATCACTGAGGTCTTTGCTGGCCTTCACCTTGGCAAGCTCAGCCAGTGAGCCACTACCTCTGGTGCCCACTAGGTGGCGGTGTCTCTCGTGGCAGCCAACGCTTGTCTGCTCAGAGGCACTAAAGCCCCCCAAGTCATTCATCCTGAATCCTACTGTGGTGTCCACAACTGCTCTGCTGGGAGAAAACTCTAACTTTTCCAGTCCTGGGGCTTGAACTCAGGGCCTGGGCTCTGTCCCTCTGCCTCTTTGTGCTCAAGGCTAGTGCTTGGTGGTTAATTGAAGATAAGAGTTGCATGGGCTTACCTGTCGCTGCTGGCTTTTAACAATGATCTTCTCAGATCTCCGTCTCCCAAGTAGCTAAGATTACAGGAGTGAACCGGTGGTGCTTGGCCCTGGATTATCCTTTTCTGAATGGCTGCTGAGTTACTCAGAGAAGGAGCCAAGACAAATGCAGCAATTGTGATGATCTTTGCAATTCTGGAATCCCTGTGATACGTTTGATTCTCATGATTTCATCTCTGGGAATTTTGCTTTTTTTGAAAAAAGTGTTTGTTGGCTCCTTTAATAGCAGTGAAGATGAGGGTATTGTGGGCTGTGACAGAACCAATTCCCAGTTGGAATTGGAAGAGGATAAATGAGGCCAGACAAATACAAATGCGCTGCAAAACATCAACATACCCATCTACCCATCACAGTGTTCTTTCTCCCTGTCCTCTCAGCTCATGTTGGCATGTCTACTGGAAAAACAACAACAACAGCAAAACCGTCTGTGCAATTCAATTCTGCATTATCTCACTCACGGCTTCTCTCACCCCTGGGTGGGGGGGACCCCAGTAACTGGATCGATGTTGAATACCTTGCAGACATAGGAGGGTGCTATGCACACTGCTATGGAATAAACGAAGGGAATGTAACTGAGATGTTGACAGTGAACAATGAATACCACCTGACACAGCACTGTTCTCAGCAAAGTCTGATTTCGTCTAGGCAGAGTGAGGGAAAATTCAAGGGCACAGTGAAAATAGCCAGACAGATGCCCTAGACTTCTGTCCTTGTTTCTAGTTTTAACAGTCTCTATACAGTGTTCCAGGCACTGTGAGGTGGTTATTTAGTTACCTCCTTAATCTGTAGGAGTACTCTCCTAACATGGTCATTTTTGTCCTCACATACAGATGAAGAAACTGAGGCTCCTTTCTAAGGTGTCTAGGCTTCTACAGCATGAAGGCAAAACCTCCCTAAGGGGTTCTGAACAAGCAGTTAAGTCATGAACACATTAGTTAAGACTCAGTTGCTTGACAGAAATCCAACTTGAACTCAAGGGATTAAAAAAGTTAGCTCATACCTAGTAATTTTAGTTATTCAGGAAGCCAAGATCTGAGAATTGCAGTTCAAAGCCAGGCCTGGAAAGGAAAGTCTGTGATACTCTTTATCTCCAATTAACTACCAAAAAGCTTAAATAAAGCTGTGGCTCACCTTGAGCTGAAGAGCTCAGGGACAACTGAACACCAGTGGCTCATGCTTATGGTCCTAGCTATTCAGCAGGCTGAGATATGAGGACACAGCTCAAGTGGTAGAGCACTTGCCTTGAGCTGAAAAGCTGAGGGACAGCACCCAGGCCCAAAGTCCCACGAGTGACAAAAAAAAAACTCAGGGACAACATCCAGGCCTTGAGCTCAGTTCAAGCACTATGACTGGCACATGCGCGCACGCGCGCACACACACACACACAAAATGATCCTCACTAACTCAGGCATGGCTAGATCCATAGATAGAAAATGTCACCTGGACTGTCTGCCTGTTCATAATCTTTTAATCCTGGCTTAGCGCAGCATATTTTGTTTGTGACCTGGCCTCTCTTCTACCCAGCAGGATTGAGAGAATGACTACAAAAAGAAAAAAATAAAACAAGGCAATAACACAATAAGATAATAAAACAAGGCAATAAAACAAGGCTCAATAACAATCTAAAACAAAATTCTTCCACTCATAATACAGAAAGGAAAGTTTGGAAAAGTTTAATCATGTAAATCTTGAGTCACTATTTTAGTCAGGTGATTTAACTGTCAAGCCTAAGGGCTGAAAGATCCAGTCTCCCTAGGTGGTGTGGTTGGCGCCACCTGGTGGCAGTTATCTGTTAAAGGCTAGAGCTTGTTCTGGGTCCTTTTAGTTCTGACTCCCAAGAATCTCCAGGTTGATCCTTCAATTTCCTGCTTCCCAGACAAGTGTTGCCTGACAGGGCAGGGCTGGGGGTGAAGGCAAAAGGTCCCAATCCTTGCGGGAAGCTGTGGCATCCACAGAGGAGTGCCTGGTTGGGATGGCAAGCATCAGGCTTTGCCATTCTATCTGCAACCAAGTCCCTAGCGATGGTGACTATTCCTTCAATGAGGAAGTGGTTGGAGTTTGGTGTGATTCCACCTGTCATGTGATGACCCCAAAAGGACACTATTTAGCTAATGTCAGTAAAAGATCAGATGAAAGAGCACATCAGCAATTTGCAGGCATCAGCCAACAATTGAGAAATTACTAGAACTATTTGATACTTGCACTGTAGATTGTATCACTGAACGCAGTTTTCACTTATGTAATCACTTGTATATTAACTCAGTTGCTCTATTGTTTTCAAATATTTTAGTAACATTTTCACTATGTATTTTGAATACCAACCTGTACACACACACACACACCCCACACACACATACATGGTTATATAGGTATATAGATACACACATATATATCCAGAGATATTCTGGCTAGCTTTTTCAATGGAAAATTAGTCTGTAGCTACTTTTAAATGTTCTTTCCCCACTGTTTCATCCTTCATAAATGTTGTTCATCTAGCTTCAGAATTCCTAATCCAAAAGCCCAAATTCCAAATGCTATAAATCCATTGTGTACCAATATGAGATCATATAAAAACATTCTATCAGTGAGGCTTTATATCATTCACAATTATCTTTAGTTTGTGAAAAATGACTTTCAGAATATGTATATAAAGTGTGTATAAAACATAGAGTGAGTGTCATATTTCAGAATATGTATATGAAGTTTATGTAAAACATAGTGTCATATTTCAACTTCAGTCCTGTCCCCAAAACACCCCCATCACATATATGCAAATGCTTCAAAATTAGAAAAGCTTCTGAAAGCGAAAGCACTTCAAATCCCAAACATTTCAGATAAGAGACACTCAAGTGTGGTATAAATAGCACAATTGCTTTAGTAGCACTATTTGCTAATGAGTTACATCATGCCTACTTTAAGATGGTTTATAAATTAAATATAAAGTAAGGCAATAAAGAAAACAAGACTGAATGTCATCAAAAAAGAGAGATGTGCATGGAGTCACAAATTTAGTTTTAAATTCAGCACAGAAACTAGATGGGTTATTGCTCCTAGGGTCTTTTTCTGAAGACAGTCAGAGTTTGTTTTGGCTGGAAGAACTCCCAAGTAGGCAGGACAAATGGAGACAAGGACTCTCCCCATGGTGCCATCTTTCTGTGACACCAGTACAAGAGTAGATTCATGAGGATCTGTGTGGGAGGCAAGCTTCTATCAGCCACAAAATGCAATCTGAATGGGTTGATCAAGTCAAAGGGCCCAAAGCAGGAACTGGAGGACCAAGCAGACATGCCAAGAGCAGCAGGTGGAAAGTCAGGACAAAGCATTGAGTAAAAGCTGTTAGCAACAGCTGGAAGGATAAAAGGGAATTGTGGGACTAGTGGGGAAAACATTTCAAAGACCAAGTTACAGGGGACATAAATGTTTCTCTTTCTATCATAAAAGAAATCCATCTTATGTTCGTCATTCATTTCATATAAAGGACATTGAGTAATATGGTAACTCTAAATTCTATAGGCAATACAGAAACATTCCCCTAATGAATGCTTCTCTTGATGCTTCTTGACAATAGGTAGACCCTGTTGCCAAAGAGGGAAAAAAAATGCTGGGTAAGAGCTAAATGCATTTTGTGAAAAATCAGCAGCATTTTTACATACCACCGAGAAGCGGTTAGGGAAGATAGTGAGAGAGAGACTGCAGTTGCAGAAGCAAAAAAGAGATAAAGTACCAGGAGGTATTTTTTTTAATGAGGAATGTCCATGACCTCTATAAAGAAAATCCCAGTGTTCAAACAAAGCGTATTGAAATGGCTTACATGAATCCTTCAATTAATGGAAGGACATACCCTGTTAGAAAACTACTATCTTGGGTTGGGAAGGTGGCTCAGTGGTAGAGCACTTGCCTTGCATGCCTGAGGCCCTGGGTTCGATTCCTCAGCACCACATAAGCAAAAAGCAAAAAGCCGGAAGTGGCGCTGTGGCTCAAGTGGTAGAGCGCTAGCCTTGAGCTGAAGAGCTAAGGGACAGCGCCCAGACCCCCAGAGTTCAGGCCCCACGACCAGACCAAAAAAAAGAAAAGAAAAGAAAAGAAAACTACTATCTTAATATATCAGTTTAACAAATTTGACAAATGCATAGATGGATATCCACCCAAAATTTCTGCAGGAATAGTTTTATGTGGATGAGAGGAAAGGGAAATATTTTTTAAAATTATATGAAATAATAAACAAAAGTAAAAATAAAATAACTTCCAAAAGTCAGCATTAGTGTTGATGGAGTGGAAAAAAAAGAGTGGCAAAACTTCCTGCACTGTAAAAGATTGCAAAGCATTTACTGGGAACTATTGTGCCAACCACTCAAGAACAGACGGACTGCTGGACTAGAATAGACATTAAAGTATCAACCTCTACCTATAAGGGTTTTATGCAGGTGCTAGCTACTAAGAAAGCTGAGGTCTGAGGATTGTGGTTCAAAGCCAACCCTGGCAAGAAAGTCCATGATATCTACAATTAGCCACCAAAAGGCCAAAAGTGGAGCTGTGGGTTAAGTGGTAGAGTGCCAGCTTTGAAAGAAAAAGCTCAGGAACAGTACCTAGGCTCTGAGTTCAAGCCCAATTGCTGGCACAAAAAATCATATATTATTTTCCATAAAAGCATCATCGAATGACACGGAAGACAAGGCTATTTCAATTCATGCTATTAGCATACTTTTCAGCAGAAATAACTATTTAGGTCTTTATCTTACACATGTATTCTAATACATCTCCAAAAAGATTAAGGCTTTTATTTTAAAAATAAAATCATAAAAAGTAGAAGAAAATAATATATATTTTTTAATCAAACAAGGCCTAAGTTCAAAACCTAGTATTGCCAGAAGTTGACATGAAAACAAAAATAGAATCAAACAAAAGCTAGACGGGAAAGTGTATGCAGAACAAGGCCAGCGTTGTGTGCTTTATATTTATATGATAATAATTATGTAAATTTGCAGAAACGTGGAGGCTGCTGGGAATTAAAATGAGTGAGGGGATTCATGGGACTCGTTTAGCCTCAGCAGTAGCCAGAGAAACAGGAATACAAAGGAAGGGAGCCCTACTCCCCAGAGGGGGAGGAAATACATTACAACAGCATTGGAAACCAAGAGGGCACGCTTGAAATCAGTCAGGGCTATTTACAGAGAACTACAAAAGTCATTCTTCAGCAATGAGTGATGGCCTTTGGTGGTGCATGCTGTAGTCCCAGCACTCAGGATGAGGGGGTAGGACTGAAAGTTTAAGGCTAGCTTGTACTACATAGTGAGGACTAGGCTATCCTAGGCTCCAGGGCAACATTCTGCTTCTTAACCAAACAACGAGCAAGCCAGAGCTAAAGAGTGGGACCTTTCTGCAAAATCCAAACCAAGCTGCAACAACCACTGCCAACCCAAACCCCTCGAAACTCAAGAAGCCAAAGAACCAATAGTCCTAATAAAGTAGTTCTGGTATGCTAACAAATAACACACACACACACACACACACACACACACACACACACACTTAGGTTAGTTGCACTAAAGGATTTTTCTTTTGTTTGCAGCTACAAGAACATTCTTTGAAGTTAGCCTGTGAGCTTTCTAAATATCTAGAGGAAATTTCCTGCTGCTGAAGCTGCGGTTTCCTGCAGGCCATGTTTGTTCTCTGTGGGCGCGCACTGGTACTGCATCCTACCCACGGTGATTACTACATCTCATTCCTTCTCAGGCTTAGAATTCTCTTTCAGTGTGATCAGCCTTTCACCTAGCAAATATTTACAAGCACAATCTGGATGCACAGCCCGAGGAGGACATGATTCCTGCCAGCAGGAGGTTTATATCCTGGTAGAAGAGTTTGTACACCAAGTCTAGAACCAGGCAAAAATCTAAAATAGTAACAAAAATCACTATTAGTAGTACCAGATGCTTTGTGACACTCGCATTTTGAAACCTGTACTTTCTACACATCTTCAGTGTAAGTCTCTCGAATGACATACATTCCTTCGTAAGTGAATATTCTTTCTAAGTCGATATTCTTTGCAAATAGGACAAACACCCTTGTTTCAGAGGCTCAGACAGCGAGCAAGGGAAGAGCCACTGGTCATAAGCCAACTGTTCCGGGAGACAAGCAGGAAAGTTGGAAAGATCCAGAACTACCCTAAGCTCTCCCTTTCCTTTCCATATGTGGCATCAACTATGAACTGAACAGAGAAGACTTTGCTATTACAACATTCAAACCAACCCACATCTGCAATTACACATTTGTGGGTTCTTCTAACCTGGTCCAGGTGGCCTATCACAAATTCATCATTATTTCTAATCAACAAGTTTGCTAGACTTCTTTTTTCCATGAGGAGTCACATTGTTTTTACCCTTGTATATAATACACACACACACACACACACGCACGCATACACACACACACACACACACACACACATATCTGGCCAACAGTAAGTACTAAAAAAAAGTCAGGGGTTGGGAAGATTAAGGTGAATCTGGAGTGGACTGGGTCTTAAAAGATATTTTATAAAAGAAGGAATCTCAGAAGCAAGGCTACTTTATAGTGTTTTTTCTCTAAAATGTAAGCTCTGTCTGAGTTTTCATTTCTGATGCTATTTCGTAGACCCACTGCATACTTAGTAACTATTGATTTTACTCTTCTCCTAGCATCTTAAGCAGCAATCGAGGTTGATTTTTTTTTGTCTAGTCCATTGATTTTCCTCCTAAAAGAATGGGTTTCATTTTCAGCATTTCCCTCCAGTAATTGCTATGCCTATTGTAAGCTTCTCTGAGCTAATGTCTGCTAATACTAATACATTTTGTGAATCACATAACACTCCCACAGTTATCAGATTGTTTGGCCATGGTTGTTTAAATGCACCCTTGATTCTTATTTCTTATTTCTAAGTTCGCTAGAGAGTTACATAAATGTGGGGGGGAGGTTTCTAAAAGAACCCCAAACAGCTAGCAGCCCTTTTCTCTGACAAGCTTCAGAAAGAGTTGAAGAATAAAATAATGTCCAAAGACAGAAATGAAAAGGATATCCATCATTTATAATAGAATTTAGGCAGAAAAGGAGGGTTTAGAGTATTCATGAAAAGGGCTTCCTGACAGATGTAAATAATTAAAATTAAATAATTCTGGGCAGAAATGAGCCATAGAAGTGTTCCCCAACTCTGCTGGGTACCAGTGGCTCACACATGTAATCCTAGCTACACGGTAGGCTGAGATCTAAGGATATGGTTCAAAGCCAGCCTGGGCAGGAAGGTTCTTGAGACACTTATCTCCAATCAGCTACCAGAAAACCAGAAGTGGTGCTGTGGCTCAAAATAATAGAGCACAAGTCTTGAGTGAAAGAGCTCAGGGATAGCGCCCAGGCCCTGAGTTTGAGCCCTATGACCAACAAAGCAAAAACAACAAAAAAAGAAATTTTCCAACTCTTACTTACCTCCCCCAGAGCAGAGTCTTTTTCCTGGAAGCTTCCCTTCATAAAGACAAATGGCAGAATCCCTCCCTACCTCAAATATACCAATCTGGTAAATTATTACCTTCTTGGAATAGAGTAAGAAAAGAGAGGCTCAGCTGGTGGAACACTCTTCAGAGAAAGGCGACAAGAGATGGGAATAAAGATCCTTACCACTAAAATGTATATTATCAAGCAATAATAAGAGAAAGAAAGAACAAGGAAATGGAAATCCAGACAGTTGCCCTTAATTCTTATTTTGCTCTACTGCTTGAGCCAACCTTAGTCATTTTGCTTTTGTTTGTTTTTCAGTTACGTCTCACACTTATGCCTAGACTATGATCCCCCTACCTCTACCTCCCAAATAGGTAGTATGACAGCCATTTACTACCACACCAGATTCTCCTACTAAATCTTAGAGACCCAGATGAAGTAATCTTGCCCTCTTCAATGATCTCCCAGCCATCTCAAGCACGGTTGATTAGTCCTTCCTTTTCATTTTATGAGATGACAAAGGCTACACCTTACAAACACAGGAGATAAAATGAATGCATGGAAAATGCCCAGCAAACTCAACAAATAGGGAAGGTTAGACCTACTGAAATAAAAATACAAAAATCCCCAAAGGACTTTAGTGATTTAAAATCTTGGAAAAGATCAAGGAAACTATACCCAAGAACAGAAATTATAGTCGGCAACAATCAGAGGGATGATTAAAGACCAATTTTCAAAAAGCTTTAAAAATAAAAACCATGATCACTGACATTGAAAAGCTAGGAATCCAATTGACTGGATTCAGTTAAAGAAAAAAATTAATGATTGAAAGTGAGAATTATCATCCAAAGCACAGCACAGGGAGATCCAGTTACAGCACAGATGGAAATGAAGTGGCAGGCGAGGGAGATTGTCATGTTCTGAAGTGAGTCTTCAAAATACAAAGGCTTATCAGGTGTCAAGCTGGACAATTTACAACATTTTTCACTCTTAGAGACCTTGTAGTTTAGTATTCTGCTTAATAGCAGAATATTGAAATAATATTGAAATAATATTCTGCTATTAAGCAGAATCTTGCAAAAAAATTGGTTAAAAGCCACTAGAAAAAAATTATAGAATGACAGACTGATAGTTTCTAATCAACCAATCCATTTACATATATACATGTATACATATAATATGTATATGCATGCCAGAATAAATCAAGCAGTGCCACAGGAAAAATACTGAATCTAGAATTTTCTATTCAAACAAATAGCATTGTACTTACTGAATTTGCATCACAAGAAGGCATTCCTTATTCATAAAAGTGCAATTAAAAAGATAGCAAAGATGAAATAGAGATCTTTATACAAAGACTGAACTAGTTCATTGTCCAAAGACCTTTCCTGACAGAAATACTAAAGGAAGAAAACAAATAAATCATGAGGAAGGGGAGGGATGCAATTACTGTAAAATAGGAATAATTGCTAGCTGTAAAAATAGAAATAATACTTTTTCTTAAAGACAAGATTGATAAAATTGTAGATAATAATAACATAGAAGATGGCAGGTGCAGTTAAAAAATAAATATGTTAAGTTCCTTGTTTTTCCTCAAGATGTGTGTACAAATTTTAACATCATCATTAAAAACCAAAATAGAACATCTACAAGAGTGCCAAAAAGAAGAGAGGGGAGAAGAGAGAAATCAGAAAGGGAAAAAGATAAAATAATCAAAGTAGCAAGTCAGAGAAAGGTGGTGAATAGTTAAATCCACCAGTAATCATAATATAAACGGAACATTTAAATTCATGCAATAGACTTCTAGATTGAATTAGATATGCAAAATAAGATATTTGCATGTAACATACCAAAGTGGGATCATTTGATGCACATGCAGAGAAGGAGGAGGCAGCTCCTAATCCAGTCTACATGCTCTTAGTAAAAGATGTTGCTGAGACAGTACTCAAATTCTCTGGGCTGAGTAGTAAAACTAAACCACTGCATACATTCTTTTACAGGTCTAATTCAATTAAGGTTTTCTTTTTATTCACGGACAGCTCTTCATCTGAAAAGTATAAAATACTGAATAAAGATAGAGATGATAATGATGCTTCAGTGAGATCTATGAAAATGGTTTAAAGGCATCACCAAAGCCTCAGCTAGGGTACCCTGTATGACAAATAGGTCAACACAACCAGCTTACTATACACGTAGCCATCAAATGTCCCAAGAAGGACCATTTCACTGATTAGTCATTGACAATTTTAGCCAACAGGCTTTTATTCTTTCCTGAGGCTTGAATACATCAATTGTGTGTATGTATCATATATGTGTGTAAATAAACTATTTTTAAAAATACGATAAACCTCTCCAATTACCATTCCTACAATTGACTGCTTGTGGCAGATTTAAATTCCATTTTGCAGGGCTGCCAAAAAAAAAAAAACCTCTCCTTTTCTTCCTAAGCTCAAAAGCCAGAAAGCAGCTGAAAGATGGTCACTGCTTTGTTCTTGAATAGAGCTAATTACAGAGTTGTCTCTAGCAGGGATGGGCACTTTGCAGTCAGTGTGTAAATAGGGACAATTAGAGCTCATTTGAAGCAGACATTATTTCCAAAAAAAGAAATGGAGCATGGGATTTTAATCACTCTCATAGGAATTGTTACATTAAACAGAAACCTGACCATTTCTTTCCCACAATTCTGTGCACTGAACGTGATAATTCTGTCATAAGAATGTTCTAATTTTAACGTTTCTACAGATGGTTTGGTAAAGATGGTAAAGCTTATTTTTCTCATCATTCCTCACTGGGTTTATTTTAATCCTACATCACAGAGTAGTATTGAAATATGTCTATATATTCTTCCAGAAACACGATTTAAAAAATTCTTTTACATTAACCAATCAACACTTTATTCAACTCTCACTACACCTTTCAAGCACTGTACTTACAGCTTTGAGGAGTGCATTCTTGCCATGTCCTCATACAGACTTAGGAGGAGGGTTAAGTTCTATTTCCAGTGGACTCAAGATGTCAAGAGTTGTCCAAGATCACACAGTAAGTAGTAAACCTGTGTTTTCAAGCTGGTTCCAGGCTGCTAGTCCTGGATCCACTGAATCAGTAACAAATGTTATATGGGAATTTGATGGTGAGATACTGGGAAGTCACATTTTGAGAGTTTAAATGGGGAGTCTTTAGTAGGAAGCCAGCAAGCAGACACAGGTTCCCCAAAAGACTTGCAGCCTCAAATACACAACAAGGTTAGGAAACTGAACCACGAGAGGAGAGGAAAGAAAGACCAGAAAGACCAGACTCACCAAATCAGATCAATTCTGTTGGAGAGCTGGGGAGGGACGCCACAGTGATGGGAGGAGAGTCGGGGACAGGAGGCATGGCACAAAATGGCGGCTGAGCTGGTTGGGGCCTAACTAGGTTCCTGGTCAGGGGGCAGGGTGACAGGGAGCTCTAGAGTTCAGAGAGCGTCACAGGAGTTCATGGTAAAGGTTCAGTAACCCGTCCAAGTCCCGGGCCCTGTCTCTGGGAATTCAGGCATGCCCATCACCTGGGGGTGGGATTTCACCTTCATCCACCAAGAAGCCAAGATGGCGCCAGTTAGACTCGGTATCCTTATTTCACAAACTTGGCCTGTCCTCAACGAACTTGGCTAGGAAGTTATGGAGAATTTCCAGGTAGGAATAGTGCCAGTGTGGTCTAAATGCGTATGCGCGTGGCCCTTTCTGAGAAAGGCAGAGTAGGAGTTTGCAGCAGTTATCCAGGTGTAAGAAATCAGAGCGAAGGGTGGTGAGTGTGGAGGGAGAAACACCTCAGATCACATGCTTGCTTTTGTCTCCATTGGCACATGTCTCTGTGTAGAGCTGGAATTGCTGTGTTGGTTTGTCTGCATACCTTCACCTCTACTACCTGCTACAACATTGCTCTCTGAAATGGTTTATCAATTCGCCCTCCCATTGGCCAGGTTTGAGGGATGCTATTGTCCTCCTTCTTCCCAAGGCTGGTATGATAAGACTCTCAAAATGGTGAAATCTAAAGGGTATGAAATTCTTGTTTTCTTTATAACCAGATTTACTGATTTTTATGCCCACAAAATGCAAGCATTCACTGGATTTTGGTTCTGTAGGATAATGACTTTGCTTTCACGGGGAGCTTGAGGATGGACACAAGTGTAAATTTGTGGCACTCTTTCCCAATGAGCACTTTTTCTTCCATGCATCACACTATCTGTAGCCACCTACTGCACATCCCACTCCCGGCTAAAGGGCAAGCCTGTAGACAGACAATACAATCTTCCACTGCACTGCATTTTACAAAGGCTCAACCCACGTCTATTTTCTTTACTCAACTGATGCAAAGTTGAGCACATAAAAACAATGAATAAATCATTGCTGAATTAATGGAAGAATTCATAGCAAGTACTTAACGCATAGTGAATGAATGAAGGAATGAATGGTAAGTGTTAGTTTGGGCAAGTTGAGATTGGATTTTAAGAAACATAAGGGTTCATATTTACTAACAGTTGTTGCTGAAAAATTATAAAGTTGTTCATCTCCAGACAGTCAACTTGTATAACATACAATGACGCTTTGTGATATGCCTATAGCATGGCTTCTAGGCAGGCATTTAGTTAGTACATCTGGTTGTTGAAGGTAGCAGTGGGCTGGGCATGGTGGATCATACCTGTAATCTCAGATACTTGGGAGGAGAAGATTGGTAAGATGGTGGTTCAAATACAGCCTAGGAAAAAAAGCCAGCCAGATCCTGTCTCAATAAACAATCTGGTTTTGGTGATATATATCTTTACTTTTGGTACATGTCTGCTACATTTTTTTTCTGTCTGTCGTGGACTTGAACTCAAGGCCTAGGTGCTTCCCCTGAGCTCCTTCTTGCTCAAGGCTAGTACTCTACCACGTTGAATCACAGCTGCACTTCCAGTTTTTGAGTGGTTGACTGGAGATAAAAGTCTCATGCTGCCCAAGCTGGCTTCAAACTACAACCCTCAGATCTCAACCTCCTAAATAGCTAGGATGACGGACATGAGCCACCAGCACCTGGCTAATTTTGAACACAGAGGTGGGAGGATCGTGAAGTGCAAGAATACACAGCAATATTCCTATTATTAAATGGAAAATGCCCTCTGTTTGTAAGTTTTAAAAATAGAAGGAGGGGGGAGTAGGGGCTCAATAGCTTACCAGTCTTACCCCCATAAAAGATGTAGTCTCCCAGTCTGCAGCCCCTCACTCCAAGGAGGAGTTTTCCTCCTTTGCCAACACTTCTTTTTTGTCTGTGTGCACATTCCATCAGTGTCATTTGCAAGTCTAATCAAGCCACTTAGCTTCAAATGAAGCAACCAAAGCACATGACCTTGAGACTTAAACCCACAGTAAGAGGGCAAAGCGAACAAGCTCTTTATGTCCTCAGTGAACATCACAGATTGCTCCAGACCAAAGGGCATCTGACCTGGGACACTCTCCTGAAACCTCAAAAGGCAAGGGAGGTATTAGAAAAACCCATGAAAGACTTGCATTACAGCGTCTAAAACCGCCTGCCTACCACAGTGGCTCCTCACATGAATGGAGGACATAATGCGTAGTTCTAATTTCTGTCGTCATTATCAAAGCTAGAAAAAAATACATCATGCCCGTGTAACTCCTCTGTACAGTATTTTCACAATAAAAACAAGAAAAAAATACACCAACATTAGAGGAAGAGCCCTATTTATTAGATTTATAATTTATTCTGGAGAATTATTTCACTTTGTACGTTGGAGTCCATGTATTTCCTTCCTGTTTCTGATATTTTTGTACATGTAGAGAAATCACATTAACTCTTTCTTCTCCTTCAACAACTTCCCTTTTGCTTCTTGGGTGAAGGCCAAACTCTTCCACGGTAGGACTTTGAACCAACTACTCATGTTAGAAGGTTTCCAGGTTGTTCTCAGACCTGTCCTGTTCCCTTCCTTCCCCTTCTTGGCTCTGAGCTGTTCAGGCTGTGTTTCCCACACCCCAGGGTCAGCCAGGAAAGATATCATTGGGACATCAGAAGACAGGAAAAGGAGAAGCCAGAGCCTTCCTCTTCCTTTCTCACTGCCTTGGGTGGCAGATCTGGCAGCAGCTGTGTCTCCTCCTTGGCTCCAGCTCCTGCCAGACAGGCCTGCTGTGGTTTCAGCTTCCGCAAATGGAAAAACAGGGAGGGCATCCCCAGGATCTCAGCTGAGCCTGGCATCCAGCTATGCCTCAGGCAAGAGAATGCATTCTTTGCAGGTCTCTGTGTGAGCCAAGACATTCCCTTTTTAAACTTAAGCCATTTTAGTGATTGATTGGGTAAATGCCCCAAAGTGGGATTGCTGGGTCATAGGGGAGCTCTATGTGTAGACTTTTGAGGAACCTCCATACTGCTTTCCAAAGTGGAAAGTTTACACTCCCACCAACAATGCAGTAGGGTTCCCTTTTGTCCACATCCCCTCCAGCATCTGTTGTTATTAAATTTCCTGATTATATGTTTATTGCAGCATTATTCACCATAGCTAAGATATGGAACCAACCCAGATGTCCTCAGATATATATATATATATATATATATATATATATATATATATATATATATATATATATATATATATATGTGATATATATATGTGATACACACACACACACACACACACACACACACACATATATATAATGGAATTCTATGCTTCCATCAGAAAGAATGGCACCACCCCATTTGTTAGGAAATGGAAAGACTTAGAAAAAATTATATTAAGTGAAGTAAGCCAGGCCCAAAGAAACATAGGTCCCATGATTTCCCTTATCTGCAATAACTAGTATATGACTGGGACAAGCAGAAGAGGTAAAAAATTATATACATATGACCATATAAGATGATCATAAGCAAAATGAACCCCAAGATAGGGTCATAAGAGTTTTTATCTTTGCTGCTGTTGTTTTTAATGTTTTAATGTTGTTTTATAATGTTCTATGTGATTTGTTGTTGTTGTTGTTTCTTTTGCATGTTCTTCCTCCATGGTATAACCACTGTTTTCACTGTATTTGATGCCGGTGCCCTGCATCTTGTATATACATTTTTCTAATTTGGGGAGGGGAAGGGAAATAACTAAGTGCTGAAATAAGGATTCAGGTTGACCTGTTGTAACAGTGAGATGTACAAAGACAGTATATTGAAAACAAATTTTACAACTTTGGAGGGAGAGGGCGTAGTTGGGGAGGTGGGGCAGGAAGGAATGGTAGGGGAAAAACAAAGGAGGGGGTAACAATGGTCGATAGGAAATGCACTCATTACCTTACTCATGTAACTGTAACCCCTCTGTATAGTATCTTTACAATAAAAAATATATATTAAAAAAACAAGCCATTTTGATCTATGTTTTGTTTCATCAATGGCAATGTATCTTATTTCCTCCAGTAAGAAGTAACTTCTCACCTATCAAGCAGGAAAAAGTATTTGTAAGTTGTTATAATGAAGACTAGAAAGTACTACTAAGATTAGGATAATTGGGGACTTCAGAAGAAAAGGGATGACTTCTATTGTGACCTGGAGAAGTAGCGTGACCTTCATCCCAGTTAGAATGGAAATCCAAGGAGAGATTTGAACAGTTGGGTGTTGGGATTCAAGCTGAGGTGAACACAGACCACAATGGGCATGGCAGGTCAAGTCACTTAGATGAGTCTCCCAACCACCATACTGCACACCCCCAAGGGGTATCTTGATTATGAATGATGCCCCTTAGCATTGTGTAATGTGCAGCCTTGAGCATAGGGTAGGTCTAAGAACAGCCAGGGAATCTACCAGCACATGTAGTTTATTCGAAGTCCCACAATGGAGGGGGCTGGTGCTGGGGCATAGCTCAGCGGCAGAGCATGTACGTATCATACTGTGTGGCTGACAAGCTACTGGAGAACTACTGTCTTCCAGAACAGGATTAAGAAGGTCAAGAACCTGGGCAGTGACAAAAAGAAGCGGATGGATTTAAGACACTGAAATAAATGTGAGACTTTCAATGTGGACAGAGTAGATGTCAACAGAGGTATGGAAGTTGTAAAGAAACGTAGATCTGGTGGAGATAGAAAGTTGTTTATTAGATAAGCTGGATTTTCAGGTAGTAATGAAAGAGGGGTGATGGCTGTAGACACTGGACGTGCGGCTCAGGGAAACTGGGTTGCAAACAAGATTTTGGAAATTATGCACAAGGAAACAGTCCTAGAAACTAGTTTGGATGAAACTGACAAAAAGGAGAATATATGTTAGAGAGGAAATGGGCGGGGGAGATGGTCCTTAGGGAACAGCCACTTCAAAAAGACAGAGAAGGAAAAAGTCAGAAAACATGAGTGAAGGATTAGAAAATAATGAGAGGGTCAGGCACAGTGCTCAGGCTTTCTTGGGAGGCAGAGATCATGATGGTTTAAAGACACCTGAGGCAAAAAAGAGTGTGAGACTATCTCAGCCAATATGCAGTGTGATGGGTGGTCTGTCATGTCCATCATTAGAAAAGTACAAATAGGAAGATTATGGTATAGGCAAGCCCAGGCATAAACATAAGATCCTATCTCAAAAAGAATTATAAAGCAAAAAGAGCCGAGGAAATGGCTTAAATGAGGGCATGCATGCCTACCAAGCATGAAGACCTGAGTTTAAACCTAAACACCATTAAAAAAAAAAAAAAAGAAGAAGGAAGGAAGGAAGGAAGTCATAGGAAAAATCAGGGGACCTGGCAGAAGGACCAGGGAAGAAAGGAGAATGTTTCAGAAAGGAAAGGCTGGTCATCCCCCCATACCGCCTTCTTCCAGCTAGAGCTGTCACTGAAAGATTTGTCAAGATGGATCCTCCATCAGCCTGGACCCCTCAAAAAATAGGACAGGAGAAGTCTAGATGGTCCTGATGGGTATCTAGCAGGAGCTACAAATCATAAAGACTCATTGTTCCTGTTGCATAGCCTAGCTTAGCCCATCTCAATCAAATACATAAGGGTTAGTTACAAGTGAAGGAGGAAGAAAAAGGAAGAGAGAAAATACAGAGTCACGAATATTTGTAATTTTGAGAAGAAAGGCTGGGAAAAAAGAAATTAAAGATGCAAGAAGCATAAGTGGGCTGGGAAGGTGGCTCAGTGGTAGAGCGCTTGCCTTGCATGCCTGAGGCCCTGGGTTTGATTCCTTAGCACCACATAAGCAAAAAGAAAAAAGCTGGAAGTGGCACTGTGGCTCAAGTGGTAGAGCGCTAGCCTTGAGCTGAAGAGCTGAGGGACAGCGCCCAGGCCCAGTGTTCAGGCCCCATGATCGGACCACCCCCCCAAAAAAAGAAGCAGTATAGTTGGTTAGTCAGACCCAGGGGAGCCCAAGGGCTAAACTACCCTATGCACTGGAATATACAAAGATCACCTTGCCAGCAGTATGGCCAACACACCTATCTAGGACTTGCAATAAGCATCACAAGCATATCTTTCTGTCCAGAGGAATCACTTCTAGAGACAACTAAATAGCTTGTAAACACATGTCTGAGAAGGTTTAGGGTCAAGTCTTTCTCTATCAGTAGAGTGTCTTACTCCATTAAGTGCTGCTGTAATAAAACTTACAAATAATATAAATTCAGTCCTCACAATTCTAGAGGGTAGGAAGTCCAAGGTCAAAGTGGCTGCAGATTCTGATTCGGGTAAGTGTTCTCCTCTTGTTGCTGTGCCCTGTGGAAAGCAGGAAATCTGTGTTATTATATGGTGGAAAGGATAAACTCACTGCTTCAAGCTCTTTGCTAAGGGCTTTAACACCATCAATGAGGATGAAATCCCATTCTTTATCACCTAAAGGCTCCACCTCTTAATACCATTTCAATGGGAAATTCACTTCAATAGAAATTTTGGAGACACACAAATTTCAAACCATAGTACAGAGAACCAAAAAAACAGCTTTTTGCTACCTTCGTTTCTTCACCTATAAAATGGACATAACAACAGAATATGTCATTGAATCACAAAAAATTAAATGTTGCTATGCATAAAAGCAGTTAGAATCATGTCTGGCACAAACTGAATTTTACTTAGGTGTGCTCCTAATGCCTTGAGGTTTTAGGAAGAAGCTCTGTATAGTGGTAAAATCTGCCAATGGTTTCTCTATGCTATTGGAAATATGCGAGGAACAGCCAAGGTCTTCAGCACAAGAAAGCAACAGGCAGGAAAAGCAGCAAATATATTTAACACCTCCCCCAGCTTCAAAGCTTGTGTTGTTAAATAAAAATTAATCTCAATTTATCTTACATGGTTGTGCCATTTCATCAGACAGAAGAACAACCAAAGACACAGGACAGATAAAAGCCCTTGGATACTTTAAAAGATTCAGTGAACATCATACTTAGGTAGAACCCCAAGAATAGGAATGATTGTATGTGATTATGTAAACTTAAACTGTGTATACTTCAGACTATATTACAAAATACCAAACCACCAACAAAAAGTTACCCAAGCTTTGCTTTATTTATAATTTCCAAGTATGACCGAAAGTTTTAACTGATTAAATCAATAGTGTATGTGTGTGTGTGTGTGTGTGTGTGTGTGTGTGTGTCTCCTGGGCCTTGAACACAGGACCTGGGAGCTGTCCATGAACTTTTTTTGCTCAAGGCCTGCACTCTACCACTTGATTCACAGCTCCACTTCTGGTTTTTTTGGTGTTTAATTAGATAGGAGTTTCACAGACTTTCCTCTTCTGGGCTGGCTTTGAATCTCAATCCTCAGATCTTAGCCTCCTGAGTAGCTAGGATTACAGTCCTGAGCCACTAGAACCAGCTCAGTAGCTATTCTTAACACTGTCTTGTAAAAGGCAGAGTGGCACTTCTAGAGCCTGGGATGTATGATCACTTCCTGTCACTGTAACTGATGTTTGAGGTCAGAAAGCTAATAGGATGGAGTGTTTATTCTGGCTCACAGTTTTAGAGGCTTTAATCCATTATCACTTGTTCCTGTTGCTTGGGGCCCGTGGAGGCAGAGGACACGGTGGTAGGAACATATGGATTTGCCCGGAAGCAAAGAAAGAGGATGAGACCGGGGTCCAAAAAACTCTTCAAGAACATGCCCCAGTCACCGCCCCCACCCCCTAGACACACACCCGCCCCAGCTCTTAAACTTCCACTACCTCCCAATAGCAACGTGGGATAGGGCCAAGCCTGAAGGGAGCCTTTGGGGGACGTTTCAAATCCAAATTACATGGTGAGAGCCTAAAACATGCTATCTCCCACCCAGAAAAGGGCTCGTTGAGGGAAGATTATGGCCATTAGAATACTGAGCAACACACATCCATTTGAGCATTTCCAGTATTTACTAAATGTAAAGCTTTGGATCCGGAAGGATGGGGGACACAGCGTCATCGTACTATTCTCAAGAGACACGGAATATCAATGCTGGAAATTGATGGCTCCTTAATGGGAAGTACTTTACTAGGTAACCCAGACCAAATTCAGGACTTGGTTTCCAAGAGTACTAGACAAAGCAGTCATGGCCAGCACCAGCTTCGGCTGATCCAAGGGAGACAAAGCTATCCGCATGCTGATTGGTCTAGGGAGACATATGAGAACAGCTCACTCATTGGCTGACTTGGCAGCAGCCTGTTCCAAGCTTTACCTCAAAGGGACAATGGTAATAAGGCAAATGCATTCTCCTTTTTTTTTATTTTTTTATTTTTATTTTTTTTATTGTAAAGATACTATACAGAGGGTTACAGTTACATGAGTGAGGTAATGAGTACACTTCCTCTTGAACATTGTTAGCCCCTCCATTG
>NW_012267219.1:32814528-32852264 GCF_000151885.1 Dipodomys ordii | reverse complement strand
CCATCCATTTCCCTGCAAATGCCATTATTTTGTCATTTCTAATGGCTGCATAATATTCCATTGTGTATAGATACCACAATTTTTGGATCCATTCATCTGTCGTGGGGCATCTGGGTTGTTTCCATATCCTAGCTATTGTGAACAGAAATGCATTCTCCTTTAAGACTATGGACTTGAAAATGATTTTAAGTTGCATTTTTTTTTGGGGGGGGGGAGAAAACATACAAGAGCAGAAACCTGGATGCTGGCAAAGGTGTGCTCATGGAAGACCACCGGGAAAAAGAGGTGGGAAGTTGGGTTGTGGAAGGGGAGATGAGCTCTCTAGGCTTCTGGATGACTCCAGACATTTCTGGGTTGTTGCCAAATTCCTGTTGTCTTTTTGGTTATATGCACAGAACAACCTACTATTAGAGGAAGCTAAAGTGAACCTCTGTTTCTTGAAACAGAAAAGAGTTGAACTAAAAATCACTAAGCCTTCTCAGGATGCCCTGGGTGCCCTGGACAACAGGCCAGTCAGGAAGACAGTCTCAGAAGATGGTGTTCCGATTCACAGCAGTTCATTTTGCTGGACAAAAGGCATGGGATGTCAAGTCATACGGTGTGACATTTCTCCAGCTGAAATGTCTGGAGAGGAGTCAGCCTGTTGCCTAACGTGTCTGAGTGCTTATCTGTTATTATGGTGAAACAGTTGTAGCCTAGTAAAGGGATTAGTTCCAAAAGCTGCAGAAAATAGTCTATTGAGTTAGAGAAGCATTTTTGTCCAAGATATTCAAATACGCCTAGAGATGTGTTTCGTGATTTTCAAACTAATAGCTTATGTGGAGAAAACTCAAATTCCTTTCTGCTTCAATCACTTGTTTACGACTTGGTTTTTACTGCTTTATTTTCTTAGTAGCCATCCTTAGTAAATGACTCTTGTTCTTGAAGCTCAGATATAAATGCTAGTTTTTGTGTTTTTAATGAGCTCCTGGTCTGAAATGATATGAGAAAATACAAGCTGTTGTTATGGACATATTTTATCCTATGAGTAAAATAACTCATAAAGGAGTGGCTAAAGTTGAAAAGAACACCACACTTCTTTTCCCTAACAAGTCAAGATTGTATGCTCTTTGAGAACTGTGATAGATCTTAGCACTGTAACCCTAGCACTGAAGTTTAGTTTCTACATTGGTGCTGAGTGCTGAGTAGACATTTAGAAAAATTGTTAAATGAGCAAAGTAATGAATTAGTGTTTACTACATTAGAAGCAAAATATACAAGTACTGCAAGCATTATGCAGCAACCAAGCCAGCATCTGGGATGGTTCCACCTGAGATGACTGCCTCATCACTTTCATCTTTATTTTTCTTTTTGGCTAGTCCAAGGTTAGTTTTAAAGAATTAAAACAGGCCATATCAACAAACTCCCTGGCCTGAGAGTCCTCATCTGTTCAGTGTAAGTATACAGCAAGGCAGCAGTGGAGTGTTTGCTAAACCAAGTCAGTATATCATTCTCTGATTAGCCTCTCATAAACCTGGAAAGAATTCTTTTAAAACAAGAAGGTGCTGGGCCCTAGGGACTCACACCTAATAATCTAGCTACTCAGGAAGCTGAGATCTTAAGGATCTCAATTTAAAGTCAGCCCCAGCAGGAAAGACCATGAGACACTTAACTTCAATTAACCACTAAAAAGCCAGAAGTAGAGCTGTGGCTCAAGTGATTAGAACACTAGCCTGGAGCCAAAAACAGCCCAGCAACAGAACCCAGGCCCTAAAAAAATAAAAAAGAACCTAGATAGTAAATTGGAGTATTTCCAACCTCTTCTTCTGTCAAAATGTAGCAATCACTAGCAAGTGTTAGTATGAAGAAATCCATCACTTTAAAACCTTTCTTCCAACTGTCCTTTCTGCCTCTCCCAAATTAAGGTTGTTTGCTTATCTCAAATCCTACAGTGACATTTCCTCAGGGGAAATCTTTGCTTGGCAGGTGGGTCAACAAAAGCTAGTTCTTTGTATGTGCCAAGAGATTATTCCTCTCTCCTTTTATTCTTCCACCAGCACTGATGATGGGCTGTGAGAGAGGCGGGAGATGGGAGTGGAGAGTATGTGCGACATGAATTCCCATCCTTGACACGATGGCATACAGATAAATGGGAAATCCCAGTGTTTGATACCATACAATGAAAATTGTGAACAGAAAGTCCGCTGTACACATCCAACCCAGGTTTAGAGGATCTCAGCGCTTTGGAGTGGTATTTAAGCTGATGCTAAGAGCCAGGGTGGGAGTGGGAAGAGGGGATGAGGAAAGTCAAAGGAACAGTACTTGGCACTTACCTCCTGCTGGGATATTCTTTCAATTCTCTGAACTGCTCTCTCTTCTAAAACTTGTCCTTTCCATATCAAAGGGTGTAATTTGCAACAGGGTTAACTTTTTTCCCTTAACCTGTCGGGAGTCCTGAGGCTTCATGGTCTTCAAACATTGCTTCTACTGATGCTTATTATTCTGCAAATCACAGTTGGAAGGCCCTTGCCTTCACTCTATTTCAATGCTTGGGTTTATTTAAAATGGCACATTCCACTCTTCTTCCAGTATATACTAGGGTCTGGTCTGTTCTTCAACAATTATATATTGGATTCCTGCACCTAGCGTGGTGTAATGCATTATTGAAGGGATTTACACAACACATTTGCTTCACATTTTCAAAGCCATCAGAGAGATATTTTTTCCTTTTGGAAGAAGTACATGAAACCTGCTGACTCAGAGGACAATCACTCCCTTTTGAATGGTTTTAAAAAGGAGCTTCTGGGGGCCACCTACATTATCATTTATGAACATCCATTTCCACTGTGCAGAGAGATTTATCTCAATTCTTCAGGTAAGTATTTTGTGATAGATTTAACTATTTTCCTCTCACTCACCAACTTATAGAATATCTTGTGCAATAATTCACTGTTCTAATACTAATAACATAATAAACATGTAGTTACTAATTAAGCCAAAAACAAGCATGCAATAATCTCTAAATCTTCACATATGCAGTATTTGATAACTCAAAAACAAATCAAGATTTCTCTCAGAAATAATACAAAAGTAGAAATAATGAAGAGCAGATTTTTGTTTTCAAAGATGGAACATAAACCTTATTTATCTGAATCATATTTATACAAAAAGAAACAATTTATGGTAAAATACAAGTGGGTTAAAATTATCCTTTAAGTAAATTTGAGGGGCTGGGAATGTGGCTTAGTGGTAGAGTGCTTGCCTAGCCTGCATGAAGCCCTGGGTTCAATTCTTCAGTATCACATACACAGAAAAAGCCTGAAGTGGTGCTGTGGCTAAAGGGGTAGAATGCTAGCCCTGAGCAAAAGAAGCTCAGTGACAGAGCCCAGGACCTGAGTTCAAGCCCCAGGACTGGCAGAAAATAAAAAACAAAAAAATTAATTTGAATCAATCCCAGTAGGTTTTTTTTGTGGGGGGGCGGGGGGAGTCTGGTTGTGGGGCCTGAATTCAGGGCCTGGGTGCTGTCACTCAGCTCTTCAGTTCAAGGCTAGTGCTCTACCACTTGAGCCACAGTGTCATTTCCCGCTTTTTTCTTTTTGCTTATGTGGTGCTGAGGAATCGAACCCAGGGCCTCAGGCATGCAAGGCAAGTGCTCTACCACTCAGCCACCTTTCCAGCCCCACCCAGTAGGTATTTTTGTGTTTACTCATTATCTGTTACCTTTCTTGAGCTTTAGTTTTTTCTGTAAAACTGAGTTTACTTACTTATACATGAACAATTCAGTTATTAAATACCTATTATGTGTGAGACGTTGCTCTGGCCTTGGGAACATAATAGTAAACATTCTGAACAGCTTTAATTCCACATTTCATGGTGCTGATAGGCCAAGGGAAGATAATAGAATTCAATTCTCATACAGAATTTTTGGGAAGATCAGATGATATAAGTATTTTGTGACTTGCAAAAGCGTCACATGAAGCCCAGGTTCTTGAACATGACAGGGGCATTCCTCAGTCTTTCTCAGGATTTTCCACCCTTGGCAGGTATTAACTGATTAAGGTACATGCAGTGTTTCCACACTGCCAGACTTGACTTCCTTTAGTTCATTCTTATACATTATGTGAAATACTTTAAGGAATTTAAGAGACAGACTATTTCAATACCATGAGCCTAAAAGATTGGCTACAAGGGGTTAATCACATACCTGTAAATGGTTCTGTGCTATTCCTGGCCGAATATAAGAAACTAACAAACAGTACTGTTCTTTTTCACTACAGTCTCTAGTCACCTCATTATCATATGTTGTACTTGAATCATTTTTAATGACTATATTGTTATTTTATGGTTATACCAATATTAATAATATGCTATGATTAAAATCCTTATGGTCAAATCATTGAAGACATTTCTTCAAGATCAAGTCTGCTTTTCTAAAGGAAAAAAGTATATTTATTACAAAATAGCTTAATTTAATCATCTTTTTAAAATTTTGCCAGTCCTGGAGCTTGAACACAGGGTTTGGATACTGATCTCAAGGTTCTTTTGCTTAAGACTAGTACTCTACCTCGTAAGCCACAGATGCACTTTTGGGGTTTTTGTTTTTTTGTCAGTCATGGGGCTTGAACTCTGGGCCTGAGTGCTGTCCCTCAGGTCTTCAGCTCAAGGCTAGCACTCTACCACTTGAGCAACAGCATCACTTCCGTTTTTCTGGTGGTTTATTGGAGATAAGAGTTTCACGGACTTTCCTGCCCAGGCTGGCTTTGAACCGCGAACCTCAGATCTCAGCCTCCTGAGTAGCTAGGATTACAGGCGTGAGCCACAGGTACCTGGCTTCCACTTTTGTTTTTTTTTTTGTAATTTACTGGAGATAAAAGTTTCATAGATATTCCTGCCGTAGTTGGCTTTGAACCGTGATCTTCAATCTCAGCCTCTTGAGTAGCTAGGATTACAGGTGTGAGCCACCAGCATCCAGCTCAAAAAGCACTTTCTTAACCTGTAAAATTTTACTAAAAGGAATTTGCTTTAAAAGTTTACCATCACAAAAAGTTAAGAAAACATAATAAAATTCTGTCTAGGTGATGTTTTTCTGTTTTCTTCTTGGAACATTACAGGGATTGTATATTGACTTAACTTTTTATAAATTGCTCTGGTTATTATTATATTATTTCAATAATATTCAGAATGCAACGAAGTGTGAAATTAGAAACTTTGAAATTCCTATTGTCAGTAGCTTTCTGAGCAAAATGATCATGTAACCAGTAAAATTTAACTTCTTTTTTGCAGTACTGGGGTTTGAACTCAGGACCTTGCCTTACTAGACCACTCTATACCTACCACAACTGCAGACCTTGTGGTTTTAGTTGCTTTTTTTTTTTTTTGGATAGAGTCTCACATCTTTTGCTCAGGTGACTTCAGGGATTTGCTGGAGTAACTGGGATACAGATCTGTATCACCATGCCCAGCTTATTTGTTGAGATAGCATCTCAGTAACTTTTTTGCTGAACTGGCCTCGAACCATGATCCCCCTATCTCTACATCCTGAATAGGTGGAACTAAAATTTGACTTTAATAATTGATCGGTTCTATTATCTTAAAACATATCTCTGGAACAAACTTCAAGCAGATGCAGCCATTTAGGGATGAAATACTGTTATTTAATAGCATCACCTCATCATCTTGGAGCAGTAACTTAAAAGTACATTTTAAACAGCAAAAGAACTATATACGTTCTCAAATTATAAATACATTTGCAACTTCCCACATCAATCAAGTGAATAGAATTCATTCAGAATACACTCAAAAAAGAAAACTGAGACTTTGTTTTATGTTTAATGAGGAAATATAAGTTAAAATTGGATAAAAATACTGCAGGCGCTGAAAAAAACACTAGTTTGGGTTCAAATGGAGTCAGTAGATAAATATGAATATAACAATACAATAATATATTTTCAAAGCAATAACAGATTTTAGAACTCAGATGGTTTTTGTTTTTTGCCAGTCCTGGGGCTTGAACTCAGGGACTGGGCACTGTCCCTGAGGTTCTTTTGCTCAAGGTTAGCAATCTACCACTTGAGCCACAGAGCCACTTCCACTTTTTCTGTTTATGTGTTACTGAGGAAAGAATCAAACCCAGGGCTTGATGCGTGTTAGGCAAGCCCTCTACCACTAAGCCACATTCTCAGCCCCATAACAGATTTTAGAGACTCTTACTTAGACTGCATAAGGGCCTGAATTTAATTCCCTATTTTCCTGTCACCTTTCCTCACCAAAAAAAAAAAAAAAAAAAAGAAGAAATGAGGAGAGTGGGAGGGAAGGCAGAAGGGAGACAAGAAGGGAAGGAGGAAGGGAAGCAAGAAATATACTTGTGTTTCAAACTAATAGAGAAATCTTTAATAGTCAATTAAAACTTGATATAAATGATCATACTATAAAGTAAAAACACCCTACAACTCTCCAAGTCTGCTGTTTTTAAATACAGTTCCTTAAATTAGTGATTTACAAGTGCTGCTGCAGACAGGTAGACAATGGCCATCACATGAACTCCACTCATTCTTGAGATCTTGCTGCAGGACAGAAGACTCTGCACAAGTGCTATGCACTGACCACCAAGGACTCCAGACAGCGTGGCTTTACTCAGGAAAACCAGCACAACTGTCACCTGACAGGATTTTCATACAGTATCACGCTAAGATTCTTTTACTATCCTCTTATGTTTATTAAAACATTGTTTAATGTAAAAATACTATCACAAAGTTACATTAGAATATTGAAGTTTGCAAAAAGCTACCAAACTTCTTTCCCCTGCTGCATGGCATAGCATACATCTAAAAATATAAAGTGTCTATATTTTTATAGATATTTGAAAAAAATCTTTTTATTTTTACATTTCAGTGTATATTTTAGAAAGTTAAATTTTTTCTGGTTGTTTTTCCACCAAAAACAATAGTAACAAAATATTACCAGTGTAAATAGAAGCAAAGGTTAAAAAAATGCTTCCTTTTGAATTGGGAAATTTAAAAACATTTAAATATCAGGGATGTTTACCCAACCCAGAATAATGCCAAACTAATCATCCAAGTTATCAGCACTTACTGCTGTCAGACCAGAAGATCTTGATCAGGAAGCTAATTTAGGTACCTTCTGTAAGGCACTGGCCAAGCCGGTTTTGTTTTTTGAGCTTTTTTGTTTTCTTTTTTGGTCTTATTTAGGTTCCTTTTGGGTTTTGTTTTGTGCTGGTACTGTGACTTGAATTCAGGGCCTACACATTGTCCCTTAACTTTTTTTCACTCAAGGTTGGAGCTTTACCACTTGAGCCACAACTCTGTTTGCAGCTTGCCTGTGTAAGTGTCTCAGGGACTTTATTGCCTGAGCTGACTTCAAACTGTGATCCTCAGATCTTAGCCTCCTATATAGTTAGGGTTATAGGCATAAACCACTGCCTTTTTTTTGTTTTCTTAATAAAGGATCTTGTAGTGCAGCAGCCCAAGTTGCTGTCAAATTCTCAGTCCTCCTGCCTTAACCTCATGCATACTAGGATTACAGGCATGCACCACCATGCCTGACCAAACCATAGTTTTCTGACTAAAATTCAGTAACCAATGTTTAAAAAGCACCATTACTGCTTATTAGTAAATATATTATATATTACATATAATATATATAAAAGCCTCCATATTCAACATCTATGCAAAAATATTTTAACCATAGTAATTACTCAGTAGTGTTACTGGACTTTTACATTTCCCTTAAAGGGTAGACAGGTTCAAAAATGCTATGGATTGGACATCAGGTATTTGTCTATTAATAACAATAACCTTGTGTGAACCCTCTCTTCATTCCAGCTTCTACATTCATCCCCAGCCTCCATCTCCCATCTGGGGCTTAATGTCTGCACCAAAGCAAATGCAAATAGGAGAAACTTTAAAGTTGTAAAGCTACCACATTCATTCTCTCTCTTCCCAATTTGCTAAAACAACACATGTATTTATTTTCTTGGTTTCTTACTTCCTGTCATAACAAAATAGTGGTCATCATCTTCCTTTTTCTTTGCAGTTGGTTTTTTCTCTCCACTGTCTGCTCCCCTAAGAGATGAGGGTGGTTTCCTGGATGGAGCTGGGGCCTTGCCACTTATTGGAGGCCTTCTAGCTGAACACTGGCCCTTACTGGCTGTCTGTGCTGACTTGGCTGCAGTTTGCATTTGGGCAGCAGACTGGGGAACACTCACAATGGACAGGGGAGTTCGGCTGGGAGACTTTGAGGAACTCAGGTCTGTCTTCTGGTGAGCGCTTTTACTCTGTGGATGCTTTTTGGCAACTGAAACTGTACTCTTATCATTTGATTTTTGCGTTACTTTTGCAGAAGAAAGTGAGGACACAGAAACTGGATGATCTGAGCGTAAGGCTGATTTTATCTTCTGTCCTGGGATCACCCCTGCCCGGGGGGTTCCATTAGATGGCGGAGACTGTATTCCTACACCCACAGCTGTGGTTTTGGAACTGGATTTTGTCATTTTTGCAGGGGACTGAAAAGAAGGAGAAGGGTTCGGTCTTACATGCATATTTGCTTTAGGTAGCTTTGGACACTTTGATGATGAATTTGTAGGTGCCTCATCTTTGGAAGAAATATGATTGTGCTTCAAGTTCCCTGGTTCTGTTCTTCCAGAGCATTTACTTGGTAAAAGTATAGACTTGGGCGGACCTCCTGACTTCTGGGCTAGAGTAGTCTTGGCCTTGGGAGTGTTGGAGAAGGTGACACATTTTCTCAAAGATTCAGATGCACAAGGTGCCGAGCGAGATAGAGCTGGTGAAGTGCTTTGACCTAGTGGATTTAAAGGAGCAAGGGAAGAGGACACACTGCCAGAGGATGGATGGGGTTTCTTTGTTAGGCCCCTGGAAGACTTGAGCTTGAGATGTGAAGAGGCTGCTGGAGAAGCCGGAAATTTAGGACGGACGGATAGAGAACTTGGATTACCTTTTACAGAAGATACAGACTGGGCTACACCCGGCTGATGCGCCTGCTTTTCCTTGTTCTTTGGAGTACCGAGTGGCATGCCTGGTTTTAAATTTTGCTTCTGAAATGTGTTAACTGCTGACAGAGGGTTCATTTCAGGAGGCGGAGGTGTTCTGGCACTTGAATCAGGGACAGTATCATTGGAAACTCCTTTTTGAAACGCTAAAATTTTTTGTTCCAGTGTAGCAAACTGTAATATTCGGCAGGGATCATATTTGAGCAAAAATCCTTGCAGAGTATCCCAGCCTCCACCAACGCGGACCATGACATGTTTTCCATGAAGCATCTACCCCCAAAAGAAAAGAAGCAAGAAAGTGATAAAATAGTGATGTTTATAGTTGTAACATGGTAGCAATCACATGTGTAAAGTATCTATGGCCTATAAAAAAGAAAGTGACAAAACAGTGACATTTATAGTTGTAGCCTGGTAGCAATCACACGTGTAAAGTATCTGTGGCCTATCACATATCCTAAATTTCCAAATTATTAATTTAAACAAACTACAAGAGAGCTGGGTACCAGTGGCTCATACCTGTTATATCAGGAAGCTGAGAATTGAGCATCACAGTTTGAAGCCAACCCAGGCAAGAAAGTCTGTGAGACTCTTATCTCCAGTTAACCACCAGAAAACCAGAAGTGAAGTTGTGGTTTAAAGTGTTAGAGTGCTAGCCTTGAATATTAAAGCTCAGAGACATTGCCCAGGCACTGAGTTCAAGCCCCATGACTGACAAACAAACAAAACAAAAAACAACCTCTTTTAATTGCTATATTAGAAAGAGAAACTGAGACCAAAAAAAAAAAAAAAACCCTCAAATAACCGGGTGCTAGTGGCTGGCACCTATAATCCTAGCTACTCAGGAGGCTGAGATCTGAGGATCACAGTTCAAAGCCAGCCTGGGGCAGGAAAGTCCATGAGACTCTTATCTCCAATAAACCATAAGAAAACCAGAAGTGGTGCTGTGGCTCAAGTGGTAAAGCCTTGAGCTGAATTGCTGAGGGACAGTGCCCAGGCCCAGAGTTCAAGCCTCATGATCAACCAAAAGAAAAAGCCTCAAATATGGGGTTAGAAGAGATGGGGGAGAACAATGGAAGGGGTGACACTGATCAAAGTGCATTGTCCACATAAAAATGACATGTTGAATTGAAACCATCTTTGTACAACTACCTAAAGATAATAAAGACATAAAATAAAAATATATGAAATATATAATAAAAGATGCAAATAATAAAAATATTAAAAATAAATTTTAAAATGCTTCAAAGGAAAAAAGTTAAGAAATAAAAACAATTCAATTAGTACTTTATAATTTAATAACTTTTCCTATGCATTAAAACTGATATAATTTATTTATTCTTCCCCGCAGATAGAAAAACTATTGTCCTGAGAAATTAAGGAATTTGGGCCTGGGCTCCCAAATGCAATAGGTTGGCCTGAATCCAATGGCACTTTTGTAGGTTTAGACATGGTTTGCTTAATCCAATACAGCCCAAGTTTAGTCTACTGAGCTGATAAATGACTTCTGTATACCATCACTATGTCATACTGCCTTAAAAACAACTAAGAGAAACCCCATGTGGGTATTTTTCTTTGAGTTGCATAGGGATGAGAATAGTACAACAGCATATATGTGTGTGTGTGTCCACATGCAGATGTGTGTGTGTATATGTATGTTATAAACAGTAGTTTTTCTGTTTTATTTTCATACTATGGTTATTGATCTTATCAGAAGTTTCACTTTGTTTCTTTTTATGGTGATGATGGAAAACTAGTTTTTTAAGAAAAATCTGAAAAATGGAGTAAATTACCTGAGGTGTATGAACTTGCTTTCCCCCATTATGTTCAACATCTAAAGAACCTTAGCTGACCCTGAAATAGCTGATGTTAAACTTCTACATGTTTAGCGTATATTAAACTCTACATACTCATGAAATCACCTATTCTTCCTACCTAGGAAAATCCAATTAATGGCATCCTCTAGTTCAATTTCTTTAGAAAATAAAAGGTAAAAAAAATGTAGTAGGGAAAGCAACAAGCCTAATTCCGTAACAAAATCTGTGTTTATATAGACTGTAAATAGCAGACTTACCCGAATAAAAAGAATTTTATCCCCTAGTCGGTACCGTCCTTCAGATAAGTACTCAATAGAAAAACGGTGAGAACAGCTGCAGGGCGGGTCTTCAGCAATGTGTTTAACCTCAAATTAAAAAAAGAGAACAAAAGCTCGTGACTGCTAGAAATTGTGTTCGGTGACACAAGGAAATGGTAATTGACAAGGAAATAAATCTCCAAGATAAAAATTCAAAGGTGGTTTAACTATTCAAGAATTCTTTTCTTGTTCCAATACTGGATCATATGGTGCTAAAACTAACAACACTGAGTGATGGAATCTAGGTCACTCTCTCAATCTGTCCAGGTAAAAATCAATTTTGAAATCAAACCATTGGCAAAAGTCTGTAAATATGTAGGACAGTGAAGGTATTTCAAAATACATGTTTCAGGAAACATGAGATCGTTATTAAGTTTGACTTAAGCCTGAATATATATGTGTCAAAATCAAAGATGGCAATCAGGAAAAGGCCAAGTAGGAATTTTCACTTTCCCTTCACACAGTGCTATACCAATATTAGGGGTGAAAAATATACTGAGATTTGTTCAGTGTCACAGTTTCTAAAAAGGCAGACACAAAGCTGGTGTTAGTGGCTCATGCCTCTAATCATAGCTTCTCAGATGGTAGAGAGCTGGAGAATTGTGGTTCAAAGGAAGCCCATGCAGAAAAAAAAATGAGATTCTGTCTTCAATTAACTAGCAAAATGCCTGACTAGAGGTGTGGCTCTAAGGCTAAAGCACCAATCATGAGCAAGAAAGCTAAGTAACATCTCAATAGCCTGAGTTCCTGGATATACCACATGCATAGACAAATCCATGTTCCTATCAATTCATCCATAATCAAATAAAATTCTTAAAGTTTTCAGTTCAAAGACATTTTTCTAAAAATAGTAAAGAGTCTGCTCCTAAAAAGTCTATAAAATATATGGGAGAAAGGGGAAACCCTATTTCCAAACCTCATGAATTTTTTTGTTTTTTTTTTGTTTGTTTTTGGTCGGTCATGGGGCTTGAACTCTGGGCTTGGGCGCTGTCCCTCAGCTCTTCAGCTCAAGGCGAGCGCTCTACCACTTGAGCTACAGCGCCACTTCCGGTTTTCTGGCGGTTTATTGGAGATAGGAGTCTCACAGTCTCTCTTGCCCGGGCTGGCTTTGAACCGCGATCCTCAGATCTCAGCCTCCTGAGTAGCTAGGATTACAGGCGTGAGCCACCAGCGCCCTCATGAATTTTTTTATTGGATAAACAACAACTTAAACTGGTAAAACTACAGTAAATAGAAAAATTCATTAATTCTATATTTCAAATACAGAAAATAAAATGCATTGATTAAATGAATATATACTTATATTAAAGTATCTTCTTTTTTTAACTGTACATGAGCAAGGTAATGAGTACATTTCTTATCAAGCATTGTTGCCCCCTCCTTTGTTTTTCCCCTACCATCCCTTCCCTCCCTTCTCCATTAAGTAGACCCCCCCCCAGCTAAAGTTGTAAAGTTCAGTTTTTTACATAGTATCTGTATATTTCATTGTTGCAATGTATCCCTACTGAAACAATTAGTTTTTTTCCATTCCCCTCCCCAAATTATACCAACATCAAATACAGTGAAAACAGGGGTTATACTGTGGGGGAGAGACATACAAAGTAACAAAAAAATCACCTTATAAATATGTTAGAAACAATAGCAAGTATCTTTGACTGGAACTTATTTACATATTTGCCGCTATAGAAAGTATTTAATTTCCCTAAAAGTAGTTTTGAAAATGCAATCATCAATATTTTTCTTAGTTACTTGTCACACAGAGTATAATTAAACAAATTTATTTGGCTGAATTTATGCATGATGTTTAAAAAAGTTTCTTCAGATACACTCAATTTAGATGAACACCAAATGTATGTTATTTGACTGCCTTAATTATCTACCCAAAATTAATGGACAATTGTGGATTTTCCAGGGCCTGGGAAGAAAAGTGTAGGTTTTGTTTATTTTTCTAGATTGTTCAAATCAACATATAATGTGTTTATAAACAACTAGTCTGATTTCCACAAGTCATTCAATGAAGTTTGTCTAGTTCACAGCCTGGAAATAGGTGCATAGTATAGACACATCTATACACACACATATAAGATGGCTAAAAGTAAACTGAAATCAGGTAAAGAGTTTACAGTTGCTAACACCATGGTAATACTTAGTTAACTAAAGTAATGTGGAAGAAGATACTTCTTTTAGTCTTTGCTTTCTTTAAAAATTTTGTAAGTATATAGAATTTTAGTTGTTTACCTGACAGGACCCTAACAATGAATCATGTTAACACTTTTTAAATGCTTATAAGTAATTTGTATGTTAAGCACTTCTGGAAAGTGCTATAAAGCTTTTAATAAATAGTAAGCAATAAATAGCAGTAAGCAATTCACTTATACTATAGTTTCAGCAAAAGATTAAGAGCTTAATCAATGTAATTTTACTCATTTCTACACAATGACCAGGTAAAGATAAGAAACCCTCAGGCTGTGATCCACCATCTGATAAAGCTGTATATATTCTGCCACTCTCTAATAAAACAAACTCCATCAACTCCTCCCCTCACAAGTTTTCTTCCTCCTGTATTCTCCAAGTATCAGTTTTATCTGATGAACTTAAGATATAACCTTTCCCTCACACATCCATTATTAACTTCTATAACTTCTACTTCCTACATCTGGCCATATTTGGGTTTTTTTGCTTCATTCCTCTTTACTACTGCTTAAATCCATGCTCTCAGTTTATGCTTGGATCATTACCATAAAATCTATGGGATTTCAGCTACCATAGTCGAAAGTGTAGCAATTACTTACCGCTTCATGTAGTTCTTCATGATGACAGCATGATTTTGGAATGCTGATGGACTCTTCGGGCCCAGAGGTATTAAGCAAGGTTTCTTCTAATTCAATTTCTTTCTCAAGTTTTACTAATACTGGTGGCTCAACCCCATACCTGAAAACAAACCAGGAATCTGGTCATTCAAGTAAAACTGACCCACACCCCTATTTTATTTTTTACAGCAAAGTCTGCCTGACTTTCTTCTACCAATGTTTTACTGGGACATCTGGAAATGCTTTTAAGTGCCACAATTTCTTATCACCATATTATAGCATGTTTACAGATAACAGACGTTTCCAATATCATTCCTGGTACCCTGGTATCCTTCCTGATAAGAAAAGTTGGTGAAGCAAGTCAGGTGTAAACAGAGCCCTGCCTTCTTATGAGAGCCACTTTGTGTTTGGAAGACTTTCTTCGCCTAAAACTGCCTTAGAACTACAGCTCTTCCTTTATCCCTAATTTGAAAAACTTAAGTAACCATTTAATGTTTAATATTAAGTGAAGGTAAGTTATATGGAGAAAACAACTGTTGACACCTGTTCATGCAACAGAACAAAATAAAAAAAAAACACACACAGATAAAATAGGAAACTTGGAAAGGAAATTTCAATAAAGAGCCATTTTTCACTTATAAAAAACAGCGTTCCAAACTAAAATTAAATACCCTTATAATTGTTTTTGACATGGAAATCCTGAAATATTGTGGAATACATACCTTGACACAATTCGACCAATTTCAAGAAGACAAAGATACACCTGCCTTGGATCTTTGTGTAAAACTGTAGAAAATGAGAGATATGTTGTAAAGAGCAGAATTATATTAAGTAATATACTTGCAGCATGAGCTTACATGGTTAGAAAATACATTTTTGTCTTTACATATTGTTATCCATTTGTAAATTTTTAACAAAACTGGATAGCAAAGAGGATGAAGATTGACCATTAGGTACTTGTATAGCATTTTAGGTCCTAACAATCTAAGGGCTTGGTAGCATTAACTTATTTCTATTTCATACTTCAATAGATAATACTGCTAGAAGAGATATACAATCAATTTTACACAAAACAATCACAGACTAGGTACGAGTATCTTCCTTGAACTTGGCAAAAGCAGGAGGGAACACTTCCTAACTTATTCTATGATGCTATCATTACCCTGACACCGAAGCCAGAAGCCACATGAAGAACATCATATGCCAACAACAACAAAAAGCCAGTACTCATTGCTAGTAGAAACCCTTGAGACATACACTGTCAAACACAATCTAGCAACATATAGGAAGATTTATATATCACGATCAAGTAGGACTTATACAATAGAATGCAATGTTAGTTCAACCCAAATAATACACCATTAATAGAACAAAGGGGAAAAACATAAAAGAATCAGACAAAATATAACACCCTTTCAGGATTAAAAAAATACTCAACAAACTATTTAATTGTGTCAATCCAACACAAAGACACCTTTGAAAAACTTGTTACTAATATTATTCTTTATTATATATAACTTATTAGTTTTCTTTCCAAGGAAAAGATAAAGGTAAGGACATCTTCTCTGACCACTTGTTTTTTTTTTTTTGTCGGTCGTGGGGCCTGAACTCTGGGCCTGGGCGCTGTCCCTCAGCTCTTCAGCTCAAGGCGAGCGCTCTACCACTTGAGCTACAGCACCACTTCCTTCTCTGACCACTTGTATTGATCAGTGTACTGGAGGGTCCCCTATAAAGCATTTATACAAGGAAAACAAAAGGAATCCAGATTGGAAAAGATGAAGATAAACTATCTTTACTCAAACACTACATATGTAAAACCCTAAAGAACATATACATGAAACTTTAATAATTTCAACAACAGCAACACACAAAAATTAGTTACATGTATTAGAAATGAGTAATGTGAAAATGAAATTTTTTAAAGGTTCTATTTATAACATCAAAGAGAATAAGATACAATGCTTATAACACCAAAAGCTATCAAACATTATTAAAGGAAATAAAAGTACTTATATAGACATCCATTCCATAAATTAGAAGACAATATTGTCCAAACGACAACATTCCCCTACACTGAGCTAGAGTTCCAATGTGATCCTTATCAAAATTCCAACAGCCTTTTCTTCTAGAAGGGATAAGGTGATGCTAAAATTAATATGGAATTGCAATGGGTAAAAAATAGTAAAACCAATCTCGAAAAGGAAAAATGTTTGGCATACTCACACTTCTCAACTTCAAAAACTATTGAAAGCTACGAAAATCAAATAGTGTACTATTGGCATAGAGATAGATGCACAGAACAATGGGTTGGAAGGGAATGTCCAAAAATAGGTTCAATTGTTTTCAACAAGACAATCCAATGGACAAAGAAAAGAGTTTTCTTAACAAATGACAATGGGGCAGATGGGCATCTACATGCAAAGAATGTGTGTGAACCTCCGTGTCACACCAGCTACCAAGGTAAAACTAGACCAAAGCTTTTAATATTCACAGCTGAAATTGCAAAAATTCTAGTAAGAATACAGGTAAACATCTACATGACTGTGATGAGGTAATAGTTTTTATAGATGATGAGAAAAGTCACAGCAAAGAAAGAAAATAGATAAATTAAGATTTACTCATTCAAAATTGAAGTTTTATTCAGCAATTGATACTACCAAGAAAGGAAAAAACAATACAAGGACCGAATAAAATGTTTGCAAATCAATCTAAAAGCCAGGCACTGGTGGCTCACGCCTAATCCTAGCTACTCAGGAGGTTGAGGTTTGAGGATCATGGTTCAAAGCCAGCCTAGGCAGGAAAGTCTATGAGACTCTAATTAAACAACCAGAAAACCAGAAGTGGTACTGTGGCTCAAAGTGGTAGAGCACTAGCCTTGACCAAAGAAGCTCACGGCCAGCCCTCATGCCCTGAGTTCAAGCCCCATGATCACTACCACCACCAATAATAATAATAATATAATAAAGGCCAAATGTCTAGAATATACAAAAACCCTTGCAAGTCAATTAACAATGATAAGTGATATAACTGTTTTAAAAAGCAAAAGTTTTAGAAAATTATTTCTTCAAAGAAGATAAACAAGTAGCCACACATGAAAAGATGCTGCTGAATGTCATTAAAGAAATGCAAATCAAGCCCACACTATGATACCAATTCATATCACCAGGATGGTTGTAAGAAAAATAAACAAAAACAGTACTGACAATAATGAGTATAGACAGTGATATGAAGAAACTGGAACACTTGTGCATTGCTGGAGAGAATGTAAAATGGTCAGCGGCTGGGAAATTATTTGGTCTTCAAAACAATAAACATAGAACTATCATATGACCCAGCAGTTCCATTCCTAGGTATGTACCTGAGAGAATTAAAAACATGCAGTCACGTAAATACTTGCACAGAAATATTCATAGCAGCATTATTTTTAATAGTCAAAACTAGAAACCATCCAAATGTCCATCATCTGATAAATGGATTAAAAAACGTAGTTTATCTATACAATAGCATGTTATTCAGCCGTAAAATGGAATAGAATGCTGTTATAGAATATAAAATGAATGAGCTACTAAAAGCCAGGTGAAAGGAGTCAGGCACACAGGAACACTTATTATACCATTCTATTCTATGAAATGTCCTGAATATGCAAATTCCCCCAAAAGAAAGTAGACGGTGGTTGTTAAGTTTTGAGAATAGAATCACTGGGGCTGTTAGGAGGTATGAAATTTATAAAGCGACAGGAATGTTCTGGAATTAGAGAATGCTGATAATTGTACAACATACTTAGTATGCTACAATCCACCATACTGGATATTTTTGTACTTTTTTATTGTAAAAATACTGTACAGAGGGGTTACAGTTACTTGAGCAAGGTAATGAGTACATTTCCTATTGAGCATTGTTACCTCCTCCTTTGTTTTTCCCCTACCATCCCTTCCCTCCCAGCTCCACAACTACCCGCCCCATACAGTACATTTTTAAATTAGGAATTTTTATGTGACGCATATCTTGATCTTTTTATAATTTTTTTAAAGAAAATCCAATGCATTTAAAATGGCTAACATTATAAATCTCATTAGGAGTACTTTACAATAAAAAGTAAAAATGATCTTCAAAGAATCACAATAAAAAATAACAGAAGGAAAAAGATGAGAGATTCTGTTTATAAGAACAGAAAAGGACTAATGATAAAAAAAAACTCATGCTAAATAATTTACCTTTATGGGCTGGTTGGTACAGTGAAGATCTTGGAAATATCTTAAGATAGTCTACTTGTTTCTTAAAATTGCTTTGAGTTTCTAGAAAAATGTAAAAAATACTAAGAACCCCTCCCCCCTTTTTTTGTCGGTCGTGGGGCTTGAACTCTGGGCTTGGGCACTATCCCTCAGCATTTCAGCTCAAGGCAAGCGCTCTACCACTTGAGCCACAGCGAGACTTCCTGTTTTCTAGTGGTTTATTGGAGAAAAGAGTCTGAGTTTCCTGCCTGGGCTGGCTTTGAACCGTGATCCTCAGATCTCACCCTCCTGAGTAGCTAGGATTACAGGCGTGAGCCACTGGTACCGGGATAACAACCCTTTCTTTATGTAACTAATTATCCCCTGCCTTTCCATCCACCCCATTTGTCATCTTTACAATAAAGATACAAAAAAAGAAGCCTTTCTTTAGAAGATCTTTACAGAATAAAAGTACTAGTTCTTCCGCTCAATGTCTAGAAATAAATGATTGGTATTTCCCATACTTTCTGTAGTTACAGTAACCTTTAGGAGAGTTGCAAGATGTATTTTACTGATGAGAGATATTCACAACAATCTTAGATCTTTTCAGAAATAGTAACTTAGAAGCTACAGCTTTCAAAGCATTTCCCCTTCCCATTGACTCCTAGAAGCTGGATGTTTCTTTAAATCAACTACTGTATCAGTAATGATCAGCACATCTGGATTTAAAGCAAGGTGCAATATGAAGGGAAAAACAGAAGCCTGGCACTTTATTCCACACTATACTAGATAGGATTATCTGGAGACACAACAAACAGGTGGCAGTTTATCCAGAGAGCAGGCAATAAGGGTGTGTACCATCAGTGCAGATTAAAGAAACTATAATCAAACCAATCAAAAGTCAGTACTATAATCAAACCAATCAAAAGTCAGTTTGTTTTATGTTATCATCACAAGCCAGCAGTAATCCACAAAGTCACTGACACAACTTCTCTCAGTAAAGGCAGACACCCTTGGTCCCACCCCTGGTCCCACCCTTGTAAGTGACTGCTCTCATCGCAGAACACACACACACACACACACACACACACACACACACACACACACACACACACACTCTCTAGATAAATAAACCAATTAGCTACTATGTTAGTCATTATACAGATGTTTCTGTTGACTTGAAGGAAATGAGAAAATATGTCAACAAATTTTTCAGTAAAGCAAGACTTTTAAAATGAATTGTCAAAAACAATCAATTTTGATACCCAAATTGGCAGCTGTTGTTTACAAGATAAGTCTAAACACTATAAGTAAACCTCATTTGGCTTTCTGTTATTTCTGAAATGATCTGATTAATGAGAAATCACTTGTAATTCAGACTTGGTCGAGTAAATCTTGGGGAAAACATTAATTAGTAAGGCATTTGTCCAGAACCTTTTAGCAGGCAACTCTTTCAACATATAAAATACCTTTATAGCATTCTAATTACATAAAATCTTACCATAAATGAAAAGCCGAATGTATTTGATTTACTATCTGATTCCTCAACTGTTTCACATAGGATTAAAGAATGTTTCTAAGAAACCAAGATACATGACATTCTGAGGCATTAAGTTGTAAAGAAAAATGAGAAGCCAGGAATACAAATGTACAATGTAAGTACAATGACAGCAACAACACTTACCCAAGCCTTCAGACTCAAAGAGGTAAGTCTCATCCACCCCGATGTGACGACACCAGTGAAGGAAGTTGGCAGTATTGTCTCTGGCAAAGAACGAACCTGATGCAGCATCTTTCTTACAAGGTACTTTTCCCATTGGAAAATCCTGGGGAAGATGGAAGGATGATTTTTAAAAATGCATCAAGGAATCTTGTTTCTGGTATTCATTTAAGTTTTACAAAGTAAATGTTCACTGAATCAAATGTAACTAAAAAGCAGTGTACAGCTTTAGGGGGAAAAAGAAGATACCATCAAAAATGATTTTATTTCACTTTAATACACTCCAGAAACTGAGTCTTAGGAGAACAATCTGATCAAAAGGAGTAGTACAATCATACTTCTCTAATCAATTTCTTTCCAAAAATGACACAATAATCGTAATTATAATTAAATATGACAGCCTACTAACTCTAAAGTACATCTCTATGGTTTTGTCTTCTAGCAGTTAATTCAAACACAAAATGACTGCTATGTTTAAGTTAACAAGCATACTTATTTCTGCTTACTTCCCTAACATACACATTCTTTATAAAGAGAGTCCTGAGGTTCTACAAGGGACTGTGAAAGACAGAAGTAGCTCCTCATTCTTGATTCAGGTTCTTTGAATCTGACACCTAATTATTTTGCTATCTGCCCAAGGCTGGGGCAGAGAGGTTTTGCTTAAATTTTACTTAGAAAGACAATTTATGAAAGTAATTTTTTGGTGCAGTAAGTATAGTACATGAGTCTCTATGCCTCATTTCAGTTCCTCTTTCCCAAGGGATAACCACTATTACCACATTCACATATATCCTTCCTGTTGCCATTGTTTTCCAAGACTAAAATAGCCTGTGAGATTTTTCTGTGTATATATTACTAAATACAGCATATATGATCATAATAACAACAATCAAATATTGCAGCAACATACAAACAATATCAAACAAAATCTTCTCACCAATATTTTGATATTTCTATGCATAGCTATATACATAGCTGTGCCCATGAAATGACTCATAAACATACTAACATACAATTTGATTTGTGGGTATGCACATGTATACTTAGCAATAGATTGTAGGCATCTTTTAGTGTTGAAAACAACAAATTTAAGTAAACTACTATTTCTAATAAACATAATATTTCAATGTGTTTAGGTAGTATAATTAATTTTTTAACAATTTCTCTATTGATAAATACTGATGCACATTTAGAGTGTTCCTAATGGGTTTTTGTTAGTTTTTGTCGGTTGTGGGGCTTGAACTCAGGGTCTGGGCGCTCTCCTTGAACATTTTTGTTAAAGGAGAGCACTCTACCACTTTGAGCCACAGCCCCACTTCAGATTTTTGAGTGGTTAATTGGAGATAAGAGTCTCATGGATTTTCCTGCCTTGGCTGGCTTTGAACCATAATCCTCAGATCTCAGCTTCCTAAGTAACTAGGATTACAGGTGTGAGCCACTGGGGTCCCACTTGTTCCTAAGTTTTTATACTATCATTTTTGTTAACTTGTGATTTCTTACTATATATTTCTAGAAGTAGAGAATTTCATGTATCAAAGGGACATACTTTATTTCAGAATAAGACAGATGTATAGGGGCTGGGAAGGTGGCTCAGTGGTAGAGCGCTTGCCTTGCATGCATGGGGCCCTGGGTTCGATTCCTCAGCACCACATAAGCAAAAAGAAAAAAGCCGGAAGTGGTACTGTGGCTCAAGTGGTAGAGCGCTAGCCTTGAGCTGAAGAGCTGAGGGACAGCGCCAGGCCCAGAAGCTCAGGCCCCACGATTGAACCCCCCCCCCAAAAAAAAGAGACAGATCTATAGCCAGGTGCCGGTGGTTCACACCTGTAATCCTAGCTACACAGGAGACTGAGAGCTGAGAATCACAGTTCAAAGCCAGTCCAGGCAGGAAAGTCTGTGAGACTCTAATTTCCAAGAATTACTAGAAAACCGGAAGTGATGCTGTGCTCAAGTGGAAGAGCACTAGCCTTGAGCTGAAGAGCTGAGGGACTGCACCGATGCCCAGAGTTCAAGCCCCACAAAAGACAAAAAAAAAAAAAATGATGTCTATGTTTGTATATACATGTGTGTATATATCACTCACTGCCCCCAGAATGTTGATACTAATTTGTGTTTCCATTAATAGTATGAATGCTCAGACTCCAAACTCTTGAAAACATTAACATTTGATAAAAATAAAGAAAACCTGGTCTTGCCCTGATAGGAAAATCCATGAGACTCTTATCTCCAGGTAACCACCAGAAAACCAGAAGTGGTGCTATGGCATAAAGTGGTAGAGCACAAGCCTTGAGTGAAAAAGCTCAGAGACAGTGCCCCAGCCCCACAGTCAAGCCTCACAACCAAAAAAGAAAAAGAAAGAGCTAGCTATTGGATACCCACAATGCACTGATCTATACTACATACATAGTAGATATCACCTAGCCATTATTACATTTAATCTCAATGAACACATAAATTACATAAGGCAAAGGTCAATATCTCTATTTTACAAATAACATTTCTCTTAATGCTCCAAAAGATAAAGTAAAATTTTCAAAATCACATAGCCAGTTGTGAGGTGGAAATTTACAGCCTTGTCCAGCTGATAAGAGATAGATATGACCAATTAATTTATGCCAAGATATACCATCATTGTTACTAACCTCTGCTTCTTCAGAGTTGCATGATTTTACCATATTTTGAAGAACATTGATTAGTTGGCACAACAGTACTCCATTATCCAATTCTTCCAATAACCTTTCTGCTTTAATTTCAATATCTAAAAACAAATATTAAAGTTAAGATTCTTCTAGAATTCCAATAAATTGGTGAAAAGTGAATTAAAACACAATCATGTTACAGCTAGAAAACTAAACAAATATCAGATCAGACTCTAAATGTTCACTCTTAAAAGACATACTTAAAACAAAGGTCAAGTTAAATTGAAGACAACGAAGATCAAAAAGTATCTGTTATGTACAGGAAAAAAATTCAGAAAACTGACATTCATTTTATTTTTATCTTAGATAAAATAAATTCACTGTCTATTAATGCTGCTTGCACCAGGAAAATGAGTCTCAACACATAAAATTTATGTTGTTGCAATTTAAGATACCTCAACAAATGGCCAGGGAATACCAACTACTGTTCTACATTTAAAGTGAATTTTTAAAAATTCAGAGATCCATCATATTTTCTAGAGTAATAAATACACCAAACACTTTCCAACCCTAAATTTCTTTCTGGGTATCATATGCACCTACTCCTCAACATTTCAGAAACAGTAATCATTTTAACTACAGTCTATATCCTCAGGATCTTGTGGTTTATCCAGGAGGGACAGGGACGGTGGTAATCAGTAAAAACAAACAAACAAAATAAAAATTAAAATAATAAAACAGACATCTTAGAATTCTTTTTCAAAAAAGGCTTCAATATTAACAAATCTGTTGATCACTTAAAGCTATCAGCCAAGGCAGTTAAATATCAAATCTCCTACAATTTAAGATCCAAGATTCAAGGAAATCAGAGATTTCTCCAACTACACAGAATGTAAGCTTGATGAGAACTAGGACCATTAATATTTCACTACACTACTATGCCTGGCATCTAGAACAAAAATTCCTCAACAAAAAGTAAGGCTTTCAAGAAATGTTTATTGGTAATTGTGAGTTTATTTGCAAGCCTCACCTAGCAGACCAGATAACCAAATAGACAGATCCTCTTGCATAGGCAACAGAGTGGCTTCATGCCTCACAGCTATCCATTCATCATACTGACAAACATCAGCCAATCCTGGTCCATGTCTGGGAGTCAGAGGACTCCGTGGACTCAGAGGCAGATCCTCCCCAAACCATACCTAGAAAGAACAGCAACAAGTGAAAGAAGGTAACCTCTGTTAAATATCACCACAGTCCATATTTAAATGATGAAATATAAATCATATGCAATATACATGAATACAAACCTACAACATCTCAAAGAAAATACATAAATGAGAATAACACTGAGTCTCGATACTTGAAATGTTTTCAATTTTCAATACCTCAATCGATGTAAGTGAAACCCTGATATTTTAGGCTTTGTGAGCCAATAAGCAAAACTGAGACTGTTGTATGGGTTACTTAGATAACAATCATTTTACAGTGTGAAACCCATGTTTAGCTTGGAGCCATATGAAATCACATGGCAGACTAACTTTGCTTCATGGACTGTAGTTTTCCACCTCTTTATTTTAAATCAAATGTTTAGAACTATTTTTTTAAAGGTAACATTGTAATAATGATTGAAAGTTTACAAATGCTATTTATGCATTCATTCATTCAACAAATGTTCATTCGCTATACACTGCCTCCATCATCAACCATCCCTTTGTACTCCTTCTTTCTTATTAAGAACAGAATGGAACAGAAAAATCAGGGGAGGTAATGGGAGAAGTTCTATGTATACCAAAGGAAAGAAATAAAAAGGACAGCAAAACAGTACAGCAAATACCAACTCTGGAAATCACTCAAGATTATTCTGGCATGTCTCATTACCCCCCAGCTCACCTCCAAAAAAAATAAACAAAAAACAGTCTCCAAAATGTCATGTTTTAACACCTTTTTGTATGTTAAACACAGTCATTTATAAAGCATATGTACACATAACTAAAAATTTATATTTTTAAATATATACTAAATTATAGCAAGGAAAAACACACAAAAATACTCTGCTTCTTTTCCCAATGATATCTTTTAAGATTTTTTTTTATTCTTTCAAATAATAGAAATAAAATCTTAGAATTTAAATCTCTTTGAAACCACAAAATCACAATATAGTATTCTTGTAATTAAAATGAGATGTTAGAAAAGCAAGTGTCACAGAAACATATCATGGTAAATTTTACCTTTTATTAATTTGATTATATTAATTCATAATTTATACACGTTTATACATATATACACATTCCAAGAGGTATGTTTATGTGTGTGTGTGCGTACGTGTGTGTGTACACGCACATGTGCTCATGTATGTATTCCAAGAAAACTACTTACTTGAATTGCAGGCTGCATGGTCATATATACTGAATGAAACTGCTACTCTGAAAATGGAACAAAACATTAATATTGTAGACAATGTCAGCTTTCCTGGCCCTCAAACCCCCATGTTTCACAATTCAGGAAAGTGCTCTACTGTTTTCATAAACCTAAAACTTTCTCCGCTAGCTGGAATAGTCTGATTAGAGAAGAACTCAATAATGATTCCTTACTTCTTACTTTATAAGGGAACTGCTCACTTGAAAGAGGAAAGTCTGAACCATACTGTAATACATTGTTTCTGGCACTAGTATCAAAGTAATCCTTGAAGCATCTGGCCAGTAAACTAGAATTAACAACAAAGCTTGTTTCATATGAAAGTCTCCTTGATTCTTCTTTTCCTCTGTAACATGGTGCAAAAATAAAGTGAAATAAATAGCACACAAAACTCATACTGAAATTCAAGCATTTTTATCTCATCTTCATAAAGATCATAAAAGGACATATGGACTTTGTACAAACACACAAGACAAACCACAATTTTATTCTGTTATACCACAAGATAATACAGATAACTATCAATAAACTGTGAAACAAAAATACTCAGTGCCTTCTTATAATAATTTTAAGACACAAAAACAAAGGGAACAGCGATTTTAGTTCCAAAGCACCATTTATAAAGTCTTCACAGAGAAAAACACTTTAATAGCTAAAGTTAGATTAGTGTAATGATTTAACATGCTTTCAGGAGGAAAATAAGTGAAAAGTTTTAAAATACTGAGATTATTGATGATTGATTGTACAATAATAAGTAAGTCTATTTTCATTGGAAACTATTACTAAGACATTCCAAGAAAAAAAGTTACAGGTACCATTTATAAGGCTAAAATGCTATCAGCTTCCGAGGAAAAGTTCTTCCTCCTCTAAGCTAGATCAGACCCATCTCATGCCAGTGCCACCTATACATACCACTTGTCTTTCAGGAATATTTCCTCTTGTGCCAGAGTTGAGCCTGAGCTAAACCCAACAGAAGAGCCTATTACTGAACCACATTTTCTTTGCAGGAAGGCAAAAGACAACAGAACATCCCTTTGGATGTCATTTTCTCTTCCTTCGACCACAGCAAAAGGCCAAAATACAAGTGAGCATTACTAATGAGCTTGTTATGCTTCCCACGAGCTAATTCATTGGGGAATACATTTTCCTTTAGCATAAATAATCCTTTGTCCCCAACAAAGATCCACAGTAAGAAGCTTCCAAGATCATTTTTTTTTTGAAAATCCAGCGGAGAAGCTGCTCCTATTAAAATGGAGTTCCACATCATCAGACAAGAGCTCTAACAGTTGGCTCTGCCAACCTCGAACAAAAGAAAGCTGAAATTATAAGGCGTGTGCAAATCAAGAACACTGACACATTCACAAAAGAGCTATTGCAGGAATGTTTAATAGTTGCACTTTTTATAGAAAATTCAACAAAATTAGTTTTATGAAAGAAATGAAGAATTTGTGCCCAAACATGCAATCACTTGAACTTTTCTAAAAGTCTTATTTAAAAAAAAAAAAATCATTCCCCTGTGTAACAAACAGGAAGAACTATTTTTAAAGTGACAAAAAAGAAACCCATCTGGATTACCTATGAAGAGAAAATTTTAATAACGTATTACTCAGACAAGTAACAATGTATCCTCATATGCAAAAAGCTATTATACACATTAATAGATGGTTTTGTTGGAAAACATTTACACACTGTGGAGACTGAATCAGTTAATCATCAATTACTTAATAAATCCTCACTATACTCCAGATAGGAAGAGACAGTGTTTGATAGATTCTAGGCAGTCAATATTCCCTTTCAAAATCATTTTTTATATATCAGGTATTTAATCTGGGACTGGTTAGTCCCAGTCCCAGATTGGTATCACAACCACAACTCTTGCATTTCACCCATTTTTATTACTGATTTTCCTCATTTCTAGCTTACCTCAAAGTCTTAGCCTCATATAAACCAATTCCAATGAATCAGTAGTCATGTATTGCAGATATATTTTAATTACCAACTCAGTGGACTTATCTGGCTTTTGTTCATCTTTCTTTATGTAGAAGCCAATTTCAATTATGTAACAGCCTTTGAACGTCTTTTCCCTAAGATTGGGGGGAGGGTGGGGAAGGAACACTTCTCCACTCTAAACTTTGTAGGAATCTTTCACAAGACAAATGTATGCACAGACTTTAAGTTTTAGTCTGGGAAATGTTAGAAACATCCACTCAAAACTTGACTAGTCAGGAGGTCCTCAAGTTAATCTGACACAAGATTCTTCACTACAATGTAACTTCAGACCATGGGAGAGAAATCCAAGCTGGGGATCTTAGCCCAGGGCAGTGGGCTCTGAAGAAGCGTACACTTTTATTCCTAAAATCATGATGAAGCAAACACCAGTGTCCTGGCTTCTGCTAGGTAGAAGAGTGGCAAAACAGAAGAAGAAAGAGAGGGAGGGAGGGAGGGAGGGAGGGAGGGAGGGAGGGAGGGAGGAAGGAAGGAAGGAAGGAAGGAAGGAAGAAAATAACAACACTGCTACTGACCCATCTATCCACTGAGCACTTGCGTACAGGATTACCAACAAGATACATAAGCTATAAGGATATGACAGAGGCCAATCTAATCGCCTAACAGAGAAAAATAGAAATTCTGTATCTATATCAAACACAATTCACATAGTTTTTAATGTGTACCAGCATAACTCACCACGAACACAGCACTATGGTAGTATAAAGTGTCAGACACATCTGGTTCTAAATCCAGCTCCAATGTATACTAGCAATATGGCTGGGGGAAGTCAACTTCTCAGAGCCTCAGTGTTCTCCTCTGAAAAATGAGGTATCATCACACCTTCACTGGCTGTTGTAAAAATAAAAGATGATACATATAAACTACCTTAAACACAGCTAGCACTTAATCGTTAGTATAATTCTTTGATGAGGAATAATTATACTTTAATATAATTTATGAAATTAACAAGACCAAATATGACTAGTAATACTCAGACATCATTAAACATAACTTGGAAAGCTTCTTTTACAAACCCCCAAATAAATACAGTGAGTGAACATAAAGGCTTTAAAATATCCACATTATAAGTGGAAGTTGGAATTCGTAATTTAAGATTCTCTACACTGGCCAAGTATGGCAGCTCACATCTGTAATCCCAGCTTCTTGGGAGGCCCAGATCAGAAAGATCACAGTTCAAGACCAACACAAAAAATTGGAGATTCCCATCTCAACAAACCAGGGATGGTGGTGTGTGCCTGGCTCCATGGCTTTGTAGGATGATCATGTTCCAGGCCAGCCCCCAAAATATAAGACTCTACTGAAAAGTAGGAAAACAGATTTGGTGAGAAAAACAAAACAAATAAAAAAAAACAACAACAGTGCTTCTCTAGGAAAAATTAGTTGTCTGTCTTTTTCAGGTGTTTTTACTTATAGAAGAAATGTGACAGTAAAACTTAGGAAGCAGCCCCGTAGTAGAGAGACGTCTGATGGAAGACTTTTTGTGATATTATTAATTATTCATTGTGTGATCTGAATTGATACATAATTTTGCTCTTTACTCAACATGTCCAAAGTAAAATACAGTGATTATTGGTCAACCAGTTCAGTTGGTACCAGCAAAATGAGGTGCCTAATATACCAGATGAATCACTAAGAAAATCCACGGCTAAAGCTGGTGCACAGGCAGAGATTTCAAGAAGAGGATAGAACAATTGTACTAAGGCAAGGGCCAAGATTTCAAAACAATGTACTGCTCAGGAATCCAGATGACTGCCCCATCAACACACAGGTTTTTCTTGCATTTTAAACTGCACCAAAATAATGGCTCCCAAAGATGTCTATACCTTAACTCCCTGTACCTGGGAAACCATGACCTTGGGAGGCAAAAGGGACCTTGAGATGGGATAGCCTGGGGACCCAATGCAATCACAAGAGTTCTGATAGGCAGGTTGCAAAAAAAAAAAAAAAAAAGCCCTTCAAAGAAGACAATGGAAGGACAGCAACAGAGAGACTGTCTTGATGCCAGAGAGTCAGAGGGAGAGATCTGAGATGCTACATTGCTGGCTGTGAAGATGAAGAAGAAGCCAAAGGGTGAAGTGCTGATCTAGAAGCTGGAAAAGGCAGTGGACCTCATAGAAATCACTCATCTGTTGATAATCTTTGCTTTTATACTGACATTTTCTGAATGTGACCTTTGGCAAGGTTCTAGCCTCAGCCACATAATTTTATATTACATAGAATTATTGTCATACAATGTTGTGGGATTCAAAATTTAAGTCGAACTTAAAATCAGTTCCCCTGCACAGACAATGGACTACAATACTTCATGAGAAATATGCATTACACTAATACAAGGAACTGTCAGAACAATATCTAATTGTTCATTGAGAGTAAACAGCTCAAATAGCTCATAGCACATTCACAGGATACCTTTATTTGGCCACATGAAAGAATAAGGGAGCTAGAGCTCCTGATATTAAAAAATTATATATGATGATATATGAACAAGTTACCTTAAGGCACTATATAATGCCACTGGGACCAAACTGTTTTTCTAAATTATAAATGTACATAAAAAATTTCTAAACCAATTTTATTTTTGGAATAAAAAATATAAACAAGTCAAAAAGCTAGAGATAGAGCTTCGTGGTAAATTGCTTTCCTACCTTGCATGAAGCCCTGGGTTTGATCTCCAGTACTGCAAAACCATATCCACATATGTGTGTATGTATGTACATATAAACAAGTCATCCATCAAGGGAGAATAAAGTTGAGGGTATTATGTTTATCATTCTGTTTAAAGTAAGCTCTTTGGCTAGATACTGGAGGCTCTCTATTGTACAACTAGCAACTCAAAAGCCCAGGATTTGAGGATGGAAGTTCAAAGACAATCCAGGCAGAAAAGTATGTGAGAGTCTTATCACTGGTTAGCCAGTAAAAAGACAGTGAGAGTACAAGGCCCTGAGTTCAAGCCACAGTACACATATAAACAAACAAACAAACAAATAAATAAAGTAAGCACTTTACCATAGACTGCATTTATGCTGGGTAAAATAGTTAAGCAGCAGTCTCTCCTTAGTCCATCAGTAATATCTAGCACATAATGCTTATTGGGGCTTGAACTCTGGGCTTGGGCACTATCCCTCAGCATTTCAGCTCAAGGCAAGCGCTCTACCACAGAGAGACTTCCTGTTTTCTAGTGGTTTATTGGAGAAAAGTTTCCTTTTATTACATTCTAATTCTTTGTAAATTTGTAACTTGTTTATGAAATACTCAGTAACTTTCTGTTAATCAAAACACTCTTAAGGGTAACAATAATAAAATGAGAAAACTGAACTTTTAGAAAGAGACACACTAAAAAAAGTACAATGAGAATTACCACATTTCTTGTGAGCATTAGTTTGGAGGTACTTCTGTTACAATTACAATTAAAAGTAAGAAAAGTCAATGTGAAAAAAAATGACTAACTCAAAATTCTTTCACCCTCAAATCCAGGGTGTATCACACAGCTCAGTAGTATGTATAGCAAATCTAATCAAAGTATGGAAGGCAACAAATACTAAGAAGAAAGAAAAGTCCAACAGGGTTGGCTATCTTAATTTTGTCTTTATTTTCCTCCGCTTAAAAAAATTACTGAAGTAACTGAAACTTTTCCTCTTCTCTTTGAACCTGAGATAGTACCAAAAGGAAAGAAAGTGACTACTTAAAAAGAACATAAGGAACAAAAGCTAAATAAGAGAATACAAATGAGAGAACATTACTTCTGACTCCAAACATCATTCAGTTGATTTAGTTTTATTTTTACTGGTAGCAAAAACAACTGACATTTTTATTCTTGTAAACCTCATGACAAAGCTAATTCTCTCTTCATTTCATGGATTCATTCATTTACTCATTTATGCCAGTGCTGCAGCTTGAACTCAGGGCCTAAATGCTATTTCTTAGCTTTTTATGCTCAAGACTGGCCCTCGACTACTTGAACAACAGCTCTACCTCTAGCTTTTTGATGGTTAACTGGAGATAAAGAGTCTCACAGACTTCCCCACCTGAGCTGGCTTTGAACCTCGCTCCGACCTGAGATTTCAGCCGCTTGAGTAGCTAGGATTACTGGCATGAATCACCAGCACCCAGCTTATTATTTCTAAGTATTTTTTAACTACTGCCCACAGCAGAAATGAATTTGTGTCATACAAATAACCCGGTCCAGGCAAGTTGCTTCCTAATAATAATGGAAGGCAAAAGTTGTGTGAGGCAGCAAAGAAAGTTTGCATGCTGTCTGCAGTGAGTCTGCTCCCTTCTGCCTGGACCTGCTAAGCTCCTTCTACTTCTCTGAGCATTAGTTTCCATACGCATTAAATGGAATAACACCAACTAGATGGCAGTGTGGCTAAGAAGTTTAACAATAACACAAGTAAAGTCTTAGAACACTACCTGGCATGTCCTGGGTAATCAGGTCTGATAAAAATCCTGTGTTCCAGATGTGATTTTAAGTGCTCGATATGCATTGACTTGATCAGTGAATGGTAATTATCTCAATAACGTTACCTTCACCTTCTGCTTCTCCCCATCTTTTATACAGTTTATAACTTCTAATCCAAATTGAATAGCACAAAAATAGTCATCGTTGCGTGTCAGACAAATGTGCTAAACTAGTTCTATGGATTATTTTTGCTTAATCCTCACATCAATACTGTAGAGACTATTCTTAACCTTCTTTTACAGATTAGGAAATTGAGGCTTAGAAAGATTAAACAACTTGCCTAAGGTCACACACTTGGTATAAAGTCTCATTTTAAGTCTTCACACGCTTAGCAATAATTACCCTACTGAAAAGGAACACTTCCTCAGCGGAGCGCCGCTGGCTCACGCCTATAATCCCAGCTACCCAGGGGCTGAGATCTGAGGATTGGGGTTGGACGCCAACCAGGGGGGTGAGAATGAGGAGTTCGTGAGACTTCATCTCCAATTAATCACCAAAGGAGTTAGGAGTGGAACTCTGGTTCAAGCAGTAGAGAGCCAGCTTTGAGCAAAACAATTGAGAGAGAGCACCCAGGCGGCCTTGAGTTCAAGCCTCAGACAGCGCACGTGCACGCACGCACACACACACACACACACACATCACCACCACCACCAATAAACACACACACAACAAAAACCAAAAAAAAGCAAAACCAACACCAACACCAAAAACCCACTTCCTGTAACTCAGGGACGTCAGCCCGGGTCAGCTGGTCTGCATGATCGCTCCTCGAAACGGATGAGTCAGGTGAGCACCAGCAGATCCATCTACCCCGAGCCTCATCGGAGTTCCCGCCCGCCCGAGGAGAACCCCGCGTGCTGAAAACATTCCAGACACTCATCCCGTCCGGCCAAGGGGGGCGATCCGATTGCTCACGAACTACTTATTTTCGGAGAGAGTAGTTATTAGCACACTCCTCCACACCAGCAAAACCTTAACCCTGACATACTCCGAGCTGGGGGGAGCAGGGGGGGGGGAGGAAGGACCGGGCCAATCAAGTGATCATTTCAATCCCTGGACGGTCCCGCACCCGGCAGGGTCCGCACTGAGGAGCGGAGCGCGGTGCGAGGTCCGGCAACGTTCCCCAGTTCCGCAGTCCGGGCGACGCGGGCCCCGCGGGCCCCGGGAAGGCGGAGAGCTCGGGCCGGGGGTCAGAGGCTTTCCCGCCCCCGCCCAGGGCGACGGTACAGAATCTCGTGACCCTGTCGGCGCCGCGCTCGGGGATGAAGGTGCCCCGGCTGCGGGCTCGGCTCCCGGCGCGTGGTTAAGACAGCACGGGTAGCGGCTCCCCGCGCACCCCGACTCCAACACCCCTCACCCGCAGGCGCCCGGCCCCGCCCCGCCGCCCCCACACACCTGCCGCCCCCCTCGCCCACCCGGAGTGGGCAGGGGGAAAGGCCAGCGCAACGGGACTGACGGACACTCGCCACCAATCAGAGCACGCGACTCTCGCAGCCAGCCAATCGTAAAACTTCTCCGGGGCCCACCGAACCTCCCTCCATACCAGGACTCCGCAGAAGCTTGAGGCCTCGGGCTGAGGCGCAAAACGCCTGGGAACAGGGATGAGAAGTGGGCGAGGAAAACAGAAGGCGACGTAGGAAGTCACTCACCAGGCCCGGCGCGAGAGGTCCACGTCCCCCGACAGGACACTTCGACTCAATCAGTGCTGGGCCGGAGACACGCCCCTGACAAACTGCCGCGCGGCCGCCGCCGCCGGCCGCCTCCAGGCCCTCAGGGTTCGCCACCGAGTGCCGCCCGCCTGTTTTGAAGGAGCCAATCAGGACGTGAGGGCGTGGTCATGAGGCCTCGCCCCCACGCACTCCGGGTAGGCGTGGTCCGGAGACCCGGCGCGGTCCCCGCGGTCCCTCGGGATGATCCACTTGCTCCGCAGTTGACCTGCCCGGTCTGGAAGCTTTTGGTGGCCTAGCCCTCGCTTTTAACTCAGAGAACAGTGACTCAGTAAGAGTTCCTGGCCTTCCCGGGCCCCTCGATGACAGCGACAGTCCCCGTTTGTCCTGACCTCTTAGGGATGGCTACTTAGCATCCCAGGTCCTGCTGTTTTATCCGATCTGTTAAGTGCTGTTCCGGAACTGAATCACCTCTTGTCCTGACTGTGCCACTGGGTCCAGTTCCAAGGCAACCCAGCAGGTATGAGGGTCCTGAGCAGAAGCTTTTCTGGAAGAAGCCCCTCTTCCAGGGGTAGCAGAGCAGGAGAGGATTCCGTAGTTTCAGATGAGACCCCAGCTGCAGCAGAAGGACGTGTGCTTTTCATTCAGGAAACGAAGGGCAGGAAGTAGTGGGTGGGAGGAGGCTGGATGTCCAAGCAGCAAAGGAACAGTGACAGCGTTACCAGCAATTCTCGGCTCTGTGGCTACTCTTTTAAGTGGCTAGTTAATTTATAGAATGGAAATCACTTACTAAAAGCCAGGAGTTCTGAGTTTTAGGTCCCTGCCCTCAGGGTTAATGCTGCTACCTTTGTCAAAGCTGTCACCTCTCTGTTAATGCTTAGTTTCCATCTCTAAAGAGTGGGGAGGGAACTGAAATGATGATCTGGCCTTCATACTAAGGTTGCTTGCTCACTGCCTGGCTAATGCCAAGCCCTGAGTTCAAATCCCGGTATCACCAAAAAAATTAAATATTACTAAAACTAAAATAAATATTGTTTGTTGAAGAAAGTAAAATGAAGACCACGTCCACGCTCAGATTGTTCAGTATCCATAGCAAAGACTAAATGAAAGTCTGTGAACAAGGGAACACTTGGAACTGTACATACTATCAGACAAATTTTGTGGTGAGGCTTTAAACTGAATTGGATGAACCCTAACATCAAAACATGTACACTTTGCTAGAAAATCATGTCAATTGTGGTTCAGTCCTTAGCACTATAAAAAATTAGAAAAGCAAAAAATTACGGCATACACCAAATGTTTGATAAATTATTTGTTGTAAGATATTTTTTACCTTACATTTTTGGTGCCTAAATATTTGACTATCTTTCATTAAAAATTAAAACTGCCGATGAAGCTGTGGTATTCACTGAACACTATTATTGAAAACGAACTGTGCAACCTGTAGTATGAATGGAAGGGAAAAACTGGGAGAAAGTACCTATAAAAATTGAAGAACAGTGTGATACAGAGACCTAAAATCTGTACAAGTCACTCTTCAAATCAGTGCACTTCACTGGCTAAATATGGGATTGGGTAAAGTGTTCCCTTCTGAATTATTTGACTTTTGTTGCTCTTCTCAACTTTATATAAATTCCCCTTGTTTCTTTCTCCACCTCACTTTTACGTTGAATTTCAGTTACTCTTCCATGCCTTAAGCAAACTGACCATCTTCTTAAGCAAACTGACCATCTTCTTACCCTGACTTTTAACACTGTAATTAGTAATTGAGGGTTTCACTCCATATGCTGCAATCTCCTGTCATATACCTGGCTTTCTAATTGGTGGTTAGGTTAATGGCCATGTTTTAAAGGCTGACTCTTTACTTGAAATTGGCATAGTTATAACATGCCAAACTTACCTGTTTGCTTCCATCAGACCATAGAGTCTATTAACTCTGATTTCAATAGGAAGAGGCTTGGAAATGTGTATTTTGAAAGTTATTGCAATAGTCATAATCATTCATCTAAGAAGTTCTTTGAACTAAAAGGGTCTCCTTTTAAAAAAATTGTAAATAGAAATAAAATTTGACTTTTTCACAACCCTACAAGAATGTTGGTAGCACTTAAAATACTCTGTAGTTGATTTTTACTTTGCTTATGATTGGTTTCTGAGTTGTGTTGCATTTTGGGATTTCTGAAAGTTTTTTTAGTGTGTGTGTGTGTGTGTGTGTGTGTGCATTTAGTCTTCAAAATTGTTGAACATCAACCTATGGAGTATGCTTATAATGATAACGATGGCTGTTGTTAGTATGGAAGAGTTGTGTTATATCTGTGTAATGGATTAGATACAAAGCCCCTAACCTGAGTATATCTGGAACCTCAGAATATGAACTAATTGCAAGAGCCTTTACAGAAGTAATGAATTAAGATTGAGCAGTGCTGATGGCTCATCTCTATGATCTTAGCTACTCAGAAGGCTGAGATCAGGAGGATCACAGTCTGAGGTAAGCCGAGGAAAAAAGATTCCATCTCAACAGGCACAGTAACATGTGCCTGTCACCCCAGCTGTGGCAGGAAGTGCAAAATAGGAGGATCTAATTCCTGGCCAGCATGAACATAAAAGTATGACCCTATCTCAAAAATAACCAGAGTACAAAGGTCTGGAGGCATGACTTGAGAGATAAGAGCGCCTACCTGGCAAGTACAAAGCCATGAACATCAATCCCCAGTACCTCCCAAAGAGAGTAAGAGAGACACACAGACAGAATAGAAAGGAACAAATACAACATGTGTGTGTGTGTGGACACACATGCATGAACTTACACACACACTCACACATATACACACACAAGTCCATATGAAGACAGAGATATGCATTGTACCACATGTATGAACCAAGGAATTCCTTGTATAAACCAAGGAATGATGGGAGTAGCCAGAATCTGGAAGATCAAGGGGAAATTTTTTTCTTAGAGCCTTTAGAGAGGTCGACTCTATGGACACTTCAATTTTAGACTTCTGGCATCCAAAGTACAAATGAATGAATGCTTTCTGCTGCCAACCCTGTGGTATTGCAGGAGCCTGAAGAAATAAAAATGGCCTATATCTGGAGAGAGAGAGAGAAAACTCTTAACAAAATTCCAAGAACAACAACATAGAGATGTACTCCTCTCTGCTGCACTCCATCTATGAAACTTGGTCACAAATATCATCAGGCTCTCCTGGAAACTATGTTATTTCTAATTGGCTTTTCATCCATGTATAAAGTGTCATCACATTTAGTTATATGAGATAGAAAAATCCTCTAAAGGGTGGGGGCGGGAAGTGTAGTTGTGGAGGTGGGAGGGAAGGGCTGGTAGGGGAAAAACAAAGGAGGCAACAATGCTTGATAGGAAATGTACTCATTACCTTGCTCATGTAATTGTAACGCCTCTGTCCAGTATTTTCACAATAAAAATCTTATTAAAAAAAGAAAAGAAAAATCCTCTAATAAAATAACATATTGGCTTATGTTTAAAAAGTTCTTAGGACAGAACTCTCTAACAGCAGGTCAAGTATGATGTAAGGTTTTAAATACTATCCTCTTGAGATTTGCAGCTGTTCAAGGCAAGCTCTTCTCGTGGAAAACAGCAGAAGTGCAAATGCAGTGAGAGCAACAGGTGATGTCTCCTAAGCCCTGGGCTCTGAACTGGCACAGTGTCCCATATGGCCGCATTCCACTGCCCAAAGCAAGCCACATGAACACAAGTCCACATGGGCAGGCAGGGATGTATGAGCCCCTGCGATATAAAATGTACAGTACAAAGGGCAAAGCACATACTTCTTGTCATAGGGAGGGAATAAAGAATTCTGATCATGAACATAGCACAGATGACGAAATATCTGCCAGTGCTTACCTCTTAAAAAATATCCCAGGAAAAATATCTCATTTTCTTTGAATGAATCATGTGCTCAGTTCTAAACCACTCACTGTGACCCAGGATGTATGATGCTCTGATGGGTTATGAGTGAATCACACTGCCTACTGGGGAAGCTTGGAGGGAAATGAATTCTACCTAAAACACACGGACGATGTGAAAGGGGGGAGAGGGGGGCAGGGAGATCCCCTGAAGAAATTTGAATTCTCTTACCAAAAGTAAAGGGAGTAGATGCTGAGTGTCCCCAAAATAACAAATAGCCACAAAAGTCAGCTAATATCCAAATGCAGTATGTGACAATATACTGGACTTATTCTATTCATGATAGGCGGGAAAAGGAGTAATTTGTAATTTAATTTTTTAAAAAGCAAAATTCTGCTGTAGAATCAGTGAAGGAAATCAAATTATATTATTATTTAAAAATTTGGTGATATTGTGTTTTGTTGGTTTGTTTTTTTGGTCCAGTTGTGGGGCCTGAACTCTGGGCCTGAGCACTGTCCCTCAGCCCTTCAGCTCAAGGCTAGTGCTCTACCACATGAGCCACAGCACCACTTCCGGCTTTTTTTTCTTTTTGCTTGTGTGGTGCTGAGGAATTGAACCCAGGGCCTCATGCATGCAAGGCAAGCGCTCCACCACTGAGCCACCTTCCCAGCCCTTGTTTTTGTTTTTGTTTTGTTTTGTTTTTGGGTCCGGTCATGGGGCCTGAACTCTGGGCCTGGGCGCTGTCCCTCAGCTCTTCAGCTCAAAGCTAGCGCTCTACCACTTGAGCCACAGC
>NW_012267219.1:32791376-32814478 GCF_000151885.1 Dipodomys ordii | reverse complement strand
GCCTGGGCGCTGTCCCTCAGCTCTTCAGCTCAAAGCTAGCGCTCTACCACTTGAGCCACAGCGCCACTTCCGGCTTTTTTCTTTTTGCTTATGTGGTGCTAAGGAATCGAACCCAGGGCCTTGAGCATGCAAAGTAAGTGCTCTACCACTGAGCCACCTTCCCAGTCCCCCCTTGTTTTTGTTTTTAACACTTGTGAGTCAGGCCCTCTACCACTAGAGCCACAGTACAGCTGGTACTGTGGTAGCTGGTGTCTAATTCTCCACAACAAAAAAACAACCAAAACTTCGAAACCGTTTTCTCATATCTAGTATTAGAGTTCACTATTAGTGAACTATTATTACACAAATAAACTGTCTACAGTGCTGATGTGAGCTAGAATATCTCCACCGTGAGAGAATCATGCTATAGCTAGATCAACTCAGCAGGAAGTCCTGAACGCACAGGGCAGATCTTAGGGAGGTACACTATGGTCTGAATATTTGTGCCCCCATTCATAGTTGAAATACTAACCTGAACAAAGGAGATGAGAGCATTTAGTAAGTGATTGTCAAGAGGGTGGATCCCTAGAAAATGGGATGAGTGCCTTTATACAAGAGACCCAGCTGGGCGTTCTTAGCTCAGGCCTGTAATCATAGCTACTCAGGAAGCTGAGATCGAAGGATTGTGGTTCCACTCCAGCCTGCATAGAAATGTCTGTAGGACTCTTCTCTCCAATTAACCACCAGAAAACTGGAAGTGGATCTGTGGGGGCAAAGTAGTAGAGCACTAGCCTTGAGCACAAAAGCTCAGGGACAGCAAAAATTACATATATATATATATATATATATATATATATATATGAGACCTGGAGAGCTACTTAGTACCTTCTACCACAATTCATGAAGCAGACCTTCATCGAAAACCAAATCTGCTGGTGACTTGATCTTTAACTTCCCAGACTCCCAAATTGAAAGTGATAATTTGCTGTGGGTTATAAGTTAACCATTTTTTGCTTGTTTTTGTTTGTTTGGCATTTGATAACAGCAGCCTAAATGGACTGAGGATGAAAAAAGCCTGGGTTTAACAATTGACCTTTGGGGACCGGTAATGACTATGACGCAAGGCTATTCTATACTGTAGGATATGTAGCAGTACTCCTCAACTCAGCCCACTAGATACTGATAGTTGTCTCTAACCTATAGTGGTAACACCTTCAGCTGTAAAATAGAGGGAGAAAGCAAAGAAACCCCTACATATGCCTTTCTCTCATTGTTTCCTTTATCCTTTGGCTTAAAAGAATACAAGACTCTAAGAAATGAATTTTACCTATAAATCTAGAAGGCATGTATGTATGTATGTATGTATGTATGTATGTATGTTTTTGAGGTTTGAAACTCAGGACCTTTCTACCTGCTAGTCAGGGACTATATACTTGAGCCATGCCTAGGCTTCAATTATTTTTTTCAGATCCAGTCTCATACTATCTGTCCAGTTTGTGTGGGTGTGTGGGTGGGGGTGTTTTCAGTTCTCTACCTTGCATTTTAGATTTATGTGTCTCACAAAAATTCAGCTGGAATCACAACACTCTGGTACCAACTGTGTGGGTGTATACTTCCACAAGAACAACAACAAACTGGTTCTGATGGCAGCTGATGTCCTGAAGTGCAGTTCAACTAAGTCTCAGGTCACAAATCTCAGGTTGACACCTGGACTGACCATCCAGTTCTGAGAGGGGTAGGACCTTCTCCCCACCTCTCTCTCTCCTCCAACATTCTCCTCCTAAGACCCAGCAATTCTCTAGAATAGTTCAGAAAATTCAAGAAAATCAGTCTGTTCACAATGATCAGTCGCTTGATTGTTTCAAAGGCAATTTGTTTGCTAGCTTATCCCAGGACAGAGAACTCCATAAATGGTGTTACCAGTACACTCCCCCCTTCCCCCCAGCTACCCACATACCTTGTTCTGTGCATGACTTCCATTTGACTGCTCTTAACTTGCCAAATATGCTTGCCCTATCTCATTCCCTTTTCCACAGACTATTTTTATATTTTGCTAAATAAAAAAATACATATATCCTTTATGTATTTCCAGGGATCCTTTGCATTTTAATACAAAAACTCTTTGCTTGGTAGCTCCAGTTTGGCTGAGTTCAGGAGGAAGGGAGATTTAAAGCTATTATTTATAGAAGGTGTTTTATTGTGTTACCAAAGGATAATGGGGAGAAGAATGTAGCAGTAGAACAATGAAAGAAGGAAATGAATGAATTCCGGCTGGGGGTGAGGGGGGTGGGAGAATGTACCACAGCTGTGCACCCAGCTGTAGAAGTGTTTTCAAAAAGTGAAAGAAATGAAAAACAATAAATCCAATGTACTGAAGCCAGCAGTGAGCACTTTTAAGAGATAAGAAAATGTCCTCACATCTAATGGCATTGGCATGCTAAACAGAGAGAGGGATGGCTTGGGGGAATAGTTTAGTGAAATGTCAAGGAAAACAAAATGGTCCTGAGGTTATTAAAACCAAGTGAGTATTTGCCATAACTTCTTCAGGGTTGGGACAATCCCCAGTTACATTCTGAGAGTTTATCTATTGCTAACTGAGCCTTACACTCACCCCAGCAAATTCAAAAAGATACCTTTCATCATCGAAAGAAATGCTTGTTCCCATGGAAAAGCCTATTGCCATAATGTTCCGTTTATTGCCAAAATTGAGCACAACTCTTTAATAAAATATATGCAATATGGTAAGATGGAGAACAAGATGATTTTTTTCCCCTAGTTTAATAAGTAGAGTTGAAGTAACCATCAATTTAATTAGGCAAACAGGGCATGCCGATTCCAATGTAGTACTCCCTGAAGCCTGGCAAAATATAGTGTAGGGAAAATAATTCTGTCTAGTTCGTATTTGCAATTGTGGAAGTTATATAATTACTTCATAAATATTCATCAAGATTCTTGAGGAAAACCAAGTACAAATGAAATAAAGGAAAAACATATATGAGATTTATATTACAAGGAAGAAAAGAAGCCAGGCCCTCCACCTCCCTTGGGATGCGGGTCACTGTACATCCCAGATCTCACAGAGGAGTGGCGTGAATTTGTGGTCATTCACTCTCCATGACATCAGCATCTCCGCGTGGTGATGATTGAATGTCCGCAGTTCAGTCAAGCGACCCAGGAGGCAGGCGAAGTGTTGAGGGTTTTCAGGTTGGTGAATCTTGCACAATTTTTGTAGCACATCAAGCAGAGGTTCCTGGAGCTTCTCTACTGCCTCTCTGTCCTTTATGTATTGTCGATCTGTGTTGGAAAATAAAATAGCAACATAAAAGGAAGGACGGAAGGGCTGACATCGGTCAAGATGTGTGGTACTCATAAACTGACATGTTAGATTAAAACCCCCTCTTATAATGATGTAAAGATAATTTTTAATGGAAAAGAAGGAAGCAAATAATTTTTGTATTAAAATGCAGAGGATCCCAAGAAGGAAAGAAGGAAGGAAGGAAGGAAGGGAGTGAGGAAGGAAGGAAGGAAGGAAGGACAGAAGGAAGGAAAAAGAGAGGAGAACATTCATTGGGTATAATTTTGGAATGCTAACTTTTTTGAAAGTACATTTACACATGTTGTACCCTTTACAAAACCTGTATAAAATGTTCGATTTAATAAATTTATGCACACATGCGCATGAATGCACACTCCTCCGCATGCACACACACATGCAAATTTTCATGAAACCACAGAACACCCAATGCTCTCTAGAAACTTCACAATAAAATCCTTAGATAGTCACCCATAGTTTAGCACCAGCATGCTTTCTGGTAGGTCTCTTCTTAAGTGTAGAATTGTTGGGTCATAGGGATCTACATGCATAATTTCTGCCAAACAGATTTCCTTTTACATCATAAGTCTGTTTCTAATTATAATAATCTATAAAACAGTAAAAACTACCTTCTGTCTCAATATCATAAAAATTTGCTTTCAACTGAGCACTGGTGGCTCATGCCTATAATCCTAGCTACTCAAGAAGCTGAGATCTAAGGATCATGGTTTGTTGCCAGACTGAGCAGGAAAGTCCCTGAGACTCTTATCTCCAATAAACCACTAAAAAGCCAGAAGTAGAGCTGTCGCTCAAGTGGTAGAGTATTAGCCTTGAGCCAAAAAGCTGAGGACAGTGGCCAGGATCTGAGTTTAAGCCCCAGAACTCGCACCAAAATTAAAAAAAAAATGCTTTCAAGTTAACTTTGTAGTGATGTTTTAAACATCATGAGCATGATATTACTTGCTCCCAATAATAACTTTAAAAATAGTCAACTTTAAGCTGACTCTGGAGGTGTATATGTCTGTCTCCTATCACTTTTTTTGGGGGGGGGTCTGGTCGTGGGGCCTGAACTCTGGGCCTGGGTGCTGTCCCTCAGCTCTTCAGCTCAAGGCTAGCTCTCTACCACTTGAGCCACACAGCTCCACTTCCAGCTTTTTTCTTTTTGCTTATGTGGTGCTGAGGAATTGAACCCAGGGCCTCAGGCATGCAAGGCAAGCACTCTACCACTGAGCCACCTTCCCAGCCCTGTCTCCTATCACTTTAAGTAATTAACTCTTTAATTTTATGTACAGAGATATTCAACATTGTTTAAAACAAGAAAATTGGAAGCACACTGCTATATAAACGTATTTATTAATGATTACGAATACAATTGTACATCTATTCAACAGAATATAATACACACTTTACAACAAACTTTCATAAGAACACTTTTCTATTTTTTGAAACAGTCTCATGATGTAGCCCAGGCTATCCTCAAACTCATGATCTTCCTGCCTCAACTTCCTAGTTCTGAGATTACAGGCATGGGCCACCATGCCCAACTTATCAGTATGATTTGTTAATAACTTGGAAAATGATTTTTGAGGAAATCTGAATGTTTTAAAGAATCACATTCTCTATTACATTATACATTTTATAATTTCATTGATACCCTATTCAAATGACAGTAACTTAGAAAAGACTTCCCTGGTGAGGCCAAAAAGTGAACGCTTCTGAACTGTTGGTGGGAGTGTAAACTTGTTCACCCACATCGGAAAGCAGTGTGGAGGTTCCTCAAAAAAACTACACATAGAGCTCCCCTATGGCCCAGCAGTCCCACTTTTGGGCATTTACCCAAATGTTCACAAACAAGACCATACTAAAGCTACCAGCACAACTATGTTTATCACAGAATTACTCACCATAGCTAAGATATGGAACCAACCCAGATACCCCTCAGTAGATGAATGGATCAAGAAAATGTGGTGTACACACACACACACACACACACACACACACACACACACACACACATATATAATGGAATTCTATACTTCCATCAGACAGAATGACACTGCCCTATTTGTTAGGAAATGGAAAGACTTGAAAAAAATCATATTAAGTGAAATAAGCTAGACCCAAAGAAACATAGTTTCTATGGTTTCCCTTATTTGTAATAATTAGTATATATCTAGGATAATCTTAGCAGAGGAGCAGAATAGCTCAGTAGCTATGTACATATGACCATAGAAGATGATGCTAAGTGAAATTAACTTCAAGATGTGGACACAAGAGATTTTTCTTTGTTATTGTTTGTAATGTACTATATGGTTTCTTGTTTCTTTTGTATGTTCTCCCTCATATGTGTATATATATATATATATATGGTATATCCCTGTTGTCACTATACTTGATTTTGGTACCCTGGTATTGTATATATGTTTATTTGGATTAGGGAAGGGAAGGGGAACAACAGAATGGTGAGACAAAGGGCTGGGGGGAACCAATGCAACAGCAATATACATAAGACAATATGTTGGAAATGATCTGTCTAACTTGGAGAGGAATTGTGGGGAGGGAAAGTAGGAAAATGTGAGGGCAGGGGTAAGAAGTTTGACAAGAAATGTACTTATTACCTTACTTATGTAACTGTAACTCCTCTGTACATTGCCTTGACAATTAAAAACAAGAGGAAAAAAGAGAGCAGGCTAATAGGGAAGCAGAGATACGAGGTGCTTATGTGATGGATCATATTAAGCAAATACATGAATTAATGGAGTAAGTAAATATGATGATAATAATAGGAGTCATTAGTTTGTCTAGAAAGCATTAGCAAACATGATAATTGCCAAGACTTCAGAAAAAAACCCAGAGATAATAGCTTAGAATTAGAATTATTGATGTGAACTTGGTTTTCAAATTTAACACATAAGTGAGTGCAGAAATATGTAGAATATAAATGTCAGTATGGCCACTGTGAGTGAACAGAAGCAAGGATATACAAATATCAATGCTATCAATGCACAGAATTTGGTTTAAAAATGCCATTTTCCATCAACAGAACTTAAGGCCTTATGAAAATAGTCAAAGAACACTGGAAGTACGTGAAAAGGACTCAACAATCAACTCACTGGGACAAATTTTGGTCAATTTGAGAAATAATAATTCTATTAAAGAATACAGAGTGAAGTAGGAATCTACACTGATTTCAAAAGAGCTATATAAAGATGGAGGAGAAAGAAAAGCTTCTGCAAACAATAAAACTCCAGATAATAAACATGAAGAAAGGAAAAGAAAAGCCTTCCTTGATTACCAGTGAAAATATCATTCTCTTGCCACTTTCTTTCCTTAGCAAAAAAAAGATAACACTCATTCTATTTTAGTAATATACACCACCTCCTGAAAAGAATATTTTTATTTGATTCTTCATTTATCATCAGCCTCACCACCCTAGAATGAGGGCTCTGTGAGAGTTGCACTCTATTGCATCCCAATGTCTGGAACCATCATTAGAACATAGTGGATATTCAGTAAGCGTTGAATACAAGAAGGTGATGTTTAGAAACAAGACTGAGAGATGCATCCAAGAGCTAACAATTATCCCATTCAAATAATAGAGTTATTGGCTGTTTTTTCTTTTTACTTATGTGGTTCTCAGATTTTCTTTAATAATCACCATGACTTGATGTTGAACAAACAACAACTAGAATAGAAATTAAAATGCAACAGTGAACTTACCTGGAGAGAGGATGACAATTGCTGTCAATAGAGCATATTCCTCTTGGGTCATTTTCAATTCACCAACACTTTTATAAAAACTGAACATAGGTGTTATATATTCATCAGAGATACCTGTGTGAAAACATTGAGAAACTTCAGTTACTGTAAAGTTTTTCAGTCACTGAAAAGCAAACAAATGGAAACCTACTATATAACAGATATACATAATAATAGCTACCTCATTTGCACATAGTCAAGTAATTACTGTATATCATAGACGTCCTGCAAAACAAACATTTCACAGAAGACCAAATATAGCCTAAGCAGTGATTTCACCAGGTGCAGTGGCTCATGTTTGGAACTGCAGTTAAAGGCCACCCCCCATGCAACAAAAGTTAGGGAGAGCTTATCTCAAAAAACAAGCCAGATGTGGTAATACATTTCTATAACCCCAGGTACATGAGAGATGTAGAGGAAGGGAGAAAGGAAAGAAGGTAGACAGGCATGATCATTTTCTAGATGGCACTCAATCTTTTTAATATTAACATCTATGGCATCCAATATAACTAAAAAGTTGCTGTTCTTCAGTCCAGAATTATTAACAGCTCCAGCACCATTAAACAAATTGGCAAGGTTTTTGTTTTTTGACAGTATAGGGTTTAAACTCGAGTTTTAATGTTTGCTAGGTTTGTGCTTTGTGATTTGTACTCTATCTCCAACCTCTAGTTGTTTATGAGATAGGGCCTCATGTTTTGGCTAGTCTGGACTGAACCATGATCCTCCTATTTATACTTCCTGCCATAGCTGGAATGACACCACTGTGTGGAGCCTCCCAAACATGTTGCCAAGCTGACCTCAAACTTTGATCCTCCCAATCTCAGCCTCCCAAGCAGGTAAGATTACAGACCTGATCAACTGAATCCAGCTGGGTCGGGATTCTTTCGAAAGGACACTGAGCCAAGCCTATTGACCCACTGTCTACCAGATGCTGGTACTTGGAAATTCTCTTCAAATATGGAATGTCCAAGACCAAAGACATCATGTACAGAAGAACCAAACCCTCCCAACCTTCCTCCAAATCTACCCCTATCTTGGAATTCCCATTCTCCATGACTAATGTCTTCATCTACCAGCTGCCTACGCCTGGAAACTGAATTTCAGGTGCTTAGTCCTATAGATTCTTCTACTTATTCCCCATTCAACTGTCACTCCCTCCTGGCTCCACAGCCCCTGGCACTGACCTACTTTAAGCACCATCTCTAGTCACGTGGATTACTGTACCTCCCTTCTCTCTGTCTTCCTGTCTTCAGTTTATTCCTCCCATCATCTTCTATCTAGATACCAAAGTAACTTCGCTAAAATTCCAATGACACGCTTTCTCCTCTACCTCATACATGCCTTCAAACACTCTCGATGCTTTTTGGCATAGGTTTAACCCTCTTCCATTTTACATAGGAGCCTCTGGGATCTGTCTTTCTCCTGTCTTGCCACCCAAGATAGTAATAATAACAGTTCATATTTATTGAGTACTTACCGTGTACTGGGCACTGTTCTAAGTACTTCTTATGTTCTAATTATGCCTTCTATTATCACCCATGAGATAGATACAGAGAGGCAAATGACTTGCCCAGAGACACACAGCTAGGGAGACATGGATTAATGGAGTATCCAAACTGCTGGGCATTGACTAAGACATTGTCCTCCCTGTAATCTTGCCTCTTTCCCTAAAGAAGTCAGGCTGTTGGAAATGGAGCTGTAACTCAAGTGGTGAAATGCTAGCCTTGAGTAAAAAAAAAAAAAAAAAACAAGCAAGAGACGAGGTCCTGAGGTCAAACCCCAGCATTGGCACAAAAAACCAGTTCAGTTTATCACATGTGTACATGTTGTTCTGTCTGTTGGAATGGCTTCCTCCTCCTTTACCTACTTCCCTACATAATGCAAGACTTCTCTCCACACCACTTCTTCCTCTCAGTCAGTAAGTATTAGTTTAATGCCTAGTAATTCATTTTCATATTTATATATAAATATATGCACTTTTTGCTTATATGCATTTCTCAGAATTGGTTCAGATGATAATAGGCTGCTCTCTATTCCTTCCCATCTCGTTCTGTAGAGTTTTAAGTGAATCAAAGTAGAATACAATTTGATTCTGTATTCTAAAGTGTACAATGAGCATCTAAGGATACTCTTTATACAAAGTGAGCTTATCAAAGAGGATTTTTTTTTACAACTCTCACTTTTAGAAGGATATGAAAAATCCTTAACTGAATTCTTGACCTTTCCCTCTGTAGTCAACACCATAGTCTTTGCCCTGGACTTTTAATTCTATAATTGACCCCCCCCTCCACCCGTGGGCTCTATTCACAACACAGTCTTTGTTGCGCAAACTTGGCAATTATATCATGTGGAAGAGCACTCTTTATTCAGCTGAATGCCCACGGCTATACTCCATACAACTGAGAACGAGAAGAACTGATATCTGTCAGTCAGAAATGTCAGTCTTGGATTCCAATGGTGTAAAAGGTCACGGACCAACTCTGAGTTTGAACTCTGACTCCACATCTTGGCTTCGGCATATGGCTTCAACTTTTTAAGCTTTCATTTTCTCAGCTGTGAGATGTGACTTACAGAATGGTAGTATTACATGGACTAATAGAGAATGTTTAGCACAATCCTACCCAATAGTAAGTCCTTATAAATGCTTGAACAGATAATCATAAATAGCTATGGTTGCTATTCAGGTGAATTGATGTGACACACTAACTCATCTTATTTCACATTAGTCATAGATTAAATTTGTCTGCTTTTGACTTTACAGTGATCTCTTTTTAAAGCCATGCTGCATCTTACTGGAAATGAATACAAATTGGAAAATCAGTCTCAGGATTTTTCTAGATATTAAAGCCCAACTAAGATCTGTCTTATTTTGACAAGTTTTTGTTTTAATCTTCAAAAATGACAGCTTTTACATTTCCTACAGCTCTGATGGACTATGCCCATGGCTTTACCTCCCTAAAATAATCATTTATGGACTCATAATAACCTCCCATAGTAGATAAGGTTTGGAGATAATACTCAAGACATGTGACTTAGAAATATTCAGTTTTTAGAAATCATTTTTTATTATTTAATTTTCTGCTTCATTTATCCTTCTAAATTCCCACATACCCTCTAAAGACATAAGTTTCAGTAGCTATCTAATTATAGTTGGTAATGCTGGGGGGAAATTTAAATGTTACTTTTGTCATTATTTCATCTTCCCTATGTTGCAAACATCTAAGACTATAGAGAAAATATAGGAAACAAATAAAGGTGAGTTAAAAAAATAATCTTCCCATAGGATAGATCAAATATCAATATGTTCTAGACATTAGTCAACTGTCACAATATCCAGGCCAGCACAAACAGTAACTAAGGAAAGTGTAATAGCAACATCATCCTGAAGGGGGAACCCTTTGCCTATTTTCCTGCTTCCTCCTTCCTGAATTCTAGCTCCAAATTTGCTTCACTTTTGCTCTTATGACCAATTAGCTTCATTCTTTTGGTCATAAGAGGGAGCTGTTTTCTAAATCAATCACAGGACTGCTATGAAAAAGACTTTAAAGCTTTTTAAAATTAAATTAAAAGTATATTTTTGTTTTCTTTTTAAAAAAGATTTGAATAATCGATTTAGTAAGGAAAAACTGAATAATCAAAAGGATCTGAGCCTCTGAGAAGACAAAAAAGTTTTGTGGTTAATAAATTTAGTCATAAATAATATTTGTTAAACTAGGCGATATTACATTTTGCTAGTTTTGACAAAGTTGTAAAAGTGAGGTAAAAGATCCCAGTAAGACAATGGAAACATTCTCGGGGTGCTAAGAAATGTTTCAACTACTAAAATCTACCCCAGTGAGTCATTTGTGCTTTACTCTTACTAATGTTTAAAAGTTGTCATAAACTTTTAAATATTACAAGATATTTTCACGATTAACTATACCAAGTAGACTTTTTTGCATTAGTCTTAGTGGTCAAAAATTATCCAGACAAATTAGGCCTTTTTAGGAGTTATCAGCGTTTTGGACAGTCAACAAATGTCATCAATATTTGTAAACCTGTAGGTATTGATCTCTGTGCTGGTTCTGGGCATACAAAGTATTAAAGCAGTTAACAGATTCATGGAAGAAGCAGACACATAAATAAATATGTAATGTCCCAAACTGACCAAGTACTAAAAACCAGGAGAATCAGCTGAGGGGGGAAAAAGTCTCTGTTTAAAGACAATGGAAATACTGACTTCCATTTTCTTCTAATGCTTCTTCTCATTTGGAGATTCTGTATTATAACTGAGCACCAAATGGTCTGACCCCAAAGAATTGTGTGTACATTCTGAAAAGCAAGATTAAGACAGGTGCTGGTGGCTCACATCTGTAACCCCAGTTACTCAGGAGGCTGAGATCTGAGGACTGTGGTTCAAAGCCAGCCTAGATAGGAGATTCTATGAGACTTTTATCTCCAATTAACTACCAAAAAAGCCAAAAGTGGAGCTGTAGTTCAAGTGGTAGAGCACTAGAGCTAAAAAAAACTCAAGGATAGTACCCAGGCCCTGAGTTCAAGCCCTAGGATGGGTATGCATGCACACAAGCATGAACACACCCACTTCCCCCCTCCCCCCTCCCCCCCAAAGACGGGCACATATTACAGTAAGGGATAGTGAATGACATAGGCAACTTACACAAAGTAGTGCTGGATTCTCATTCCCTGGTCCTCTAGGTAAGTTGTCTAGCCTCTGTAAGCTCATGATAACATAATGTATAAACCAGGAATATAACACTCACCTACAGGTGTTATTAGAAACAGTAATGACAATCTATGTAAAGGTGGAACATTCCAAAATCTTGGGATCTTTTGTCATCCTAATAAATACTTACCTATTTAAGTCTATTATAGTGTTTTAACAAAAGCTAAGAAAAAAAGAACCTATAAAATTTAGGGGTTATTCATATTTGAAAAGAATAGAACAAGTTGTTTTGGTCAGTGAGAGATTATTGCTAATTTCCTTACTGTTAAAATGCAAATGTGTTTATATTTACAAGCCTGTTTCAATCCTATTGTGTTTCATGGTATCATATGATTGCTCCTATTTTTATTAAAACTTTCCACTTAGAAGCCTACTTTGCATTATAATACTATATTAAAAATAAAATCATTGATGCTTTTGAGTAAGTAAAAACAACTGGACCACAAATGGTGCTAGATACATATTCTGAAGGCTCAATTAACATAAATAAACACAGCAGCTCCCAGTAAGTAAAAGCATCTCAGGAGACAGGATCTTTGTGTATATAATTGAGATTTAACCACAGAAAACAAAAGAGGATGAGTTTGAAGAATAAGAAAAGAAATTTCATATTATGTTCTATGAAGACTTTGGTAGGCATAGACAAGGTAACTTTGAGAGGTTATGTTATTCTAGAAGTAAATGTACAATAGAAATAAGAATGTGTTACATTAGCATAAGAATTAGAAGTTATTCTGAAAGGTCATCTTGCAAGATCAGGTTTTTATGTTATGTGGAAGAGGCAATGTTCTCAATATCCACTGGGGAGAAGGAAATTCATAAATATTAATAAATGGAAGAAACATCATTATAGATAATAAAATACGAAGCAGCATGTGACTTGGGATGGTTTTTATTGTCACAATATGTGGTTGATATTCGGAAAATGTATCTTATTATAAGCTAGAGATCTGCATATTTATTTTCACAAATTACATCCTGGAAAACTTATTCTTGAACTTTTCTAAACTGGAAGAGCCACAAGTGCCACAAGTTATGACACTGATGACATTATAAGCAAAGGGCTTTTGCTTATTGATTATTTATTGTACTATTTTATGGTTTTGTCCTGCAAGCGCCTCATTATTTCTCTTTTAGATGGTGTATTTGTCTTTCAGAGTCTCCTTCCTTCTTCTAAATCCCTCTCAATCTTCATTCACATTACTGCTAGAAATAGCTTTCTATGGTCATGCCAGGCCAGTTACAATACTACCAAGGCTCTCTAATATACAAGAACTCAGATAAATTTCTTTTGTGGAATGTCTTCAGTAATCTATATTTGATACATTTTCCACTTCCAAAATGCTATTTTCAAAACATGAAGGCACATGAAAGTTCTTTTATTTCACCACATCTTGGCACTTTTCATATTCTTTTTGTTGGTTTTTTGGTACCAGTCCTGGGGCTTAAAAGCAGGGCTTGGGTACTGCCTCTGAGCTTTCACTCAAGGCTAGCGCTCTATCAATCACCGCAGCTCCACTTCCAGCTTTTTGGTGGTTAATTGGAGATAAAAGTCTCATGGATTTTCCTGCTTAGGCTGGCTTCCAACAGTGATCCTCAGATCGCAGCCTCCTGAGTAGCTAGGATTACAGACATGAACCGCTGACACTCAGCTCCAATCAATAAAAATAAACTATCTTGTTTAAGATCCATTTATTTTCTTTGTCTCTTATTATAACAGCAAGACTCTAACTTAAATTATACAGGACACTGTTGTGTTTGATTTCTTTTCATATCTATTTCTTCAAGAAGATAAAGTCCTTGAGAATTGTGACTCTCTCATTCATCTTTTTATCCTCAGTATACCCAAGGATATAATCAATAAAAGCTTCTTGAAAAACAAAAGGTAAGTAGACAGATACTTGAATACAACTCTTACTAAAACTGATCTTTCATTGTTACTGGATAGTTGTCATACTGGAAGAGCCAAATAGAAACAGTAGGATTCTAGGGGCTCATCAAGAAAAAAAAAAGAGGAGAGCTGATGTACCATCATCCTCAGGAATATTAGTGGTATTTTGAGATGATAGAGAAGCTTGCCTATTTATTTTTAAGGCTTGCGGGCTGTCAGTCATATCTTCAATACAATAAATTGCCAGAGATTGTCTTTAGGCAAAAAAAGTAGACTGTTAATTTGGTAATGGAAGAACAGAATGGCTATTTTTCCTTGCTATAGGTAGCTGATACATTGCAAAGAAATGTGGGACAGTCAAAACTTAAGAGAACCTAGATATAAGCACCTGCCTGACTTTTGTTCTTAAGGATTTTATGTCTTCATGGCTACAAGCACTCCATATAACCCAACAGTTTTAGCCTTTGTCCTAGATTCAGGAAACTCTGGAGAGACCTGTATGTTGCATTTAATTCTAGGAAGTAGACTCCAGCCTGATCTTTTGTGCTGATCCTCATCTTGACATATTGACTAATGATATAATGATATATTTGATATATTGACTACTTGACATATTGAGAAGTCCTTTGTCCTATGACTTTCACCACATTTCTTTGAGCTCTAACCCCTACGACATATTCATAAACACTATGCTTCCCAATGAAGTTTGTCAGTTGAGAGTAAAGAAAGGGTATGTTGGAATGTAAACAGAGATGACACAAAAGTAATGTGCTCCCCTAAGACTCTAACTGAGTGGACTAAAGAAATGAGTTGACAGTACTGAGCTCTATTTGAAGTATGTGATCAGTAGTATAAGGTAAACTAATGGTGTTGCTTCAGTTTTCTGGTTCAAGAAGAGAAGGTAGAAAGTTGTATTGAGTCAGAGAAAGCATTTTCTTAGGGAATTAAAAAAAGTAAGGAGTTGAAGATATCCAATGAATGACCCCAGGAGTTGATCATATTTAATAGACCATGAACTCTAACCCAGGTCAGCAAAATGAAGTCAATGGATAGATAATTTAATGGGTAGCAGGTTAATGAATGGAAGTTGTTTTGGAGCAAGGAATTACTAGAACTAGAGAATACTAGAAAATTAGAGGGTAATGCAGAGAAAGAATGTTGGGGATTGAGGCTTTGGGAAGGTCTAGGTCTGGCATAAGAGTCATAGTATCTCCTTCCAAGGATAATGAAGAACAAATTAGATATTTTTGTGAATCATAATTTTAGCTATGAAAGACCCCTTGCCCATATCTCTCTTTCTAATAGAGCTAAGAGAAGAAGGAGGTAGACTGATAACCAGCTGCTGGGCAGTGAACGGGAAGGGCACACCTACACTGGTTTTCTCCTAGGCCAGCTTCTGTGCACAGCTGGATGCTAGTGTACCTCCATCTACCTCTCTCTATTACCTCACTTGGACTTTGTTAGTACTGGGCTATCCTCTGAGACTTGCCATACTCATCCTTTCTCCTTTCACAGGGGTTATCAGCATAGTGTATGAAGATGGCTTTTCTCATCTACATCTGCTTCTTCCTCTTTTATTTTTCAGAGGCATTCCCCCCCCACTACTCTTGCATGTTTAATCTCATCATGGTATTTGTTTTTAGAATAAAGCCAAATACATAGTAGGTGCTGAATAGTTGTTATTCTTTGACATTATTATGAATAAATCCAGCCATTATGCATATGTGCCTTTTGTAAACATTTGGGATTTTGCTCTTAGAATCCCAGTAAACTTCTTGGGAAAACTTTGTCTCAGATGAGCCAAAGTGAAACATATGTGCCTTGTCAGTCATGTTGGGGAAGGGGACCAAGTGATTATCACAAAAATGTCAGCAACTGGTCAGATGTGATGATGTTTGCCTGTAATCCCAGTTAGTCAGGAGGTGGAGCTAGGAAAATCATCATCCAAAGCTAGTCCATGTAAAATTGCAAGAGCTTATCTGAAAATAAACTAAATGAAAAGGTCTGAGGTTATGGCTTAAGTGATAGGGAGAAAACAGGGGCTCAGCACCTGAGACAGGTAATTCTCCTTCAGATGTCCTCTCATGAAAACATTTTTAATCATATGGCCTTTTATTATCTGGTAACTAAACTAACTTTAAATGAGTCTTTGAGGAAAAGTCAACAAAGAGGAGGAGGAAGATGAGGAAAAGGCAAGAAGTGTGAGTACACAGCAGATCTTCTACACCCAAACTGTCCTTGTCCTTTACTTATACTAAATGGAAAAAATAACATAAAAAGGATTTATCCCCCACAGTTAGCTATCTCCCAAAGATATAGGTGTGTTTGTTGGGTACAGGGATAAAATGCTGGCATGAAAAGATGTAGATCATACTTCATAAAGTTTTTAATGTCAAAATACATGTTAGACTTCAGAGTAAATATTAAAGTCAAACAAGATTTCAAAGGGGTTGAATTGATATGGGCCTGTCTTAGTAGTTTTAGAAAATGGAGAGTCCAGATATAGAATTACTAAGTACAGAAGCCTAGAGTTAAGCCAGCTTCCACAGTTAGCATTCTTAACTGCCAGAATATCTTGAAATCAAATGTACTTTCATCTGGAGTTAAAATATCTGTCTGGAAAATAAGTAATATTTTGCCATACAACTAAACATTCTTCTTGTTCTATGTATTTCATAAATTAGGTTTGACACAGGAGTTGTTTTTTTTTAAGGAAAAGAAGACATTCCCCAAATTCATGGAAGCCAGAACAAAATAAATGACCAAAGTAAGCAAATTTGGCTTTATCCATCATGAATGAAGGCAACGATTGTCCAATTGTCAGTTTAAAAGTGAAAGAAACACTCATTTACATTCGCTAGCTATAATAACAGACTCATACTAGTGAAAACTCATCTCGTATTTTTAAAATCTTTTCTAAGTTTTGAACTGTTAATTACTGGTTTCAGCTTTAAAATCAGGATACTTAAGTAGCCAGCTAACCACCAGTAAGGAAAAGAACAATTATTTAAAGGAGAAAAACAGCAAGGGTTGTAGAAGCGCACGCTACCTTGAAGGTAACCTGACTGAACCTTCATTCCTTAGCCTGCACGTGCATGTGAGCACGTGTGCATGCACACACACACACACACACACAGTAAGAGAGACAGAAACAGAAACTAGTATTTATCTTGCAAATTTTATCTCCTACACATTCTGGGCCTTAATCCTTATTAAGAAATATGATTGGAACCCACATTTCTTGACCACACAGTGTCTTTCAAAGAGTAAGAAGCTGAGGCCTTCTGATCCTTTCCATCTTTCTTTCTCCCAGCATCAGGGATTATATCCTAGAGACCTTTTGCATCTCTCATCCTGGCTTTCTCCAGAAAACTTGTAAAGCTTGTTTTTGATGCTTGCCTTCCTGTGCTCAGAAATCTTCAGTCTCCAACCCAATACATGGGAAATATAATATTTAGCTCAATATTCATGGTTTGATTTTTCTCCTATTTTTGTGGTATTTTTCTATCATAAAAAGAATATTTGAACCAAGTCTCCAAAAGTCCCATGCACTTAACATTTACCTGATTTACCTGGTATGTGTATACGTGTGTGTATATGTGTGTGTTATGTGAGTGTGTGTGTATGTGTGTATGCACATACCCTAGGCAACATCTATATGTCAGAGCCTGACTTCATGAGGTATAGCAATTTCTTACCATTAACCAAGTCACTTACCACTGTTTCGAATCCTTTCTTCCAGTAGATCAGCATGTCCTGCTGGAAGTTTTTTATTGAAAATCTCCGCTGAGCGGAGGAACATAGCTTCAACTGCAGACCCTTTCAGCAAAGCAATCTGATCCTCATGATCCAATGTCTGAAAGCCTGGGTAAAGATGATCAACAAGTATCAAGAAGATGTCTTGGCACAACACTGTATTTCTCATTGCATATGTATGCTACTTCATAGATAGGACAAGATTTCATCATCACCATTGGCAAAATATCTCCATGACATGATTTTGTTGTTGTTTTACAGTTGAATGTTCAAGTTGAGTCAGTGGTGTATCAATTGTAACCTCTCCAATAGTAGCTGACTTTTATCTTCACTGAATAGGACTTCTCAAGCAAATTAGATGAAAAGAGATGTCAAGTCCATACTAAGTGCACAATGTATTATGACAAGACAGACCAACTCAGAGGAAGCAGCCCTCAGGAGCAAGGTGTTGGTAGATACTCTTTGAGTCATTATTTCTGCTACACTGGTTGTACAGGTTCAACTGTGAAGAATAAAAGCCTCCATAGTCACAGGGGAAAATATCTATGTGTATCCAGAATATTTAGCTGAATTATGACTGTTTAGTTAAAATTTGGAGGCTAAGTAGCACCCCAATCCATCCCTGTCCCAAGAAAACCTTCAGGATCATGCTGAGGTGTCTCTTCTGACCTTAGAATTGCATCATACAGAAAACAGACACGTACAGGAAAGAATTGCCAACCTGAGGGAACATAACACCTCCTGGAAAATAGAAAGTCCTTATCTAGTCTTATATGGCACAGTCCCCAGCTGCCCTCTGACCTCATTCCCTGTTCCTGTTTCTCCTCACTCTTGGCGCTTCTGTCATGACGTCAGGAGAACATGCCATCAGGTCTCTGCTCCAAGGCTACCCCATCTAAAATAACATTCCCAGTACTCACTGGTTCTTACTCATTTAATTTCTGTTCATAAAACTAACTGACATGATCATATGGATTTATTTGCATATTTGCTCATGGTCTTCTGGGGCAGAGGCTGTCTGTATTGCTTACCTTTGTAGCCCTTTTATCCTAAGAATAATTAGATAACCGAATGACAAACTGAATGAACAAATGAATGGGAAACAAACACAAATTTATGCTGGTACATACACAATAACATAAATAATGTCATCATGGACTAAATGGCTTAGGGAAGGAGTAAATAGCAATTGGAATTTAGAGAACAGAGCAATGTTAAGGGTTAAGAATTGGAATGATTTCTTACTTCACACCTGGTCTCCAGTACCCTGGACAGTGCCTGGCCCAGTATATGTGCCAGGAATGAAATCGAAAGACTCAATTCCATTTTCCCACAAAATACCTTTCATTATTGGTATTACATTGCTATGATTACTATCTGAAAAATATTGGCACTAATGTAATTATTGCTGAATAAAAAACTTTTTTTCTCAAGGGTGTTTTGTCTTCTGTTTCTACACACACACACACACACACACACACACACACACACACACACTCACAAACACTTTTCCTTCTGCTTTACTCTTTGGGCATACATTAATGGTATTCTCCCTCAGGAACTAGGCAATCTATTGGGATTAACAAGATGCTAAGATATTGCCACTGCTTTCAGGTAAGCTACTTCTTGAGATTATTTTTGTCTTCAACTATATTTCAGTTCAAGATCAACTGACCATTTGAACTGAAAAGAAATCTTTTCCCATAGATGGCCAAATATATCCTATTTCTCTACCTTTTTTCATTTCTTCTTCTTCCATAGTTTTTCCTTTGTCCTTTTTTTTGTCAGTCATGGGCTTGAACTCAGGGCCTGAGCAATGTCCCTGAGCTTTTCTGCTCAAGGCTAGCACTCTATTACTTTGAGCCACAGCTCCATTTTCCGCCACAGTTTTTACTTTTGTATAATCTTAGTTTTTGATTAAGCTTTCCTTCAGTTAATTAGCATATATCAAATTAAGTTTCTCTCATTGTTAATAAAGTAATGAGAGAATATTAAGGTTTCAATGATAGTGAGAATTTTATTCTCCCATTTTATGAGTTTATGTAGACTTATGTTATCTGTGACACATTTAATAAAATAATAGCAAAATGCTGGCAAAAGGAAAGCAGATTAGCATGTCTAATTAAAATCCTATGGCAGAAGTTACCTGCAATTTGAAATTACAGTGTTAGGTTGCAGTACAAAGTGTCTATTATGCTCTCTGGATCATGGGGTTATAATGTATTAATATCTTTTAAGACACTGAGATAATTTAAATTTATCAGTTTAGATAGCATCAGCAATGCGACAGAAAGAATAGTAGGCTAAAGGTGAAACTCTTGCTTTTCAGTTTTGAACTGGTATCAGTAGATTGAGTGTAGCTAAATCCCTCTCCTTCCTTTCACACAAATTATTGTTCATTAATTCCTACTAATTTTTAATCTGTCTTTATTTTGTGTTCCTTTTTTCTCTCTCACTGCTATTGCTTGGTTTCAAACTCTCTGGCTTGGACTTGTAGAGCAGACTTGGAACTGACAGCCTCTGCCTCCCATTTCTTTTCATTTAAACCATTGTATACAAATTTTATAAACTCATCTTCCTGAATCAATTTTTATAAACATTTCCCTCTCTGAAAAAGTAAAAGCCACCAAAACAGTTTTTACCAACCAGCAGACAAGAATTAAATCCCCTCGTTAGGCCATTATTCTCTGATATAAGCTTAGGTTTTTTTTGTCTAACCGGGAAGCTTACCAAAGTCATTATGTTACAGACACACTGAACTTTTCTCCCATGTCTGATAATTATGAACACAAGTGGTCTTGTTCAGAAGATCTCTCAACTTGGAATGTCCCTCCTCTGTGCCAATTGACATACTCCTTTTTGTAAGACCCAACTCAAATATAATCCTCTCCAAAGGTTCCTTTTCTCTCTCAGACACAATTGGCAACTAATTACTCTATATTCAAGCAGTTCTTTGTCTGTGTTTATATGTTTACCAATGTTTATTAAAACCTTTAATTGAGCATTATATAGAAAATATATAATAGTATATATATGACACTCAAACCATTCTCCTTGAGAACAGCTAAGCACTTAGTATAGAATGATTAATCAACAATAAGTACTGAATGAATGAGTGAAAATAACAAAGCTTCAAAGTCCCTATTTTTATCTGTTAAGAGGAGTTACTATAAGTGGTTTTAAATATCCTTTCTGGATCTCAATTTTTTTTTTTTGGTCGGTTGCTGGTCTTGAACTCTGGGCTTGGGCGCTGTCCCTGTGCTCTTCAGCTCAAGGCGAATGCTCTACCGTTTGAGCCACAGCACCACTTCTGGTTTTCTAGTGGGTTATTGGAGATAAGAGTCTCACGGACTTTCCTGCCCCGGCTGGCTTTGAACTGTGATCCTCAGATCGCAGCCTCCTGAGTAGCCAGGATTACAGGCGTGAGCCACTGGCGCCCGGTTTCTGGCTCTCAATTTTTATGTGTATGTAACCAGACATATTCATGCATATTAATGAGTGACTTGCATCTTTTTATGTACAGAGTGCTGGGAAATAGAGCAGAGAAATAAGTACATGTTAAAAAAAACACTTGATAATAGAAAATAATGGTAGATATGAACATACAGGATGGTTGTAGGGATTGAATTAAAAAAACACTGTATGCAATGTGGCTGATTTGTGGCACATTTCAAATACTCAATAAATATTAACTTTGATCATTAAGGAAGAAAATACCTGGCAGCTTTTTTGTGAATTCTACAAGAATCTGCACATGACTGGTAGCCATTTCTGTTAAAATGAGAAAATTTTCTTCTGCACTGAATTCTTCTTTTAACTAAATTTTAAGAAAAAAGCAAATGATTATTAAGTGATTATTTTTAATCATATACAATCATTAAAGGAAAGCAAAACAGACTTATATGATAACATTTAAAGAGCCAATTGTATTCCTCAGATCTCTGGAAGAACCATTCCATTGGCAAGACATATGCAAGACTTTCCTTTGTTCCTGGGTACTACTGAAAGAGTAAGTCAATAGCTTAAGTTCTCAGCCCAAGTTATACATTCACATGCAGATTGTAAAGATTCTAGTGAGCGCTAACTTTAAACAAATGTATTCTCAAGTAGGGCACATACAATTTTATTTGTTATTTCCTGAGGCATCCTCTGTTTTCTATATGAATCCATGATGTAATGGAGAAGATTCTGTTGATCTGGACTGAGCTCAGTTTTCTCCTGCACTGGCAAGAAAATACAAGGTGTTAGGGAGGTTGGTGATAAAGTTTTCTTCCTACACGTGCATTCATCTAGCAAAGTATTTTGAAAAGTCCTAAATACAGTAATTATGAGTGTCAGCCTGCTTTCTCTGAGTCCTGGCACAAATAATATCATTATCTCATTAAATTGGTTTCAAGTGGTTTATCTCAAGTTGCCCATCTAGAAAGAATAACAGAATATTTCCTTCACATATTTCCTGGGAATAAATAAGAATATGGCTATGGAGCCTACTGAACCTGCTCATGTTGAAGGTCAGTGAAAATTCAAGGTTTAATCATAACAAAGGAAATGAAAAATCTGATATCTATATACAAGACAAAGGGTAGAGAAATATAAAAATGACATCAGGGAATAAACCAAAGGAAAAATGAAAGAAAAGAGAAATATCTACAATCCCCCCCAGTCTGGTTTCCATTTCTTGGCATTCACTTCAATAAGCATCATTTGATATGGTCATATGCACATAACTATTGAGCCATCGTCATCCTCACCTAAGAATATCCTCCCCTTTGTTTTCACTGTGCAGATGCTTAGAGTGCTGTTTCATTAATCATGTTCAAGTGTAATTATTTTTCTTTTACTATCCACTGAATTAACTTGTAGACTTATAGATATATTCTAGTTAATACAAATGAGTGAAAACATGCAGCCTATTTTTTGGGGGTCTGGCTTACTTTGCTTAATATAATTACATTTATCAAAAAAGAAATATTTGGCTACATTTGAAGTTGATGAGATGTGAGATTCGAATTTAGAAAGTAACATTAAAATTTTGCATTTTAGTTAATAAGTTAGAAAGCTAAAAATTGGTGATACTAAAATCATACTTGATTTATGAATACTGTAAGAGTATATTACCTGATGATTCATTTTGTGGACATTACTAGAAGTTACATGATTTCCTGGGGATCAAATTCAAGTAGGGAACAAAAACATCAAGCAGCAAGTCAATTTTAAGCAAGGAACTGTAGGACATTACAATTTATGTTTTACAAATGGATAAAGTCTAATTCAAGATACAATGAATGAATAATTTTTAAATAAAATGTCCCTAATCTAATGATTCTTTGTCTTGCTTATACAAACAATGGACATTTATTTAGTAATACAAACATGGACTTAAAAAAAAGAAAATGATGGACTGGAAAGGTGGCTCAGCTGTAGAGTGCTTGCCCCACATGCATGAGGCCCTAGGTTTGATTCCTCAGCACCATATAAACAGAAAAAGCCAGAAGTGGTGATGTGGCTCAAGTGGTAGAGTGCTAGCCTTGAGCTGAAGAGCTCAGCCACGGCACCCAGGCCTAAAGTTCAAGCCCCACAACCGATAAGAAAGGAAGGAAGAAAGGAAGGAAGGAAGGAAGGAAGGAAGGAAGGAAGGAAGAAAGAAAGAAAGAAAGAAAGAAAGAAAGAAAGAAAGAAAG
>NW_012267219.1:32785223-32791326 GCF_000151885.1 Dipodomys ordii | reverse complement strand
AAGGAAGGAAGAAAGAAAGAAAGAAAGAAAGAAAGAAAGAAAGAAAGAAAGAAAGAAAGAAAGAAAGAAAGAAAGAAAGAAAGAAAGAAAGAAAGAAAAAATGAAAACTCCATCTAGGAATATCTACTCCATATTTAGAGGCTGACAAACTGTGGCCGATGGACCAAATCTACCCGGTCTTAAAATAAAGTTTTATTGGAATACAGCCACAGTCCAATGCGTGTATATTGTCTATGTGGCTGAAGTGGCACAGTTAACAAGTTGTAAACAAGACCATGTAGCCAAAGTCTAAAATATCTAATTTGATAGAGTAAAAGACTGTGGGCTCTATCCTGCAAATCAAGTCCTTATGGTGATTGGTCATGAGTTATCTGACCAGATCTCCAGCTCATAGGGTTTATTGTTTATTTCAGGTAATTAAAATTCTTCCAAATGTTCTGTACATTGTCATGATATATGCATGTGTCTAATCACCCAGGGTACTGTTCCCTTATTTCATCCTATGTTACTGAAAGGATTTCTTGAGAAATTCACAAATGGCTTTGGCTTTTCTCTGTTGGTTTGCTGTTAAGTATTCATCTCTGTTTTCTTTGTAGGCAGGGACAAATTCACAGCCTTGGTTGAGTTGAAGGGATTTTCAGTGTGAAGAAATGGACATCAATATCCAGTTGTGCACCAAATCATTTCCCTAGTGGAAGGAGTAGAATGGAAGGAACCAGGGATAATTTCTACTTTTTCTAACCTTATACACTGATATTATTTAACTTTGCATTTGTCTCGGTTATACACAAAGGAAGGAACCCATTTTAATACACAACTGAAAGGGAAATTCTGCTGCCTGTGATCTGCAAACCTCTCAACCCTATCCCTGGGTTCCTGGGAGTCCCATCTCCTGCTGGCTTTGGCAGGTGCCATGGCATGTGATTACCCTAAATGACTTGGTCGTGGAGGTCACTTGTCGCAAGTCACGTCCTTCACTGTCCTCATGAGCAGTCTGATCTGCATGTTGCTTCACATTTTTTCTCAGTCGTTTAGATTTACATTGGATTTCAGTTAGCAAGCCTGGAAATATAAGCACAAGAGACTTCATCACAAACAAGTATCATTGGATGTAGTCAAAAAGCAGCTGCTGTATGGTGGCTCAGATGATCTATGCACAAGTATTTCTAGCCCTTTAGACATTTAGAATGTCCAGGTTTAAGAATTGATCTTGAACAAGAAGTTGAACTTCCGTGAGTCTCAGTTTCTTAATTTGTGAAGTGAAAATAATATCTTCCTCATGCTTTTTAATAGAATGAATATAATCAGATGTGTTTTTATTTGTGTATGACTAAACTGGAGCTTGACTCAGGACCTCACTCTCTAATTTAGCTTTATTTTTGCTCAAGGGTGGTGCTTTGCCACTTGAACTAAAATTCCACTTTTGGGTTTTTTTCAATGGTTAATTGGAGCTAAGAGTATCATGGACTTTCGTGCTTGGTCTGGCTTCAAATCACATCCTTGGAACTCAGTCTCCTAAGTAGCTAAGATTACAGGCATAAGCTACCAGGACTTGGATGAGATCTTTTTTAAAAGGGCAGATTATAGCAATAATTTGTGATATTAAAGCATTGTACAAAATGAAATGTATTCAATCAAAAAAACAGAGATTTGGGGCTGGGAAGGTGGCTCAGTGGTAGAGCGCTTGCCTTGCATGCCTGAGGCCCTGGGTTCGATTCCTCAGCACCACATAAACAAAAAGAAAAAAGCCAGAAGTGGCGCTGTGGCTCAACTGGTAGAGCGCTAGCCTTGAGCTAAAGAGCTGAGGGACAGCGCCCAGGCCCAGGGTTCAGGCCCCATGACCGGACCCCCCCCCAAAAAAAAACAAAACAAAACAGAGATTTACCTTCTCTCTATTATTATCTATGAAACCTCTCAAAACATGTCATATTTTAAACATTAATATTTAGTAGTATTTCTACCAATGATACATACTGTACCATATGAAATATATTCAATTGTTGCATTAAATACATATATTAACTTTTAGGTAAAACAAATGTTAACATTTTCAGGGAAAACACTTAAATCCTCTTAATTTTCACAACTATACAAATTATTGACAATCATAAAGGTTAAATGGTGTGTGTGTGTGTGTGTGTGTGTGTGTGTGTGTGTGTGTGCTGTCGTATATGTGTGTGTATGTGTGTGCTGGTCCTAGGGCTTGAACCTCAGGGCCTGGGTGCTGTCCTTGAACTGGTTGTGCATAACACTAGTGTTTTACCACTTGAGCCACAGCTCCACTTCTGGCTTTTTGGTAGTTAATTGATGATGAGTCTCATGAACTTTCTTGCCCATGCTGGCTTTGAACCTTGATCCTCACACCTCAGCCTCCTGAGTAGCTAAGATTACAGCCATGATACACCAGAGCCCAGTTCCTGTTAAAATATTTAAGTACCATAATTTGGATCTTGAATGCTTTTGCCCCCCTATCCCCGCCCAAAGGCCCTTAGCCACTGCAAAGGGGCTTGTGATACCCCATCCCCTTCCTCTTTCTGTTTTGCTTCCTTGCATTGGCCTAAGCAGTTTTGCTCTGCCATGAGCTCTCCAACCCTGCCATTCAACATGCCTACAGAGATCTAAATGCAATAGGTCCAACTGATTATGTACAAACTCTCAATTTATGAGCCTCAAAGAACGTTTTCTTTTTATAATTTTCCCAAGTCATTTTAAGTGCTAGGAAGATGACTAACCCAAAGTGACTAAACTTTTTTGAATGACATATAATGTCATCATTAGTTTCTATCTAAACAGAGTTATAAAAATAGTATAGAGGCTGAAAATGTGGCTCAGTGGTAGAGTGCTTGCCTCTCATGCATGAGGCCCTGGGTTCTATTCCTTAGCACCACATAAGTAGAAAAAGCCAGAAGTAGCATTGTAGCTCAAGTGTTAGAGTGCCAGCCTTGAGCTGAAGAGCTGAGGGACAGCGCCCAGGCCCAGAGTTCAAGCGCCATGACTAACAAAAAAAATTAGTATAGAATAACTTTCCATACGATCAGAACTTCTTTATTCTTCTCTCAATGAAACCAAGTTCCAGGAAGTACTTGATACAGGAAATGTATTTGATAGATTCATGAAAGATCTATACCTGATCCTGGAAAAATTTGCATTCATAAATAAGAAAACTATAGGTTTTTCTAGAGAGACTCATGCAGAGCGCTGTCAGAGCTCAATGGAACAAGTTCATATTTAAGTGATGAGCAACATGAACCACCCCGTGTCAATGTATTTCCATTGTGAGATTGGATTCCAGCAACATCCCTTATTCAGGTTCTTGTTTCATGTATGCTAAAATGAGATTGTGATCAGCCACCATAAAACTTTCATCCACCCAGAGCTGGATTATTTACACAGACCTATTTTCCCCCCTCCTGAACACATTATTTCTCCGGGTCCATCCTAGTTGCCTGTATAGTTTAGGAATAATAGAACTGGAGTCACCTTCCACAGGCTTTATTTCATGTGACATTCCTTTCCTGAATGTGATCATCACCTTGGTGACATTTGTTTGTCTATTTGTGTTTGAGGAAGAACAGGCCATATCTCAGAATCAGAGTGGTCCATAGAACTTGCAGAATGAAAAATTAATTATGTTATATACTAATATGCATTCCAATTTTTGATGAAGATTGTGGTTCCTCACAAAGCCATGCAGTTAATACAGTGTCTCTTTATCAGATGATGGGATAACATTATATTAAAACTCAGGGTAGTTAATTTCCTGTGTAAACTTATACAAGTCCATTCAAAGCTATACCAAGTGAAGAATGGAGTCTTAAGCAAATGACTTGGTTTAAAACTCTATTTAGATAATTCAGAGGCAGTTACACTTTATAAAGCATTCTTGTTTTTTCCCCACCCTGGTGAATTTTTAGCTTACTTAAGTAATAAGCAAGAATATATTAAAATCAACTTTAGAGGAAAATTTTCAGACTGACATTCTCTGTGCCTCATTAATGCATGGTATTTTAACCATATATTAATGCCATTTTATTTCATGTGCCATCCCTTGCAACAAAGAACCAAAAAATTAGAAGTTATATTTTTCCATGAGAAAGAGGTGCTCTTTAGTTGACAGTTTGGATGATTCCAGTGGCTCATTACCCTTTTCAAGAGCCTAGATGGTTCTTGAGTAGATACTTTCTTTAGTATGTGAAGAAACACTTTCTCAATAGGGGTTACCTGCCACCTGCCTCCTTAAGAGATTTTTAGTGGAATTGAATTGCTTGAAGTGAATACCTGTATACATACATTCAGCCAACATCCCCATCTCTTTGCATTTCCTTAGCCGGCACTCTTGACACTTTCGTCGCATGTACATGTCCATCACACAATTGCCCCCATTTTTACACTTGTACACGGCGTTCTTTGTGATACTTCTCCTGAAGAAACCTGTGAGAGAAGCACAATCCAATAAAAAAAAAAGAATCCCTGACAACTTCTCAACCTTTGGAGAAAACCAGAAATGACTCAATGTCTATCCATAAACTGCCAGAGAGCTCCCAGGGAACTTGAATTCAGAGCTTGGCCATTGTCCCTAGGCTTTTTTGCTCAAAGCTGGTGCTCTGCCACTTGAGCCACAGCTCCACTTCCATCTTTTTGGTGATTAACTGGAAATAAGAGTCTCATAGATTTTCCTTCTTGGGCTGGCTTTGAATCAAGATCCTGACATCTCAGCCTCCTGAGTAGCTAGGAGCCCTCCTTTAGTATCTAAGTCACAAACGACATCTACAATTGCACTGTGTGGTTGAGAAGAATGCTGTTTTTAATCTCTCCAAAATAAAGATGAATTTGAATTGTAGTGGGAAATTAGTCGTTTTTTAAAGAAATTATTTTAATCTATCTTTATTGGGGGACAATTATGAGTCAGAGAACACTAAGCACTAGTGTTATAAAGGAGAATAATTCATCCCTGCCCTTCCGGGGTTTAAAGGTTGCTGGAAGGCAAAAACATGCAAATAATGAAGCAAGAGAAAGTGAGGGTTGTAGGGTACTGAGAGTGGGGTTTGCTAGGAGCCCAGCAGACACAGCAAGGTAAAGACAGGAAGTGAGCAATGAGCTAAGAGTTGGAAAGTATATTGCTGTTTACCATGTGTTCCGGGAAAATGTTGCTTTCAGGTTTTCAATTCAGTACTTAATATGCTGGCCTGGCACAGTAATAAAAAATGCCAACCTTGATTTAAAAGCCAACATCTCCCTCGAGAAGATACAGCCTGTAATAGCAAGGATGCTCAGAGCCTGGGATATGACTGGCTTCATTTCTGTTTCTCCTTTCCACCATGTCCCATTTCTATGTATTCTCCTTCAATTGATTAACTATAGATTTTGATACTTCCAGAGTTAAAGGGGGTGCCAATAGAGAAAGGATTGTGGGCGGTGGGGGAAGAAGGAAAGGACAGTGCTTCCCTGCCCCCCCTCCCCTGCTACTCTACTCACAATTTCACCTTCTGAAGATTCAGATAGTTGTGGTCAACTGGCCACTGAAATAATGAATGGAGGTATCTGCAGGGGTAGCTCTGATGATATAACTCCTTCGGACAATTAACTGACAAGGACAGTTTAACAAATGACTTACCAGGAAGCTGAAACTTGTTTTGTCTGAGGGAAGTGGGACTCAAGGGGAGGATGATGGCTAAATGGAAAGAGGAATATGGTTGTAACATGGTTGTAATAGTCAATGTGAAAATAGAACCAGGAAATCTGAAGCCATGAGTGGAGTTGGCATAGATAGGAAGGAAAATGGTGGAAAGGGGTGACATTGATCAAGACGCAGTGGACCCCTAAACTGAATGAACCCTTTCTGCAGCTATTCAAAACTAACAAAATACATAAATAGTACACTAAAAACAACAGCAACAAAGGAAAAATCTCTTGTGTCCATATCCTGGGGTTCATTTCACTTAGGAGCATCTTATATGGTCATATGTACATAGCTTTTGACCTTTTCTGCTTGTCTGGTAAGATTATCCTAGGAAGTGGCGCTGTAGCTCAAGTGGTAGAGCGCTCGCCTTGAGCTGAAGAGCTGAGGGACAGCGCCCAGGCCCAGAGTTCAAGCCCCACGACC
>NW_012267219.1:32741599-32785173 GCF_000151885.1 Dipodomys ordii | reverse complement strand
GGCCCAGAGTTCAAGCCCCACGACCGACAAAAAAAAAAAAAAAAGATTATCCTAGACATATACTAGTTATTGCAAATAAGGGAAACCATGGGATCTATGTTTCTTTGGATCTGGCTTATTTCACTTAATATAGTTTTTTTTTTCCTCCAACTCTTTCCATTCTTTGTTGCTGTTGTCTTTAATGTACTATGTGATTTTTGGGGGTTCTTTTGCATGTTCTTCCCCCCATGGTATAACCCCTGTTGTCACTGTATTTGACTCCGGTGTCCTGCATCTTGTATATATGTTCTTCTAATTTGGGCCGGGGAAGGGGAATAACAAAATGCTGAAACAAGGATACAGGATGACCCATTGTAACAATGAGATGTAGAAGACACTATATTGAAAATGAACTTTACAATTTGCGGGGGTGGGGGAGGGAGGAGGAGGAGGAGAAGTGGGGAGGGAAGAGATAGTAGGGGAAAAACAAAGGAGGAGGTAACAATACTCTACAGGAAATGTACTCATTACCTGACTCATGTAACTGTAACCCCTCTGTAAGTATCTTTACAATAAAAATATTTAATAAATCATTAAAATATTAATGGAAAATTACAGGAATAAAAACCTTTATAAGTTTCCAGTTGTGAGTGGGTATGAAAAAATCTTGCATAATTCTGATCTGTCCCACCCAGGATATGAATTGTACCCCTGATATTGACTGTACATCCAGTGGCACCTGAGAGATCACATACACATAATTTTAATTCCAATGTATTGTTATGGTTATTCTGTTTCATGAGTAGTTATTGCTGATAATCTCTTACTGTGCTGATGTTCCTAAACCATAAATTAAGCTCTATCATAGGCACATTTGAATAGTGCATATAGAGTTTGGTACTACCAATTTCACGTACCCACTTGTGGTCCTGGAACATTACCTCTGTGGACAAGGTGTGGGGGAACTACTCTATCATTACTAATTAGGTGTGGTTAGCAAGTTTTCAAAGATGGCTCTTGTGTGTTAGGCTCTTTAGAAAACCCCCTTCCATCACTGGTATGTTATCATCTGGACTACCTTGATGAGAGTAAATATACTTCTATTTATGAGAAAAGGCCTCTTTTCTCTTAAAGCAGTTGGCTTTCTTTCTATTAACCTTGTAAGAATTGTTTTTCTGAAAAATTCCTGCCTTGGCCACCTGGCTTGGTCCTTGTTAATTATACTTTAGTTATACACATCCTTTTCCTGCTGCACTTAAATTATCTTGTTAAAAGCTTCTTGAGTTTTAGTTACGTCCTGTAATTAAGTCACATCATTTTTGCAGATTGTGAATCTCAGATCAGCCAATCAGATCAAGTGGGGCAGGACTTGCTAGGTTAGAGAGAAAAAGGGAGCAGCCTTCCTGCTCTGTGCTCTGTGTGATTTTTTGCTGATGGTGGGCCCTTATGCAGAAGTAAACTGCCTTGCCATGTTCTTTGCCAAGTTGGTGTCCTTATCCCTTTGTGCAACCCCAACATCCCAAGATATTGCTAACCTATTCTAGCCCACAGCTTATACCTCTTTCGTCAGCAGATAGGAATTTGACAGCTCTCTCAACACTCTATTCTGTCTTTATGTGATGCTGATAGTATGTATTTATAACCATATGTTAGATTTATCTGGTCCAAGATAGGAGTCCTTCTTATTTTCCAGTCCTTTTTATTATCTCAGACTCTTGGACCTATATCAAGTCTTTTTTTGTTGTTGTTGGTTGTGGGGCTTGAACTCTAGGCCTGGGCACTATCCCTCAGCTCTTCAGCTCAAGGTGAGTGCTCTACCACTTGAGTCACAGTGCCACTTCTGGTTTTCTGGTGGTTAATTGGAGATAAGAGTCTCACAGACTTTCCTTCCCGGGCTGTCTTTGAACCGTGATCCTCATTAAACACAATTCCTGAATGCTGTGTTCTCTGAGCTGGGAGATAAGAAGAGGGATAAGACATTCTTGTCTTCCAACTCAGGGTGAAGATGAAAAAAAAATACACAGCATTCTACAAGGCAGAAATCTACTTAGGAAATAAGTGGTTGGAATTTAGAAGCACAATATACCTCCACACTGTATGCTTGTAAAAGTGGAGCTGCATTTAAGAAGGAGGGATTAAAATGACATTGCACGCATGGCTGTTTGCACATTTATTACAAAAATTCCCAGGAGCAGGCAAAAAAATGGTTCCAATAAAGTAAATAGAGTGATGATTTTTCTAACATTTAGAAGTTGAATGTGTTAAGGAAAATAAATTTTGTGGGCTGGGATTAACTGTTAATTTTGAATAAGGAGAATCAGAGAACGCTCTGTGGAGGAAGAAGAATTTGAGTGAAGACTTGGAAAAACCATAGGATTTTCATCTTGGAGGAAAAACATTCCAGGAAATGAGCAAAGGTAGAATGTTACAGAAGCTTCAAGGAGAGGTAGCTAATCTATCTTGATGGGAAGACAGAGTATAGGAGAACCAATGGAGATGGGTAAGAGAATATGGTGGGAATAGAAAGTTAAATAAGTTGGATTCTTCATTATGTAAAAAGAGAGAGGCTTAATAAAGAGTCTGAGGGTGGAGGAAGTATGACCCAACCTGAGATGGAAAGGAATCCTCAGAGAAAGACAAAAAAAGGTGCACTGGCACAGGGGAGACCTGAGACTCGCGATCACTGCCATAATACAACTGTGAGATTGTGGATGTTTGGACTGGACTAGGAAAGAAAAGAAATAAAAAGATAAAGAAAAAGACAAGGAGAGGATTTTATTATTATTATTTTATTTTTTTGTCGGTCGTGGGGCTTGAACTCTGGGCTTGGGCACCGTCCCTGTGCTCTTCAGCTCAAGGCAAGCGCTCTACCACTTGAGCCACAGTGCCACTTCCAGTTTTCTGGTGGTTTATTGGAGATAAGAGTCTCACAAACCTTCCTGCCCAGGCTGGCTTTGAACCATGATCCTGAGTAGCTAGGATTACAGGTGTGAGTCACCAGCGCCTGGCTGGAAAGGAAATTTTTTAAAAGAAAGACAAGGGGAAGGGAGAGGAGAGGGAGGTAAGGAAGGAAGGAGGAAAGGAGATAGAAAAAAGGGCTGAGAGTGTGGTTCAAGTGGTAGTCACCTGCCAAATAACCCAAGGCTGAGTTCAAAAATCCCAATACCTATTCCACAAGTAAAGACACTAACAATGAAGAAAACATTCCGGCCTTCGGACCAAATACAAAACCCAGAAACTGAAGGAAAAGTCAGGTGTGTCAAAGTTGACAAAGTCATGAATTTTCCTGGCATAAATTTCAATAGAAAAGATCTTACTGTTTTCCAGAATGTCAAATCAAACCACATGAAATCTTAATAAATTTTTTAAAAGATCACCGTTGGTATCAAGAATGAAAATACTTCAAAGCATTCAATTTATAAGAGACTAAATGGCATAAAATAACTTTTTCCCCCTAGTGCCAAAGCATGAGCTCAATGAATACCTACGTGACTCAGTCTTTCTACTAGTTACAGCTCCTGCCAAGAATGATCTCCTCTTTTTAACACTGTCACAGATATGAAGAGACAGCTCAATAGTTGCCAGAGGAAATACCTTGTTCCAGAATGAGTCAAAGGGAGGGTGTATAGAACAATTCAGAGATTATTTTTTAACTCTGATATTAGCTGAGAAAGAAATCATTATCATTTCAATAGCTGAATTAATTAGCTTTCACTCTGAGATGGCAACACAATGTTATCGCCGTATCATTTAAATATGGGTATATATACTGTATTTATACTTATGCAAATCCATCCATACACATACCTCCGCCTCTATCTTGCTCTTTCTCCTGCATATTCAACAAGGCTCATATCAGAAAAGTCATTTGAAAATGAATGGGAAGGAAATTCACCAAGGAACAGAGCCTTCCTGGTAATAAAAGATGAGTAGACAGGCCTGGCATTGTCATCTGGCCAATGTGTGGTACTGGGGAGATCTCTGCATGGCAGGCGAATAGTTGGTGGATGGGACTTGGGATTCCTTAATTCAGTAGAATACTGTGAGTCCCTGCTTTATACAGGTGGTACCCACATACTGTAGCCTAGTCCCTGTGTTTATAAATACAAGCATGGGTCAGACACCTAGTGATCGTTATTGGGATTCACTGGTTTTTAGTCTACCCATCATGTTATTTTATATTTTATTTTATTATCTTTAGACATATTATCTTTAGACGTATTATTATCTTTAGACATATTATTATCTTTAGGCATTTAACTCAACAAGCCAATTTATGAGTATAATGATGTTTTAAAACATTAAGGGTGGGGCTGGGAAGGTGGCTCAGTGGTAGAGCACTTGCCTAGCATGCCTGAGGCCCTGGGTTTGATTCCTCAGCACCACATAAGCAAAAAGAAAAAGCCAGAAGTGGTGCTGTGGCTCAAGTGGTAGAGCTCTAGCCTTTAGCTGAAGAGCTGAGGGACAGCGCCCAGGCCCAGAGTTCAGGCCCCACAACCAGACCCCCCCAAAAAAACAAACATTAAGGGTTTATATAAGCTTTTAAATAGTAGCTAACACACAGAGCTGAGTAACCAGCGATCGTTAGGTCCAATATGTTCAAAACAGAGATATCTCTGAGCCTCTATAGCACTTACTTTGTGCCAAACACTGTCCTCAACACTTTGCATATGGTGATTCCTTTAATATCCTTAACAGATACTATTTTTACCTCTCTCCTATTGGAAAGGAGAGTAAATTACACAGAAGTTAATCTCTTTACGGTTTTATAGATAGTGATTGGTGGAACTCTGTATGAACCCTGATAGTCTCAGTTGCCAGACTTGCTGTTTATAACTAATACATTATCCTGCCTTTGCAATGGGGATTTTGCATTAAAAATACCTTGAGAAATTAATCTCACCAAATTATACATACCATGTTATGAGCCCAGTGTATAATAGAAACCTGTTACTTTCTCCAATTTGTTTGCATCCATAGTGAATATTGCTTAATAATTTTAAGATGCGCTGAATGGATCAATAGTTTACTGAGTCATTTGTATATGTGTTGTTTTTGCTAATGCTGCTTTTTAAAATTTTCTTTCCATCCCAGGGAATAATTATCTTCTTATGCTCCTTTGTTAGGACCAAAACTGAAGCTCTCTAAGGTGTTGGAGTATAGATTAGAATTTTTAGAATTAGGGGGAAAAGAGGTAATTTTACTGGAAAGGGTCTGAGGAACTTCCCCTGAGTCTTGCGGGTTCTCTGAGAGGTACCAGGAAAGAGACTCAGGAGAGGTAACAAAGCAAGAACCATTTAAAACAGGCAAAAGAAGAGAAATATAAACAGTGAAGCAGAAATAAAAAACAATTTTTAAGGGCAGGATATGGAGGTGTGGCTCAATTGGTAGAGCATCAGCCTTGAGCAGAAAAAGCCCTAAAGAGCACAAGGTCCTAAGTTCAAGACCTATTACTCTCTCTCTCTCTCTCTCTCTCTCTCTCTCTCTCTCACACACACACACACACACACACAAACATAAAGAGGGAAAAGAAGAGAAGAAAAAGGAGAAGGGAGGAGGGGAGAGGAGGAGAAAAGAAGACAAGAATAAATAGAAGAGAAGAGAAGAGAAGAAGGGAAAAAACAAAGAGATAAAGAAGAAAAGAAAATAGTAACAGAATCAGTGGTAATGTCTGGGAAATAACACTCAGAGTATAGAGAATAGGGCAAAAGCCCTTTCCCAATGATTCTCCCCTTTTACTATTTGTCTCTGAAATCTTGTGTGATCACTGCTTTGACAACATGTAGTCTAAAAGAAGTAGAAAGTAAAAATCTATTGACCCTCTTAACTATACCCCTTCCCCTCTAAACTATACCTTAAATAATGCCTCTCTTCGGCTGGAAATGTGGCTTAGTGGTAGAGTGTTTGCCTAGCATGCATGAAGCCTTGGGTTTGATTCCTCAGTACCACATGAACAGAAAAAGCTTGAAGTGATGCTGTGGTTCTAGTGGTAGAGTGCTAGCCTTGCTTAAAAGAAGTTCAAGGACAGTGCCCAGGCCCTGAGTTCAAGCCCCAGGACTGGCAAATAAAATTGCCTCTCTCCCATGCTTATTAAAATGGCTACCTTATAAGTGGCATTTAATAGTATTTGATGAATAAAGAATTGACTTAATAACAGAAAGAGGGTTTCAAAGACATTATATGGCCCTCAACCATGGAGACTAGCTGAACAGTGTAGTGATAATAAAATAAGAATGTATCTACAAAATTAATGCTTAAAGAGAACTCAATCATAAAGAATAACTGAGTTATAATGTCATAAAACATAATGTACCAGCCTTTTATCACAACAAGGGATAATAGTAATAACATTAAATATTTATTGAGGATTCATCATTGTCAAGTACAGTTTTAATTATTCTATATCCATTAACCTTGTTTAATCCTCATACAACCTGTAGGTACCTACTTCAAATAGTTGGCCTGATCTTAAAATGCATTAGTACTTAGAAAGCCTCAGAACAGAGCTACATATAGTAATCATCTGATACATATAGTCTCTGTTCTCTATCTATCATCTATCATATATCTATTATTTGTCATCTATCTATCATCAGTCATCACCATTACCATGTCATATTCCTCAACACAGTCTTTCTTATCATTCTCATTTTGCAAATTAGGAGTCCAAAGCCCAATTCTTTAACTTAGCACAGATAGGTAGAGAATTCCTACAATTGGAATTGAAGTTGTTTGCCTTCGAAGTCCAACTCTACCTATGATTTCATGACATTCATATGGCTTCCAGTGTGGTGAGGGTTTGAAATGCCATCTACCTTTATATTCTGTAACAATAGGACCTGTCAAGTTTATTATGATCATTGTTAAATTTTATAAAATCAGATCTCAGTATCACATAGAATCTTAGTAGATATAAGAAGCAGGACTCCTCAGCTTTCACAAATATCTATAAACAAAGGACCTACTGGAAACCTATATCTATTCTGTACCAGAATAGTTTTGATAATCCTGGAAGTTTTTCTATAACTTCAGATCTAAACCTAATGCTGGATCACAAATCTTTTGTAAAAATAGATTCAGGAAGACAATAGAATCACCCACTTATTCACACAATGCCTTTCGAGAATTCTGGCATTCTTTCTCTGACAATATACAGACCTGTGACATTTAAGACAGATGTGATACATCCTGACCTATGAGGGAATGTGGCCATTTGTAATTTCCAGTTAGATGTGGATGGATTTTGTTAGTTAAGGTTTGGGGGTTGAACCAAAATTCATTCATGCATTAGCACATTTCCATAAAGCTGCACTGATAACACAGAGAAAGAAAGCTCTTGATTTTAATCTAGGTCTAAGCAAATGGCGGTCATTGTCACTCTAGATTATGCTTGCGTTCTGCAGTTATTACTTTAAAAAATATTGAAAACTTCAGTGTCACTGATGCCATAAATATCTGTGACAAAACATCCAGACAAATTAAAATCTTTCTAGTAGAACTAGAGGTGGAAGCCAATGAAATCAGGAAATTTAGCCATGATCTTTGGTTTGTTTCCAAGTTATAAAAATCTTCCTCTTGCTTTTGTTGTGTTTTATTTTTTCCCCCCCACAGGTCTGGCAGACCTACCCGCTTTGAAATCCGAAAGCAAGAAATCTGGCAGGAATTTCACTTACAACAATCTAATTTAGTCTTCACAAAGATTTTAAGAAACAGATAATATGCCCATTTTGTTGGTTTGGAACTGACAGGAGGTAAGTATTACTTAGAATAAAAACTTGATAGCTTGATATCCACTGCATTGTCTTTCTAGCCTACAGTGAGGCTTCACAGTACAGGCAGGAAAGTTGAACCTTTCCTACACTTGTAGGTAACCTGGAAGATGATGGGAATCTGCTTTGTTCTCATAACTCAATATTGCTCCCATGGCTTGTCCCACTACCCCCAAGGGACCTTCCCAAAATTCTCCAGCCCAGAGTTTTATTCTAAATATGAAAGCCCACTCTCCTAGCCCCTCTTAGGGGACAGGCAGCTGAGTTCCTCAAAACAGACGCATGTGACTTGCTCAGATAACAGGTTCCCAAGCCAGACCTGCACCATAAACAATTTGAACTCTTCAGCGACCTGGGACCTTAACCCCCATACATTACCCTACTTCAGCCCCTCCACCCCTGGCCCCAGCATGCCTCGAGTCTCCCGACTCTCCTGTCACCATGGCTCTTCAACTTCCCAGTAAAGTTAACCTGGCCTGTTGAGTTCGCTTTCTACCCTTTGTTTATTCTTTATTCTAATATCCTTATGACTCCACTTCCTAACTGTGGATATAATTTAAATTCTCTCATAGAGAAGCTTTTGGAAGACACTGCAAAGCAGGAGTGAGCCAAGAACATTTATTAACTTAGCACAGCTGGGAAGAGACTGATTTTGCTTCTGTTGTTTCTACTGACAAGCAAGATCGTGGGATTTTTGCCATGGCAACATCTTGGTTCCCAGGTGAAGGTACTGACAGAGGACATGGGAAATCTATTGTTTGTATGCAGGTGTGAATTCAGCACACAAGTCATAGCTTTGAAACTATTCCTTGCAGTGAAGACAGAATCTTGGTCCCTAGATGGCAACTTAGGTGGCGTATTCTGTGGCCCACAATCCTTGTGGTGGCTTCTGAAGGTCTCACCTTCTTCACTATTCAGAATAACAATGGTCCTGCAGAATGAAGCTCATCATATTCTCTGGATCTCCTCTGACCATCTTACACTGATCGTCTAATTGCCCTCATTTTTTTTATTAGTGCCTACGGTCTGATTAGTAGCAAGAAATATGATTAAGTTATCAGAAGCTATGATAAAATGGCAAAGATGAACTTAATATGCAAGATATATACCCAGCTTGGGGATTGCCAAAGGGAGTTGATGGATGAATCAAGGTTGGGATAAACTAATTGTTGGAACAATTAGTAGAAAGTAGTAGAAAACTAATAGAGCCACAGAGGCCAGTGGTTCACCCCTGTCTACTTGCTACTCAGGAGCTTGAGATCTAAGGATCGTGGCTTGAAGCCATCCCAGGCAGGAAAGCCCATGAGATTCCTTTCTCCAATAAACTACCAAAAAAAAAAAAAAAAAACCAAACCAGAAATAGAGCTGTAGTTCAAGTGGTAGAGTGCTAACCTTCAGCAAAAAAGCTCAGGGACAGCACCCAGACCCTGAGTTCAAGCTCCAGGACTGACACATAAAAAGAAACGAAAAGCTGTAGAGAATTGAAGCATGTGCTCTAAGAATACCAAACTCAAATGTTCTTGTGCCTTAGTAGCATTTTGTACAAAACCCCACAACTAACACAGTTAATTATGTTATTGTTTTGTTTATGTTTAGTTTTGCAAATTTCGGTTCTTTTTCTTTTCTTTTCTTTTTTTTGTCAGTTGTAGGGCTTGAACTCAGGGCCTGGGCACTGTCCCTCAGCTCTTCAGCTCAAGGCAAGTGCTCTACCACTTGAGCCACAGAGCCACTTCCTTGGTTTCTTTTTTGTGGCATAAAAATCTTTCATTGGGTAATATAGCATAAGGAATTTGACTTAAAAATAATGTGAGTTTATACTAGAAGCACCCAAGAAATAGTTTTCCTCGAGAAATCCCCATATATAGCTCAGGTCTGAGAAATTCTATATTCATGAGCACTTCCCATCCCAGTAGTTCTCAGCTAGGGTTATATTGTTCCCAAGGTGACATTTAGCAATGTTTGTAAACACTGGTTGTCACAACTTTGGGACTGTTAGCCTGTATTGTGATCTTCCTAATTATACTTCCTACCACAGCTGGAATGCAAAAGTGCCACCGCAACCAGATTTTTCATTTGCAGAGGAGACTCAGGAATATTTTTTTCAATATTTTTTACAATCTTCTCAACCTCTGCCTCCCAAGTAGCTATTACAGGTACACACTACCAATGCCTTGATACTTTCGTAAAAATTTTAGAAATGGATATTAATCTTTGCTGGGTCATAATACTATAATTAGCAACTATTTCCCCGTGGCATATACTGTCTTTTTCTTTTGCTGCAAACTCATTTGTCAATCTTAAATTTGATGTAGACTCATGTGTCTGTCTTTTGTCCCCTGTACTTTTTGAATCCCACCCCCAAAATCATTGCTTATAACCAATGCCTTTAAGTGTTCCCTGTGTGTTTTCTGCTAGTAGAGTAATAGCATCAAGTCCCTTCCATTGAAGCTTTGGATACATTTTGAGTAGATTTTGTTGCTGTTGTTGTTCTTCCGAATTCCTCTAGTACTATATTAAGGTAGAATGGTGAATGTGAATTTAGTTTCTTCCAGAACTTAGAAGAAACTCTTACAGCTTTTCCCTATCCACTATGATGGTGCTTATCATATGTAGCCTTTTTTATTTTGATGTACACTCTCCAAATAAACAAGTAAACTTATTGGCCCACACTACATTTTCCTCTGTTTTGCCAATGTATTATCTGTACCCTCACTGGGAGAATAATATCCTAGGCTTTGAGTCACTTTCATATTTTCTGGGTTAAATTTTATATACACTTCAATCTAATGAAGAATGTAGGAAGAGAGAGGAGCATAAAAGAAGAAAATAAGACGTTATTTGGAAAAGGGAAAGGCCAGCTCAAGGGATTTTTAATAACGAATATAGTAGACATTTAACAAAGAGCCAACTGTCAATCAAAAGCTGCTTACCTTTGCACCCCTCACAGGTCAGGGCGTTGTAATGGTATCCAGATGCTCGGTCTCCACAAACAACACACAGCTCATCCCCTTTGATTCTCCCTGCTGATGTACCCATCCGGGGTTTCTTTGTTACAGGCATCTCTGTCATTTCAGTCTCTCCCTGGTACAGGGACTCAGCTGGCATTCTCCTGAGTTCATATATTCCAGGAGAGTACCACTCTTCTGGCTGCTGGGGGTAGAAACCCAGGTTGGGATAATAGGATGATGAGGAAATCTGTGGTTGAACTTGGGGAAATGGAACATTGCTGTATTGTGAGTATGGTTCCACATCCAGATTCTGTCCTAGGGAACCTGCCACTTGTTCTGTGAGCACACCTGGACAGAAGCAACAACAAAACTCATATTAATGTCATCATTCTAGAAATGAGAGCAGCAGTTTAGCACAATGGTGAGGAGGAGGAACTCGAAGACTGAACTATATCTAACGATATAAACTGTGCACATATATATTATAAAAGTATATTTACATATATAACATTAACTTTGAAAATACATGTGCATATAGATATTTAAATGACAGTTTATAAGGTCTGAAAATATCTGCCACTTTGGAAGATAAACCACAGATGTATCACCAATATGTAATGAGAACCTATGAAAATGGAAAAGGGGCATGAACAGGCGCCTGTGGCTCATGCCTGTAATCCTAACTACTCAGGAGGTTGAGATCTGAGGATCATGGTTCAAAGACAGACCAGGTAAGGAAATGTCCATGAGACTCTTATCTCCAGTAAACCACCAGAAAACAGGAAGTGGTGCTGTGGTTCAAGTGCTAGAGCGCTTGCCTTGAGCTGAAAAACTCAGGGACAGTGTTCAAGCCCAGAGTTCAAGCCCCATGACTGTCAAAACAAACAAACAAACAAGTGGTTACAGACACAAAATGTGTTTCACTCTGCCAACAATTAAGCTCAAATTAAAGCTACCATTTTAACCATCCCCATAGATCCATTTTAACCATTTTTAATCCTCAAGTTTGTAAGAATTTTCAAAGAGTTTCATAATACGATGATATGGAAAATTTTATACTGTATGGTTTTATTTGAAAAATGTAAACTATAGAATGATTCATGTATTTGTGGAGGTACTTTACATGGTGTATGCATCTTTGTAAGCAAATTTTTGCATGATGCCTCACAAACTGAATGGCCATGAGTGTGCAAGGTGATATTATTGCATTATTTTCTGAGACAACACAATCTGTTTTACTGTTTGTGGTTTTTGCCACGCATATGTGTTACTTTAATTGTTCCAAAACAAAGGAAGGACTCTTAAACAACTGAAAGAAAAGAATTTAGTATCTGGAATTTACCTGGATTCAAGTTCCTGTCCTGTTATTTTTTGCATGCAGTTGGACATTTCCTTAGTGTCTGTAAGTTGCAATGGCCTAGCACCGGTGGTTTCTACCTGTAATTCTAGCTAATCAGGAGACTGAGATCTGAGGATCCTGGTTTGAAACCAGCCCAGGCAGAAAAGTCCATGAGACTCTCCTCTTCAACACACAAAAAAGCCAGAAATAGAGCTGTGGTTCAAGTGGTAAAGCGCTAGCCTTGAGCAAAACAACTCAGGGACAGTGTCCAAGCCCTGAATTTAAGCGCCCCCCCTCCACATACAAATTGTGTTGATGTCAGATTAAATGATAAATGTATGTCAACTATTTTGCTAAATTCACCATATGACAAGTACTCAATAAAATAGCTGACAAGTTGGGCATTGATGGCTCACACCTGTCATCCTAGCTACTCAGGAGGCTGAGATCTGAGGATCATGGTTCAAAGCCAGCCCAGGCAGGAAAGTCCACCAATAAACCACTAGAAAACCGGAAGTAGCACTGTGGCTCAAGCAGTAGAGCACTCTCCTTGAGCTAAAGAGGCCAGGGACAGTGCCCAAGCTCAGAGTTCAAGCCCAATGACCGACAAAAAAAAAAAATAGCTGACATTAATAAGACCAATGATTACTACCACTATTATTAAACAGTTGTTTATATATAAGCCTCTAGATAATAGAAGAACTACCAGATTATGAAAATGTTTCATAGATGAGGCATTCAGGAAATAGGAATATTTAAATTATGCAAAATGCTAATTAAAGTATGTAATAGACATAGTAGACATAGAAGAGAGATAGAATAGCATTGTTGGACATCTCTGAACCGAAAGTCCAATTTCATCTCTTGTGAACAATGAGACTTGAAGCACATTTCTGGAATTACTGGTGACTCTCAGTTTTCGCAATGGCAAACTTGGGAAGAAAATGAAGGGTAATATTGATGATTGAATGAAATAATGAAAGGTTTAACATTCTTCATCTGAAATAATTGGAACCAGATTGGGGACAGGAGTTTGGGGAGGGAGGAGTTGTTCTGTTTTACTTTAATTTTTGTTTATGACAGTACTAGAGTTTTAAATTCAGGGTCTCACACTTACTAGACAAGTCCTTTACCTCTTGAACCATGTCCTTAGTCCCTTTGTGCTTTAGTATTTTTTTGTGGGTCGTGGGGCTTGAACTCTGGGCTTGGACACTGTCCTTGCACTCTTCAGCTCAAGGCGAGTGCTCTATCGTTTGAGCCACAGTGTCACTTCCAGTTTTCTAGTGGTTAATTGGAGATAAGAGTCTCATGGACTTTCCTGCACCGGCTGGCTTTGAACTGAGATTCTCAGATCTCAGCTTCCTGAGTAGCTAGGATTACAGGCGTGCCTTAGTATTTTTAGATAAGATATTACATTATCCCAGAATGAGCCTCAAATCACTATTCTACCACATCTGCTTCTCCTGTAACTGGGATTAGAGGCATGTATCACCATACCTGACCTTCAGTTGTGTTTCAGGATTCAAACTTTTCTGAATTTTTAGAACAGAGTTCAGTGTTACTTATGTACAACACACTCAGCACTGCTGAGGAATCAAACACAATAGCATTTGCCACAGTAAACTAGTATGAATTTTCACACATGGTAGAAAAAATGCTGGTCACAAATAGTTTCAGTTCAGGGCTGGGAAGGTGGCTCAGTGGTAGAGTGCTTGCCTTGCATGCCTGAGGTCCTGGGTTCAATTCCTCAGCACCACATAAGCAAAAAGAAAAAAAGCCAGAAGTGACACTGTGGCTCAAGTGGTAGAGCGCTAGCCTGCGCCCAGGCCCAGAGTTCAGGCCCCATGACCAGACTCCAAAAACAACAACAAAAAAACCAAATAGTTTCAGTTCAGATTTTGCCACCAAAAAAGCTTTTCACAAACTTGAAAGAAAAATGGTTTTCAGTGCTTGTGGAACTTGGAATTGGCAATTAATGGTTTGGGATCTATGTGCTATATACATAGGGTATACTCTTTGAAGTATTCAGATGATTGATATTCTTCTTATCACGATCATTGACAGAAAAAATTATATATTCTTCCTAATTCTAACCACTTGTATATTCTCATTTATTCCTCCCCCCCAAAAAAAATCCCATGATGCAGGCAATGCTATTATCTCCCACTTATAAATGAGTACCCTGTGGCACTTATTGGTAAAAGTGAAGCAACTTTACTTCTACCTACCTTCTTAAGTAGCTAAGATTTGAACTTTGGGAAAGTCTGACCTCAGGCACTAAATCATTACTCTCTAGGGTGATTTCAGATGTGAGATGCTTCAAAACACAAGAACTCTTCTCTTCCTCTGCTCTCTTAACTTGAATTTGTCATTCTCTTCAATGCCTCTACTTATACCTAACCTGCAAGGAGGCCTCCACAGCTCTGCATGTATCACTCTTGCTTTTCCACTGAACATCTGTTTCCTACAGATTCAGGACATTTTTCCCACATGCAGTTTCCCAAGCTGGGAACCTTCTTCAACACAGCTACCAACATCCAGAGCTTCATCATTGACCCCCCACATGAGGGGGGTCTCTGTAAATATTGCTCATCTTGAGAGATCTCCTCTAGATCTAGGGTGTGAGAATATGGTTTTAGCTAGTCATAGTGTGTTTAAAAGTCATTACCTACCTAACCTGCCTGGGTCTTCTTGTATACATCTGTAGAGAGAAGGCTCTGTGCTAGATAATCTTTTCATTCTCCTTTATATCTAAAATATTCCTAAGCACAAAATAGTTGAGGAACAACAGCATTCAAGACTTCTCTACAATGGCAAAGTAGAGGATGTACATGTTACATCCTGACCCAGGAAATGGCTGTGCATACGATATATAATACTTAAGCAAAACTCCATTTTCTTCCTTTATGCCCAACTGATCCAGGTAAACCAGCAGAAAACTCAGTATATCTTACAGACAAAGAGAAGTATGGGACTTTGTCTTGTGAACACAATATGGAAGAACAAAAATATGAAATTAATAAATATAAGCAAAATCTAGATTCATTTCATAACCAAATATGACTAAACATTCTGGAGTGAAAAAGATGGAAGGTAATTAAAAAGAGAAGGTAATTAAAAAGAGAATTAGTTTCACTCATCCCTAGATTTTATCTTCGAACCTATCTCCTCCACTCTCCCTCCCACTACAGACCAGTTTCTCTCTACCACAGTATTGGTAAGGTTAAGCAATTTGCCCAAAATCAATCAACCAATTAATAACAGAATCTGGCTTCTGTTGATCCCAAAAATGAGTATTTTTTCTCCTCAAATTAGCAATTTAAAATCTCTGAGCATTGTTTCAACAAAATAAATGTTTCCATAATCAAGAAACAACCAAGTGGGCTGGGAATATGGCTTGGTGGTAGGGTGCTTGCCTAGCATGCATGAAGCCCTGGGTTCAATTCCTCAGTACCACATAAACAAAAAAGCCAGAAGTGGCACTATGGCTCAAGTGGTAGAATGCTAACCTTGAGCAAAAAAAGCTCAGGGACAGTGCGTAGGCCCTGAGTTCAAGCCCCAGGACTGGTCAAAAGAGAGGGAGGGGGGAGGGAAAGAAACAAACAACAGAGCACTCATCTCAGGTTAACTTAATCTCTGAAATCATCTAGATTTAAAAATCTCTTACAAAGGTATAGATAGATAGGTAGATAGGTAGATAGATAGATGGATCTTTTACAAAGATACAACTATGAGGTTTAAAACAATTAAACAGGGTAAAAATAAGAGAAAAGTGCCCAATAATATTAAATAACACTTTCATTCTCAAAGTCTATTCACTCCTAGTGTGCTCACCAACACTCCACAGATTATAGAGAGGTCAATGTACAGGCATCATGCAACCAAAGAAGAGCATGGCTAACATATTCCAAAATGGTTGATAATTTCAACAGTTAACCAACTATGAGATCTTAAAAAATTGCACACACCCTATTTCTGTTCCAATCTCTTCCATAAAATGGAACTAAGTAAAAAAAATATAGCTACAGAGAACCTAGGGAAATCCTGGTTTTAATGATAGCTAATTAGGAATTATTAACACATAGTCCTCTTTGATGATGTAGTAGGACAATCTTTCGTTATAAGCACCCATTGAACCCTTTACTATGTGCTATACTTTGTTTTAAGCTCTAAACTACCACCGTGAACAAAATAAATAGAAAAACCCTAGGCTTTCTCTTGTTTGGGTGTTAAGGCAATGCCAATATCTGGGGCAAAAGTAAATAAGAAAACAGATACACAGTTGTATGGTTGGAAACATGTGGAGGGGTTGAAGAAGTTCAACTTTAGATTATATGAATTTGGATATCTTTATCACAGGAATTTTTCCACAAGAGTTTAAGGAAGATAGAATAGGGATGTAGTAAAAGTGATAAGGTATTTGCCTGGCATGCACAAGGCCCTGGGATCAGTCCCTATTGCTATATATAACTATATAAACTATACAGTTTATGGATGAGTTGTATGTGAATGCATAGACAAAGTCTAGGGAAGTCTGTCAATCCCTGGGGGAAGAAAAGAAAAAAGAAAAATTCTTCTAGATAGAAGGTATCTGGCATTCAATAAGTACACTGAAATGCCACCATCTAAAAGAGCTTTCTCAGAAAATAGAAGGGTTCTACACCTACCAATATGTGGCAGCCACTAACCAGATAGAGGTGTTCAACACTGGAGAGGTGGCTAGACTTAACTAAGGTATAGAATTGCAAATTTTATCAAATTCTAAGTACTTAAAATTTAAAATTAAGTAGCCACACACGGTAGTGACTGTCCAATTAGATAGTCAGGACAGCTCTAAGGATTCTGTGGCCAGAATCACTGTGGACCCAAGAGGGAGAATCAGGTTCACACGATAACAATGGTACTTTCCTATGCTCTTGAGTTTCTGATGCTCCTGGAGAGAAGAATCCAGGTTCCTTCCAGGTTGAAATTCCTGGTTTAATACTGTTGAGCACAGCAAATATTTAATGAGTATTTTTTGAAGTAAATGGAAAAATTGCTTTTCTAACCATTCTTAATTTCTGGTATCCTGGAGGATGATACAACTTCATTTGTGAAGTTGTTTGCTGTGTCTGTCACCGGGCCTTTGTGATGTGGGTGCCTGTCTCTACCTTGTCAGCTGATAGCCTCTTCTGTGAGTCTTACCCCAGTTCCCGTTGGGGTAAAATTAATCTCTCCTACCCTCTGTACACACCGCTAGTACAATGCTTATCAGAAGCACGTACAACGATTTTTATTTGTTCACAGGCTTATCTTCCCTGCTGCTAAACTTGAACTTATATTAAGAACTGGTTGAAAGTGCATGGCCAAGTGGATGAATCTGGACTCAATTCACCTGCAACTTGTTAAATGTCTAACTTGAGCAAGGCACTGAATTCTTTGAATTTCAGTTTCTTCCTCTATAAAACTGGAGTCATGCAAGCACTTATGTCAGAGATTGAAACAAAGCTGAACAAAGACGCAGAGTGTAGATTGCATGGTGCCTGACTTACATTTTTGTTATTGTGTTACAGCCTGTGAAGTCTTTAGGGGCAATATTAGATAATATTTCCTTTTCAAAAATCATTTCTGGCACATGACACAATGCCCAACACATAGTAAATATTTAATAAGTGTATGTTAAAATTGGAGAGAATGGAATTTTGTTTTCCTAGGCTTTTAACTTCCATTTCTGAACATGGTGTAGGTCACTAAAAAATATCACAGTGGAACAAAAGTATGAAATTATGAACATGTTAATAATGACAAGATGATTCGAATTTCTTTTTTGGTGGAAATGTTCAAAAGATAAGTCTGTTTTGAGAAAAATATTTATTTTTTATATTTAGAATATATTTTCTTTTAATTATTTTAGCTTATATTTTGATAGAGATTAGTCTAAACTATAGCTCTGCTCTTTATTTGATTCACCAAAGTCCAGGGGAAGAAACCTGCTGTGAATCTAGGGCATAAAATTCATGTTTCTTACTTCATAGATATTATTTTTAACCAAATCCCACAGTATCAAATACATCTTATAGTATAATCTCTATTACATAGCCCCATTTATATACACATAACTGAACGAAATTTCCATGAAATAATATTTATCTTCACTTCTGAGAGGCATATATCTGTCTACTCTTTTTATTCTATTTCAGATTTTAATGCTGGTCACAAACTTCTAAATAGATTCCATTAGCCACCTAGACCTGTGGCTCATCATTCTTAGAACCCAGCATATACTTTTGCAAGTATCCATCAGCTTTAATAATATTAACATTCAACCCGAAAAGGTTGTGTAAATTTGATCTAAAAATTGATGACAAAATCTAGAGATATAATTAATCTTAATAAAATACTCACTTGCTTAGAATACTTAAAAAATTACCCCCATCCCCACTTCCTGATCCAATCTTGGATAAAGATCTGTGGCTAGAATCTCAAACAAAAGACCCCCATCTTTCCACAGTCCAGTTGAAGAAGTTTGAGTCACAGCACCTGTGAATTGCGTCCTACCTTTAGCAGGCTTCATGCTCATCATTTCTGTGACAAATCCTGCTGATATGTGGCTGTGGTGAGGACTAATTTGAATTGGATTTTCTAAACCCTGAAACTGCATTACCATTCTTGCTTATTCACAGCAACTGAAAATGAGACTAGGTAAGAGTGAGAGGGGACAGAGGTTGTGTGGTTTACTGATTAACTTCATTACAGAGCAGAATATTTGTAAATGTTTATGAGAAAAGTCCTCAATGCCAAATTGCCTAGTAAGCTGGAAACCAGTGTCTTAGATAAACATTATTTTGGAGAGCATTTTTCCAGCTTAAGAACTCTGTGAAGATGACTTTCTGTCCAGGGTCTCTAAAACTAGATTTGGAGTTTGTAATGCCATGTTTGACATCTTGATATTTGTCCCCATCAGAAGGCAAGAGAATGATAAGATTCTGTAATGTTAGGAAGCTTTAGAGGATAGTGTTTAATAGTGTAAGGTCTGGAAACTTTCTGACCTGGACAACTGTGTTTGTATCTAGTGTTGTGCATTGAACATTGTTCTACCTACAATCCGGTCCATATGTTGAAGTTTAACCCCCAGGGCCTTGAGAATATGACCTGATTTGTAGGTAAAGGTAATATAGATGATCTTTATACATAAAGGTAATTAAATTAAAAGGCGAATTAGGGTCTGTGGTAAAGAAACAGAAGACAGACATTGACAAGCCAAGGAGGAAAAGTCTTCAACAGATTCTTCCCATAAAACCTCAGAAGGAACCAATGCTTCCCAAACGTTGGTTTTAGATTTCTAGTCTCTAAAACTGTGCCAAAATTTTTTTGTTGTATAAAACACCACATTCAGGTTCTTTGTCACAGAAGCCCTAATAAATTAATACATGCAGTCTTCCTTGCTATTTACTAGCTCTATGGACCATGAAAAAAAAAACCCTGAACCATTTCCTACCTTGTTTCTCATCTGTCAAAATGGGAATGATAATTACACAAACTCCTAGTACTCTGTGGGTTAAATAAAATAATATTAATTAAATGCTTAGCTAGTTGCTGGCTATCTGTTCTTGCTACAGAGATGCTATGATTGTTCAGTTTTGGATTCATGTTGCAGCTTGCCTTTGCTTACTGAATATAACATAATTCCAATTCTTATCCTGGAGTTTAATTTCTGGACATCAAGCGTAAGTCTGTTGGCTTCTTTGTGAAGAGAAGGCTTCTGGAGGGGACTCCATCATTTCAGGGCTGAGCTCAGGCAAAATGCAGCAAGACACCCTGTGTAATCTTAGGCTAGCCCCCTAGCTCCTGTAGGCCTTATTTGTCTACATTAACAGATGGTAAAACCTAGATAGTAATTCTTGCCCTACTTCCCTCATAGGCCTGTTGTGAAGATAAAATGAGACCGTAAACATGAAAGCAATTTTGAGGCAAAGGTGACATATGAATGTAGTGATTGCTAACCCCTCTCATCAGCCTTTACAAGAGTACAAAATCGATTCATAGCATTATCTCATTGGGTGCTCACTTCTAGCTCTTCAGAAAAGTATTAATTATGATACCCCACAATCTTCAGCCTTCTTTTACACAGGGGGAAGAGCATCTCAGTGAGATTAAGTAATTTGTATATAATTACCCAGATTATAGGAGATAGAGCTGGAATTCAAATATACAAACTCCAACTCAGAATCCAGTGGTTACAAAATTAGGGCACACATGCCCCGATTGCCAAGAAAAAGGAAAACAGTGATAGCCATGGGTGTGTTTTGGCTTAGAATGTTCAGTCAAGGGTCATCATTTGCAAAGCTGTTCTCAGTTTATTTCTGACTTCTTTCTCCTTGCCTCAGAGCTATGCTTGCCCTGAGAGAATCTTAGGTTGAAGAGCTAGCTAAAAGATATGATCCAAGACAAACAACCTTCACATTCCTATTTCAAGAATTCTCTACTCAATTTCTTACTGGTCAACATAAAGGGTTCTATCTATTGCCCTCAGAAACATCTACCCTAGATAAGAAATGAACAGGACTGGGCAGGATGGAGGATGAGCAGGATGGTTTAGCAGAGTCAGGAAAACCTTGTTACCAAGAAAAACTCACAGAATGTTCTCAACGGAAGATAGGCTGGATCCTTCTGCATCAACTGCCTCCTATTATTTTTCTTCTGTTTTTTTTTTTTCCTGAAAAACTAGACTATCTGAAGTGGTAACTATTAACTGTGGGTGGCTACCTAAACTTGTCAGTTGAGAGCCACTTCCTCAAGTATAACCAGTCACAATTTTAAGTGGTGACTATCACACACATGTAGTGGCTACTCTATCAACATCGATCTAGAGTCATCTCTGTCATCACAGAGTTCTTCTGGACAGCACTGGTGCAAATGGTACTTGGGGATAATGTGAGTTGGCCATCAGCTATGAAGACATGGGAAAGGGAAGTCCTAGAGCAAATGTGGACAATGTCTTTCTGAGTACTATCCTTGAGAAGATGGGCCTTTGATACGATCTCATTGCACTGACTTCCTCCACTGAGGTGAACAAGAGTGTTTTCTTAGCTAGGAGCCTTAGATATTCAAATAGGATTCCTTGTCCTGGTTGTGTTTTTTTGTATACATACCATATACTGACTGATAGATTATTTATCTTCTTTAAATGTCCATTTCCTCACCATAAAAGGGCAATAGTAATGGCAGATATTTAATAAGAGCATTGTGAGAATTGGTTGATATTAATGGCAAGTAGAATATAGGTTCTTCCAAGGTGTGTGGCATTCTTCTGTAAACCTTATGAAATGAAACAAGTAGCTTACACAAAGTTAAGGAAATTTGCCCATGATCACAGCTAGTGGATGGCAGAGACCAAAATGAACCAGGAAGCCAGACACTGGGGGCTCACACTTGTAATCCTAGCTACTCAAGAGGCAAGATCTATGGTTCGAAGCTAGAAAGGACAGCGAAGTCTGTGAGACTTGTATCCCTCATAAACTACTCAGAAAAAGGCAGAAATGGCACTAAGTGACAAGTGGTAGAGTACTAGCCTTGAGTAAAAGGAGCTCAGGGACAACACCCAGGCCCTGAGTGCAAGCCTCAGGATCAACACACACACACACACACACACACACACACACACACACACACACACACACACACCCCTAGGAAGTCTACTAAGAAATCTACAATGTATTTAGTATGATGATTGGCAGTATAAAAAACTCTGAAGAAATGGGTATCAGCTTAATATTTCTTATCACAGTAAATTTATAAATTTGCAATTTGATTTATAGTCATTCTTCCTCAACTTGGTGACCCTGAGAATCTTTTTCTTAGCCTGCTAGGTTGAGAGCTATGTCCTACCATGCAGTGGAATCATCCACTAGCTAGCCAAGGTGTCTGGAACTCTCTGTCTCACTACACATACTCACCGAACTATGCATGTCCTAGTTAAAAGAAGCAGTAATCTATTTTTGTAATAAGAAAAGACTCAATGTGCCTTTCCTTCTCCATTTCCTTACTCCACTAACAAAAAGATCAGATAAGAGAGAACAAATACACAAAGTCATCCACAGGGGATTAAAAGACGTCTGAGTCTTCTTAGCATTTTGGATAAGAAACAGCAGTAACAAAACATTTCAAGTATGCTAAAGCTCCAATTTATTTGACCCACTAATAGCTTTTCATCCTCTGGCAACTTTCAGCTTTCATTCACCTAGTAGGTCAGAACTATACTCACTTGAGTTGAACACAATGAGATGGAAAAATACTTGAAATCAAATGTCAGAAATACTCTTTAAACTGCATCTCAAGACTTCTAATTGTATGCCAAAACATCTGGATGGTTCTGTAACACCTGGAAGGTTCTTTTAATTTAATAGTAGTGTCTTCAAATAAAAACAAATATACATAGAAACAATGTGTATAAATAGATGAGTAACATACAAAAATTAAGGAAAAATAGTTCAGGGAAATGGAACATAAGAGAGTAAGATTATATGGAATTTATCTCCTGCCACTTGCTGAATCTCATTCAGAATGGGGCTTTGGAAAAACTATTAGGTACAATAATGAAAATAATCCCAACCCTTGGGAGGTTGAGGAAGGAGAATCAAAATTTGAGGCCAACCTGGGCTACATAGTAAGATACTGTCTCGAAAAAACAAAGCAAAACAAACCAACGAAACAAAAAGTTACGTATTATTATTATATATAGTTAATACCCAATTTCAAAAGATGTTAGCAATGCTATAATGCCAGCATGCTGCCTTCCTCAGGAAACCCGGAAGTTTATTTATATATTGTTGATTCTTGTGTGGGCTCCTTGAAAAATTCCTTGCACTCAACAATGCAAAGATAAACATTACTTCCTTCTTTTAATGAATGGAGTAGTGTTTATTATTTCAACAATTTAAAATGTAGCAAGTGCCTTTCAAATTCCAAATTAACCATATGTTTTTTTAATACCAAACAATTGACAGAGCACTTTCCCACACAGCAGACTCTCTCTTTTCAGTAAGCTGTGAAATGTCTTCATCTCTATTTTACAAAGAACAAAACTGAAATCCAGAGGGTCACTTACCTTTGACACTTCTATCTTTTTTATTTCATTTCTCTGCCTGTATTTGGTGAGCTTTCCCCAATATCAGGGAGCTAAACGAATTACCTTACTCTGGGAACACTGGACATAGGAGTATACAATTTTACTTCCTCTGGCTTATTCTCTCCTATTATCAGAATGCTTGTAAAGTCCAGTGATTTTTTTTTTAGTTTTTAAACCATGTTGACTAAAAGGAAGTACAGGTTTTGATTAATATCCCCCCTTCTACCCTATTCACGATGTCAAACTGTGGGAACCCAGGAACTTTGTCATTATTGCTTTTCATTATGCATGAATTCCAAAAACACCTTGCCTTCATTCATCAGAGATGGATTTTGTAGGGCACTAAATTAATCTTTGACCAGAAGGAAAGTAGACCTATGTCTGTCGGGTCAGCTTGTCCTTCCATTGGTAGTTCTCTGTATGGATTTAGTTACAAGTGGGTTCCATTTCTATCTGGATTTGCCAGTGCAGAAGAAGAAAATTAAGGATCTCAGGGAAGGGATTACTGTCCCAGACATAACTCTGTTTTGTGCGAGTTTTTTCCCCTCCTTTTTCTGGTGGTGGTGTTAAATCCCTTGTCTCACCTCTGCCTTGAGCTGTAGCTGTTACAGCTCATCCAGTGTGATTGGAAATGCTCTGTTAAACCATTATCCACCAAGATGATAATGACTAGTGTCTTCTAAGAATATCCTAAACTATGAAAGGAACAATACCATTTACACATTGAACATTGTGGATTTTCAAGTATTTGCATGTTTAGTATCCTGGTCTACCACAATCCATCCATCGATGAGTGCAGAAAGGCAGCTGGCAGCATACTAGCCCACCCAGCAAGGTTAGTGTAATTATAAAAAGGAAGGAATCATTTTCAGAGCATCAGGTAACCTCCTGCCCCACCCAAAATATTGCCCCTTTTGAGTCTTTCCTAATGTTCTCAACTGAACTCTGAGTGAGATGATGTTTATAAATGCATAAAGTGGAGCAATATATTATTTTATGGTGTCATCTAGTTATAAATCTACTGAAAACAACTTAGTACAATTTGTCCTTATTCTAATTGAAATGACTAACCCTAACATGATGTCACAGATTCCACAGCACTGAAGGAATGGTGGATAGGAAATCTACTGCAGATCTGTAAGCAAAGTAACTTCAGCCTTTAATAGGTATAATATTAAACTGTATACATTGTAATTTCATACTTTAGTACCTGCTATAATAATAATACTAGACTTAGCGTTAGAGCAAGATCAACTTCTACTCTCATCCCTGTTAATTATCTAGCTTCATGGCCTTGGACAATTCACAAAGCCTTCATCATTCAATCTTCATCTATAAAAAAAAAAAAAGAAAGACTATTCAGTTCAATGAATCCAAGGTCCTACCTCATAGAGGAGCTCACACTTACTGACTATTTATACAGAACAAAGCATTTTCTTGACTATTGTTGGACTCCTTTTCTAGGATTTTGACTCAGGTATTTCCAAATGGTTATAGTTTGTTCTTATTGACATTCAATCAGTTTGACAACTTACCAAATAAGTTCTCAGAAAGGGAAAATTCATCCATGGCCTGCAAATGGGAATGTTCAATGAGATTCATTTTTAATCCTGTCCAAATGTTTTTTAAATTTGAGAATGCACTCTTGTTATGGGTGGTCTTCAAATAAAAACCCTGAAATGCAATAAATAAATAGTTTATAGGTACAGGATGAGGTCAGGGAGTTGCTTAAGAAATAGAGAGCAAGCTAATTTAGAGAAATACAATGGCTCTTTTGTAAACAGTTTTCTATAGTCTTTCTTTATGTACCTTTTCTGGCTGGTTATTATGTTTGTGCATCATTTGGACTTAAAATGACTGACTGAAATGAATGTTTTCAGAAGAGATACTCCCTGATTTATCTCAGAAAACATTGTATTTAATTCAAATTTCAGCACTTGGAAGGGTTGGACAAAATATAATGATATTTTAGTTATGAATTTATTTCTTTTACATGTACAGAGAGAAATAGAGACAAATATAAAGACTTGGGTTAAAAATGGGATGAATCTATGATTCACTATCTTAGACTTCATCTGAAAGTTGAACAGGTCTGTGTAAACACACAATAACAACATAGGATACTTCCTGCTGGAATCATGTCAACAGATAGTGGCTCTCTAGGATCTTATTTTTGCCTTATAAGGAAATTTTCAGGGAATTAAATTTCCTTTCTTTTTTTACTTCCTTCCTTCCTTCCTTTTCTCCCTTCCTTCTTTTCTCCCTCCCTCTCTCCCTCCCTCTTTCCTTCCCTCCCTCCTTTTTTTCCTCTCTTCCTCCTGCCCTTCCTTCTTTCCTTTCTTCTTTTTCCTTTGCTATTTCTGGGGTTTGAACTCAAGATTTGTTAAGCTTTTTTTTGTAGTGCTTTACCATTGAGTCATGCCTCAGGCTCAGGATTTTGCTGGTTAATTGGAAACAATGTCTCATAGACTTTCCTGCCTGAGCTGACTTGGAACCCTGTTTTTCCGGGTCTCAGACTCCTGAATAATCTAGGATTATAGGTGTGAGCTACCAGTATCTGGCTAGAAGTTGCATTTCTCTTATCATGTCTACCTTGGTTACACATGGATCTAGGGTAAGAAGAATTATATACATACATACATACATACATACATATAAATCTTACCCAAATGTTTGAAGTTTCATCCTGAGGAAATTTCCAGAATAAATCCAAGAGAACTTGTGTTTACTTTGAGCAATATCTCTAGGTCTTCTTTCCTTTCTTCTCTCCTTCTTTCAAGATATTCTACCTCCCTAAAAAGTAATTTGAAAGGTTGAGTAGTGAAAGGGTATTATGCAGTAAGCCTATTTTCCGAGGATGTTGTTCAAATCATTTTATCCTCTCTCTACCAAGAATCAATTTTGTTGGGAAATAAATACTTATATTTGCTACTCAGGAAGAGTATATCAGGCTTTGTTTGACAAAATTTTTCATTGAATTTTTTCCCACTCTCAGTCTCTGTTTTTCTCTCTCTCACACACACACCAATTGTCCCAGCTGAAGCGGAAGGAAGCTTCAGATCTATCCATCTGTTGTTAGGTCAGTCAACTAGATATGGGTTCGTTTCATTCATTTATTTAATCATACTTTCAGAAGACATTTATTGAGCCTTGATTCTTGAATAAACCCTGTGTTAGATCTTTGGGGAGAAAATTGTGAAGAACAAAAAAAATCATCCAGGGTTCATTATATCAAAGTTAATGCATAATAAAAACACTGAAGAAATGATTACACAATCTTTCAGATGGTTGCATGTGATCACAATAGCTATTTATGAAGGCAAGAAAGAGGCTGGTGTAATAGGAGGTTTGGAGTGCAGAGATGTGGAGTTATTCTATATGGAAGTGGCTGAACTTGGGGGACATGATTTCAAGGACAATATTTAAAGATGGGCAATGCAAAGGGACATCTGAATGATGGGAAAACACCAGAGGAGAGCTTCTAAGAAAGATCTCCTAAGAAAGGATACTAACTACATCTAGTGTGGCTATTCAGAAAGATCTAAATTCATCTGGCAAGCGGATAGCATAACACTATCAAACTCTTCTACCATTTTAGTAAGACAGCTCACTGTGAGAAAGCTTGTTCTAAAGTCAGAGGTCACTATCATGACATTTACTCCAAAGCAAAATTTTGGTCATTAGGGAAATATATCATTCTCAGTGTAGCATTTTTGGACCCAGGAGGTTTCATTGTACTGGGAAGTGAGAAGAAAAGATCTGTTGATGTAAAAAAGAAACAAACAAACCCAATTCTGGAAGCATTGATGTTTACAGCAGATCCTTTGACAGAACGCAAAAAGTAGAACACAAAAAGTAGAACAGAACGCCCTGCTCAACTCTTCCCTCATCCTCAAATGACTCTACTACATATCACAATAGAACTTTGAACCCAACAGGACCCAGGGCCTTCTGGACAGTTGTGAAACTCCAGCAGCACATAGCCCATGCCAAGGTGCCCAGCAGAGAAATCACAGCTACTGGCTAGGAAGAGCTCTACCCCAGGAATACAAAAAATAGTAGAAGCAGCCAGAGCAGACTTACTGATGACTCAAGAAGTCTACGGCAATAAAATACTTAGGGCCTGTTTTTGAGAAAAGAGCCTCTGATAAGGAATTGAAGGTTCAGAAGAATGAGTCAGTAAAAGTTGAGTTGTTGCTAAAAATGGACTTTTATTCATACTCACAAGCTAATTTAGGAGTTGAGAAATTCAAGTTTTAATGTAGAAATACCAATTATATGAATATATATGTCCAATGTGTACATAGAAATATGCATACAAATCACATATAGTAAATTTATATATTGAGTAGTAAATAGGCTTAAAAACTTCCTTTCCCTAAACTCAGAAAACTGCTGCTCTAGAGTTTCATATATCTATAGGATGAGAAATTCCACAATGTGAAGAGCCTGTAATTTAATATTCAACTCAATAATATTATACTGGGGCTGGGAATGTAGCCTAGTGGTAGAGTGCTTGCCTAGCATGCATGAAGCCCTGGGTTTGACTCCTCCTCAGTACCACATAAACAGAAAAAGCCAAAAGTGGCACTGTGGTTCAAATGGTAGAGTGCTAGCCTTGAGCAAATGAAGCTCAGGGACAGTGCCCAGGCCCTGAGTTCAAGCCCCAGGACTGGCAAATAATAATAATAATAGTAAACAACTCTGGGGCTGAGCACTGGCAGCTCATACCTGTAATCCTAGCTCTTCAGGAAGCTGAGATATGACATATGAGATATGAGCTCTTCAGGAAACTGATACCATGTTTCATAGCCAGCCTGGGCAAAAAATTCTTTGAGACTCTTATCTCCAATTAACCAGCAAACAAGTGAGCAAGACAGAGAAAGAGAGAGAGAGAGAAATAAACAAACCAAAAACAAAAGTGGAGGTATGGCTCAAGTGGTAGAGTGCCAGCCTTGAGTGAATAAGCTAAGGGACAGCATCCAGGCCCTAAATCCAAGCCCCAGTACTGGCACCATAAAACAAAATACCTTCTACTCTGTAATTTAAGTCCTATATCCTGGGGTCTTTAAATATGAGATAATAACCCTCCGTCTGACTCTAGGTTTCTCTCTGTGCTTTCTTTTGATCACTTCTATGGTTTGTTTTGTGCTGGTCCTAAAGCCTGAACTCAGGGCCTAGGTGCTCTCCCTGGGCTTTTTGCTCAAGGCTATTACTCTACTACTTGAGCCACAGCTCCACTTCAGCTTTTTGGTGGTCAAGTGGAGATAAGAGTCTCATGGGACTTTCTTGTCCAGGCAAGCTTTGAACCTTGATTCTCACATCTCAGCCTCCTAAGTAATTAGGATTACAGACGTGAATCACCAGTGCCAGGCTTGGTTTTGTTTTTAGGAAATAAATTCTTATATGTTCCCAGGCTGGCCCTGAACTCCTAGCTGTAAAGGATCCTCTTGCATCAGGGCCCCCAGTAGCTGGAATTACAGGTACACCACTGTGTCCAGCATTTATTATTTTTAACCTTGTAGGATGCTCATAAAGCTCTAGCATATTTTCATGGCATGTTATAGGTCTCATGTTTTTTAGATATATTCTTCTTCATTTTGGTTGCTATCACAGTGCCTTCATGTGTTCGTGTAAACTTCGCACCTTAAATTCAAGTGACTGGAGCACAATAGGCCCTGAAGAAATGTTAGCTCACTTTATTATTCTTCTGGCTGGAACACATCAAGGGCTCTGCATCCCTCCTTCCCCCCAGCTCCATCACAGTGTAACAGAGATAATAGAGAGATAATAATAGAGCCGCATGTATAAGTGGCTGAAGCATGGAGTGGTCTCTTCCCAACAACCCACTAATCCATTTTGTAATCTCCCAGACGTGGCGCACCGATGACCTCATTATCATTTGTTAGCTTCCTTCCCTTAAAGGTTCCACCACTTCTAGATATCCACACACTGGGAACCAAGTTTCCAGCACCTGCCTGGGAGGGCAGGCAGACACATTCAAACCATTCCCAAACTGCAGTACACAGTCAGCAATTCAAAGAGTATACTAAAAACTAAAGCTTTGTAGTTCCCTCATCAGTTTTCTCACCAACATACAATCACAAATGCCAGTTTCTCATGAACCCTGCCAGATACTAAGTCCACTTATCCACATGGAAGTAGTTTGGAGATACTATATCTACAGAGTTCGCTAAATATTTGCCTGCCTGTAAGCAAGAGCCTATCTGCTACCTGTTTTTATATTGCCTATGAGCTTGATGGTTTCACATTTTTAAGTGGCTGGGGGAAAAAGTCAAAAGAAAAACATTTCCCAACATGTGACCACTATGTGAAATTTAAAATTCATTGACCAAATTTGTTTGTTTTTTGTTTTGGGGAGGTTTAGTTTTGGTGCTAGTCTTTGTGTGTGGGGCAGGGGGGGCTTGAACTCAGGGCCTGGGCACTTTCTCTTAGATTTTTTGACTCAAAGATTAGCACTTTACCACAACTCCACTTCTGGCTTTTTGGTGGTTAATTGGAGTCTCATGGACTTTCCTGTTTCAGGTGGCTTTGAATCCTCATTTCTCAGCCTCCTGAGTAGCTTGGATTATAGGGGTGAGCTGTCAGTGTCCAGATAAGACCTGGGAACTTTAAAAATCATTGATGTTCTCCGTGAGTTCACAGGGAAACTTTGCCTTACTGGAAACGTTTATCTGAAGGTGATAATATTTCTATGCTTGAGAGTTCTAGGATTTATATTCCTGTCATGAATTTCTGCCACTAAAATATGTATATAAATTTGAATTTGTGTCTTCTAGTTCTTAGTGACTAAGATTTTAAACATTTATTTTTTCTAGTTAGTTATTAGTCATCATTAGCACTCACTTGGTGCAAACCACTCCTTGTCCATTAGAGTACAAGTAGAGAAAGTAGTCTGTAGTACAAGAGACAATGTGGGTAGCAAAAGAAGACAGCATTATAAGCCAACAGCCACAGACAGCACTGGATGAACGTAGGCCCTGGAAGAAGCTACTCTCCTTATACAGTTAGACATTCAGACAGACAGCTTAAGAATTCTCTGAAGTTAATAATAAAAACCCAAATATCAGAAGCCAATGTTTCTGTTCAGATGAATCCATATGTGTGTTAATGTCAAAGCTAAGACAGGTACTATTAGGAGCAATCTCCTATATTAACACCCCTTCCAAATACCTACCATTTTTATAACACAAGTTAAGCCAGCCCAGAAATTAGCCATTTGAACTTGTGCTCCATGACACCAAGTTAACATGCCAAGAGCATGTCTTCCATCTTTCTTTCTTGAACTATGACTTTGAACTGAGCCTGCTCACTAATGTACCTCTTAAACTGAGCATGCTGGCAAGGTGTCACTCCTAAGGTGCCCTCCTATAGGAATATGTATAGGCTTCCTGAATAAAGTCCCCACCCATCCTCCCGTCAGAGAGAACATTGCGTAGGAAGTGACTTCACGCTCTCCTTGCTTGCTACAGGTAATATCCTTTCTCTCTGTGCTTATTTCTTAGCCATACTTGCTATTGGCTTTGTAGTCATCAAGATGCAAATCAACTGAGTTCATTTATACCAATATGGAAGATATTAAATAGGGAATCAGGGCATAGAAAAACTAATACCTGAATTTTCCTACACTCTTTTCCCAACCTCCTTCCTCAATTCCTTATTCTTATTCCTGCCCTGGGATGAGGTACATACAGAATGGATTAAAAGGTTGCTCTCTCTGGAGTAGCAAGTTTAAGCCTTGATTATTAGTGGATGTGGGAATAAACTGTTTATTTTCCTTTATTTCTTTTATCTGATGCTGTAATTCAATGGTATGTGCTATTTATTTTTTATTGTGATAAGACACATCATTAGTGGTAACATGAACTCCCATTTTCTGGTTATCAATACTTATTTGTTTAGATATTGTGTGTCATAGGAAGTTCATGGTAGGAGGAACTATTTGGATTTATCACAAACCATTTGCAAATGGAAACCTTGGAAGGACCCTGCTCCAATTAAGTAGCTTTGACTGATACAGAGGAGTAGAAGATTAAGATAAAGGCTGATTATGCATATTAATTCACTATGAAGACTTCACAAAGAAGACATTGGTGATATTTTCTCAAACAAACACAGCTGTTGATGGAATAGCACACACTGCATTGGAAAGCTATGGAATCCATTTTCAAAGGGTGGGGAGAAAGTGAAGCTTTCCCAACCACCATCATTTCATGCTCAGGGGAAGCCCTGGATTTGGTACAAATGCTAGGGGGAGAGGGAGAGAGGGAAAAAGGGAGAGAGAGAGAAAGGGAGAGATGCTTTAGAGAGATGCTTCCAGTTATTTAACCAAAAGTATTATTACAAATAGTTGGATATGCCCAAAGTAGAAAGTTTGTTTCAAAAAATTATGATGTAGCCTTGCAGGCATAGAATGAGTTCTAAAAATGCACACACACACACACACACACACACACACACACACACACACACACACAGAGAGGCAGAGAACTGCTATATTGAATCAAAGGCTATCTTTGCCATTCCCCACATAAATAAGTAAAGTCTACTTCTCCACCATTGAGTGAACTATTTTTATGACTCATGTTAATTAATAGAATTTCCCTGCTTCTCAGGTTAGACTTTATGAAGACTTTTGACTCCTGCTTTTCCCTTCTTGTAATGCTAAAAGGAGGTCAGGCATGAAATATTATTAACGAGACCCAGCTATTTCAAAAGTTCTAACCAGCAGCTAGCATCAAGTCCCAGAGTACAGGAGCTATGTCTTTACTAACTCTCCAGTTGAAAATAGTTGCATGAATTGAACCTGGCAAACCATTTCATTAACCCACATAATTAAGTCAATAAGTAATTGTTATTATAAGCCATTAAGTTCAAGATAACTTGTTGAACAGTATAAAATGCTGAAAACCATAAACAATGAACAATATGGCATGTTGGCTATAAGCTCATTGGTGTCTAAAGAAAATTTTCCTTAAAAGTACTATATTTAATCTTTAAAAATGACATCTCAATGTTAATCTCCAATTTATTCACTCTTTCATTTAGCCAATATTCATTTATTGACTCTGTCAGACACTAGGCATTTTAAGATAAAATATATCATGGTCTTCTTGGAAAAGGCAACCAAGAAATCTCCAATTTGCTGCAACAGAGGCAACCACAGGCCTCTGAAGGAAAACAAATGGGTCACTTACTCATCCACCATTCATGAATCCTCTACGCTGAGCCAGCTTTAGTCTAGGTCTTAAATACTGAGGTGAATAAGGCAGAGAGCTTCCATTCTAGCAGAAGAGGTGAATAATATACAAATAAGCTAATGGATTCAGCTCAAATCAGTGGACAAAGGATAGCCTACTCAAGAAATTATGTCAGGAAAATTGGCTATTCCTTTGTGGGTAAAAGCAAAATTTTCTGTCTGGAATAATCCTTGAAAATAAGCTTCAGATAGACTAAAAACTTCAAAACTAGAGAAACCACTTGATGAAAATAATAGAAAAATAGTATTTTATGAACTTTGGGATGGTGAGGACTGATTATATAAGACATAAGTTGAAAAAATAAATTTGACAGCATTAAGATAAAAGACAAATTAAAACAATATAAACAAAGCTAAATATCAGCAACTGGGAAATGATATTTGTAACATAAATAACAGCCAAAATATTAGTACAAATAATGTGTAAATAATCCCTATAAACAAAAACAGAAAGAATAAACAATCCAAGGGAGAAATTGGCAAAGAATATAAAAAGGAAATTCACTAAAGTGGGACACAAATGGTGAATGAACAGAAAATGTCAGAAATTAGCAGAAACAAAAACTAATACAACTAGACACATTTTAACTATCTGGTGGTCATTTTTTGAGTTTTTTAAAGTATATTCTCATATACTAAGTACAGAGACAGTTTTTCAGTGTTTTTGATGGGTTCTATAGTATAGTATACAGAAATGCAAATCTAATCCATAGATATCTTTCCTGAAGAAATCTTTGCACACATGCACAGAGAAGTTCATTGTACTATCACTTTTAATGTATTTATATTGTATTATATGTAATATATTTGTATAATATATTAGACACTAGTTTTATAGTGTTAGCATTGAAATTGGAAAGTAGAGGAGAACAGGATTGGGAAGGTTAAGAGAGATCTTAGATTTAGGATAAAGTTAGTTTTAAACTTTTATAAGTTGAATAAATACATGGACGCATATCAGATCCTCACAGTATCATTTCTTGTCTTGGATCTTACCAGTAATTCATTTAGATGATATAAGCAGATATATTTGAATAACCATAAGAGAGTGTTTTCCTCAAAAATAGTATTAGGGGCTAGTAGTGCAGCTAAGTGGTAGAGCATGTTTTAGCATGTGTACCCCAGTACCACACATAAAACTAAACAACATTTTATTTACCTTTTAAAATAATAAAAACAAAAACATTTCAGGATTGAATAATATTTAGTACTTCAGTGAAAATTACAAATTTCAGTGCAAATATATTTTTCTGGGGAAAATATATACAATAAACAGAAGTTGTAAGTTAATAAAATTTGAAAGAACAGTTTTTTAAACAGAAAGTCCCTACATACTCCCTACTTCTACACATACAGATAACCCCCTACTTTCAAAGTGGTACTTTTTTTTTTGTACAATCAATGACCCTACGTGGACACATCAGTATCAACTGATGACCATAGTTTACATTGGTAATCATTCTACAGGTTTTGGAAAATATAAAATAACACGTATACGTCATTATCGTATGACTCAGAATAGTTTTACTGTCCTTGAAAATCCTCTTTTAAAAATGCATACATTATAGGGCTGGGAAGTTGGCTCAGTGGTAGAGTGCTTGCCTTGCATGCATGAGGCCCTGGGTTTGATTCCTCAGCACCACATAAGCAGAGAAAAGCCAGAAGTGGCATTGTGGCTCAAGTGGTAGAGTGCCAGCCTTGAGCTGAAGAGCTGAGGGACAGCGCCCAGGCCCAGAGTTTCAGACAACACCACTGACAAAAATAAATAAATAAATAAATGCTGGTATAATACTAGGCTGTAATCCTAGCTACTCAGGAGGCTGAAATCTGAGGGTGGGAAAGATAGTGAAACTCTTATGTCCAATAAACTACCCAGAAAGAGCCAAAAATGGCACTGTGGCCCAAGTGGTAGAGTGCTAGCCTTGGACAAAAGACGATCAGTGACAGCACCCAGTCCTGAGTTCAAGCCCCAGGACCTGCACCTAGCCCCCTCCCCCACCCCAAAATAGCATAGATTTAAAAATATAATCTCAAGGGAATTCTGAACCCCTGAAGCCCAATCATGGCTAAGATTAGAGCCCCTGATCTCTTAACACTGGGCCATAACTAGCTTCTGCTCTCCAGTATTGGTATAGACTTGGCATCTACACTAAGAGCTTCCACATCAGGAAATGACGGCAGATAGTTCTTTATGAGCTCCATCAAGGACAATCTCCCTGCCCCCAAAGAGTGGCTTTCTCCTGATTAGCAATATCCTTCAGTGAGACCAACTCTTATGGACAAGTAAATATTTACCGTGTCTTCCACATAACCATATTAATATCCTTACAGGATTTGAAAACACAAAGCCATGTTGTTTCTCTTGTCTCTAAATTAATGACACCAATTAAAATGTAAGAGAATTAGCTAGGTGCCAGTGGCTCACGCCTATAATCCTAGCTACTCAGAAGGCTGAGATCTCAGGATCTCGGTTCAAAGCCAGCTCAGGCAGGAAAGTCTGTGAGACTTTTATCTCCAATAAACTACTCAGAAAAAGCCAGAAGTGCCGCTATGGCTCAAGTGGTAGAATGCTAAAGTTGAGCACAGAGAGGCTGAGGGACAGTGCCTAGGCCCTAAGTTTGCCAACCTCAGGACTGGTGAGAGAGAGAGAGAGAGAGAAAGAGAAAGAGAGAGGTTCAAGTTCCCCTAGATCACTGGGACCAGGAAGAAGTCATCTTAATTCAATTTCAATGAGGGAAAGCTCTTCAAACTTTTATTACATTTTATTCTGAAAAAATGAAGATTAATGAAAAATTATAATTGTGTCAATTCATTTGAATCCTTAGAACCTCATTATACTTCCCAGACCCAATAAAGAATAAACTACACTGCTTTTGCTGCACAGTATTTGCAAGTTTACTCCACAATCAAGTTGCATTATAGTAACGTTTTGATGACATACATTGACCAAGAGAGATAGTACAAATAATAGAAATCCTGTTGCAACCCAAATTAGAAAGGACCAAATAAAGGAAGAAAATAACTCACTGTGAAGAGCCAAGGAGTCAAGTTTGGTGAGAAAGGTAAGAGAAAAACAAAAGGAAGATGAAAGTTTTATGTTATGATGGCTTTTTGCCTCACCATGTAGAGCGATGCCTTTCAGCTGCATTTTCACTGGTAGAAAATACAGGGACAACACAAATGCTTGGAATAAGGCTAGGGATATAGCTCAGTGGTAGAGCTGTGCTTAGCAAACAGGGTTTCATTCCTACTATCCACTCCAAAAAATATCCCTGAAGAGAAGATGTTCTTTCTTTTCGCCTTTTCATGATCTCAGTTGCTAATAGTCTTTAGGAGGGGAAAATGAGACACGAGCAAAGGGAAGTTTCTCACTCTACGAAAAGAATCTTTTTATGCACTTACCTTCTCTGGGCCCTTGGAAACTCTATTCCATCACGGTATTCATTCTGAAGCCTCCAAGAACCATAGCAGTTCTGGCCTTCTCTAGGATGTCATTAATGAGCACTATGGTGGGTTCATTCTAGACTTTAATGGTGACGCTGGTAACTGAAGGAAGGGGCTGGTCAGCTCTCCCAGACTGTCCTGTGAGTTGAGGCTAAACAATGCAGCGAGACCCAACATCCCCTGTGGGTAGTTCAGTCGTTAGACTCTGCCCTATGAGTGAGGTTTCAGGAATCTTCAAAATATCTATGGGTTTTAATAAATCACCCTATCAAAGATAAAATGTGACCAGCTGGACAATTTCAACTTTTCCCTACCTCCAATAACACGGGAGGAACAAGGGAAAAACTCTTCAGAAAAACCTACCCCTCGTTCATGTCTTGGTGGTATATGGATTTACTCATCTTTTTGGGGCTCATTTTCCTCATCTCTAAAATGAATATAAGCAAAATTTTCTATTGTGAGAAGGAAATAGACAATTTAAGTAAAGTGTGGGACAAGTTAGTAGGTTCAGAATAAAAGTTGGCTCCATGCACTCGAGGTGCACCTCGGCCTTTTTTATTCTCTTCTTTAGGGGGTGCGCCAGGGCCTTACAAGCATTGTGTATTCCATTACAACCTGGCCTGATCTTGGAGATGTGCATATATGAGGAAGGCTAGGGATAGCATTGTTTTTCCTCTCTACCTGCAAAGAGAGGGAAAAGGTGCCCAGGGGAAACACTACAGCAAATACTGAAGATGGGTCTCAGGACAAGAGAGGTCTGTCCTGGTCCATTATGTTTTCTATGAACTAGAAATTACATCAGCTTTGTTACAACATTCTCAACAAAACTGAAAAGTTCAGGGTGCAAATGACATTGGCACTGGACCACAATTGTAGGGGAGTAGGAAGGGGATAATGCAAAGATGAAAATGTCTAACATTCTATAAAATGCCTAGCATTTTATAAAAAACAAAGCTAGAAATACAACAATGGCTTCCCAACCATCCTCCACTCTCGCAATTATCAGGGTTTATTGGGAACGTACGCATGCACACCGCACCCCCCCACCACACACTCTCCCCCACACCCTACTTTATCAAATTATGATTGACATATAAAAATATCTGAAATTACAAGCATGATCTTTGCCATTAATCTATCATCTCCCAACATGAATTCCCATTAGTATTAATAATAATATAGTGTCCCTTCTCCTTTCATCAATATTCTTGGAGTTCAGCATCAAAGACAATATCAGTTGTCTTCTACAGTCAAGTTGCTCAGACAAAGAATCCAAGGTGAGTCATTTATTATCCCCCTACCCCTCCTCTCTAAACAAAGTCCAATTAAGAGAAATGATGTGTCAGGAAGCAGACAAGGAGATGCCTTATCTATAGATTCAATCCTTGAACTTTTAAAAAGAAGTTCTTTCTTGCATTTTCTATCTTTTTAAGCTGTTTCTATGTAATAGTAATATTAGATAGTTGGAAAGCTAGACTTTGCAACAGGAGTCAAAAGAGAAAACCTTTCATAAAAAATTTTCATTGATGTATCAATGCATAAAGATTACATATTTTTATGGGGTGCCATATGGTATTTTATGCATATATTGTGTAATGTTTGAATCAGATTCAACTAGATACCTCTTCAAAGAAATACAATTCCTTTATAGTGAAAATGCTCAAAAATCTTCCCTCTATCTATGGAAATGCAACAGCATACCTGAACTTCTTGTTCCTACCTAACTGTAACAGTACCCATTGAGCCTTCTCTCCAGCCCTCCCTCCTCTCCCCTCCCCACAGCTTCAGATTACCACCACTCTTTACACTAATTCTCTATAATTATAAGCAAAGGAGAACCTATTTTTTCAGCCTACTCTTCTCCTGGAGAATATTTTTATGCCAATTCAGTATAGTTTCAGTGTCCCGTTCCACATCCCTAACCATCCCCATATTAACATTATTCCCAAACTCACATAAAGATTTGGAAAAATGGCCAGAAGATCGCACACTGCACAGGCCAAAAAAATTACCTATCAGATCAGCACCAGAACATTTCTGAAATTCAGTTTTAGAATTGTTCAGTTTTTCTTTTCTTTTTTAAACAGTTTTCAGGATTTTACTTCAAACTCCATTAGCTCTAGAATCCATTCACTGGCAAAAATTGCAGATGTCAAAGAAAAAACTTTAAAAGACAATTTCTTTGTTTCCCTCCTAGAGGCATAAGATACTTACGAAGATGGTTTGGGGTCAGAGAAGAACGTCCAGGATCCTGAGAGGATTCTGAATCGGGTCTTCTCCAAATCCCTACAGTTTTCCTCAATTTGACATTGGGGTAAGTTGAAGAGTCAGTGGGGTGAGAGGAGCAGAGAAATCTAGTGAAGCCTGTGGGTAATCACAAGTGGCCTTCTGGCTGGAGCTGGAGCATCTCTCCCTTGGCTCAGTGCCTCATGCACAGAGATTAGTCATTAACAAGCCTTCCCTGCTAAATGATATAAACACAGAAAGGAAGCTCCGGAGAGCCTTCAGATTCCCAGGACAAACCCACAGAGCCCCCAAAGAGGGAATGTGACCGGGCTCATGAACTGTGCACTTCACCTCTTCAAAACACTCCTCCTGGCTGTTCTGGGGGCTCCTGGGTATCCAGATTTCTGCCATCTTTCTTCTCCCTTTCCAAATGCTTTTCCTGTCACATTCCAGCGACAGAAGCTACAGACTTTCTACAGACACTCTACAGACATTCTCAGCCCTTCCCACCCCCAGCCTCCCATATCAAGCAATAACAAACAGATCCGGCTACAGATTTGTGACATTCTTTAGAACAGCTTATTTCCAACCCACTCCATCCCTCTGCTGTCCTGGGTCTACCACAGCTTCCTTTCAGAAGAATCACATTGGCCCCAAGGAGTCCACTGTTTTGTGTTTTTGTTTTTTCCTTTTCTATTTTTCTGTTTTCTAATTGCATAGCAGCATAGAGGATGGTCAGATGCCTGCTCGTTACTCACAACTTTTGCCCGAGACTCATGCCTTCTACGAGTCCTGGTTTCCTAATCTTTACAATGGATAGATATGGAAAAACGATCTCACGGACTGTGATGACTATTAGTACAATATATAGTTTGGATGTTTAGGAAAAGTACCCAGCAAGTTGGGCATAGTGGCTCAAGGAAAGTTCACAAGACTCCATCTCTACCAATGGCTGAGCTTGGTGGCATATAACTCTTATCCCAGTGACAAAGGGAAGCAATAATATTGAGACCTTAGCTTAAAAACAACCAACACAAAAAGAGGCTGGAGTCATGGTGTAATTGGTAGATGAACTGTTTAACAGGTGTGAGGCCCTGACTTAAAACCTCAGTACACAAACACACACACACACACACACACACACACACACACACACACATGATAGAAAAATGAAGTGTCTGGTATACCAGAAGCACTCAATAAATTTGGAGCATTATTAATTTTTATTCCTTAAATTATACTTTCTGCCTATTATACACTCATCAAGTTGCTAAGTAGTCTCCTAATCAACCTCCCTGATGGGGTTCTCATTACCTAAAAATAAAATAACAGATATTTAGAAACATTTCCACTCTCAACCATCTAGCCTTTAATCTCTTTCTAGAATTTTCTCACATCCTGTGTCTTAAAGATGCCAAGGTTCCTATACCAAGGTTTCCAGTCTCCATTCTTTTGTTTTGTTTCTATCAGTTGCGGGACTTGAACTCAGAGCCTTGGTGCTATTCCTAAGCCTCTGTGTGCTTAAGGCTAGAGCTCTACTACTTGAGCCACAGTGCCACTTCCAGGTTTTGAGTGGTTAATTGGAGATAAGAGTCTCATGAGAAGTTTTCTGCCCAGGCTGGCTTTGAACCAGGATCCTCGGATCACAGCCTCCTGAATAGCTAGGATTACAGGTGTGAGCCACTGGCACCTAACATTGCCTCCATTCTTCTAGCCAAGTTTTTCCTGGCAGGTGGTCTTTCAGTTACTTTCCTTTCACACACATACATCTTCTGAAAGAGGTGCAGAAAAAAATCTCAAGGTCTTCCTGTAAACAGCCTATTCCTTGTCCATCCTTACTCTGTCCATGCAACTCCCTTGATCTTTACTTTCTTCTTACTGTTCCTGAATTCTCCCAACCTTATATTTTATAGTTTTCTACTTGTAACATTTACAAGAGCAAAATTTCCAGAAGACAGGCATGGTAGCAGCAGATTTACCTTGGCATTATTCCTTGGCTTAACATAGAGTCTCTGCCAGAAGTATTGCATCACTATTTGTTAAGTCAGTGAAGAAGCTTAGAAACAAACAACTTTCCAAGGTGGCATGGCTCTGTGTGTGTGTGTGTGTGTGTGTGTGTGTGTGTGTGTGTGTGTTCAGGTGTTCAGCATCTGTACTCAGGGTGCTGTCCCTGTACTCTTTTGCTTAAGACTAGTAGTACTCTACCACTTGAACCACAGCTCCACTTTCAGCCTTTTTGGTGGTTAATCAGAGATGAATCTCACAGACTTTCCTACCTGGGCTGGCTTTGAACTGTGATCCTTAGATCTCAGCCTCTTGAGTAGCTATGATTAAAGGCATAGCCATGGCACCTGGCTATCATTTGGATCTTTGGTGGTATATATGAAACACATGTCATAAATGCCTTTTCAAAAATTTCAGCATCTGTTTTCTCCTCCTACTATATAGTTCATCAATCAATCAGGATAGATCTTGGGGGAATCCCATGAAATAAGGAGAGCAGAGTTTTCAAATTGTGTTCAGGTAGAACAAAGAAATGGAGTAGGACAGGAGTTTAGAACTGTAAATGCTGGTAAATGATTAACAACCAGCTCTCAGAGAAGTAGACAATACATGCACACATATTTGTCTTAAAAATTGTTAATATGTATAATACCTGTTTTATAACTGATACATGCAAATTTATCTATGATACATTCCATATAACTGAATTCCATGTAATTGAATCCATTGGGAGTGTTTTCATTGAATTCCTGTGCTTGTTAATCAGTTTATGGTGGTAGTCCATTTAAGGTTTGAAATAGAATTGCTGCTCAGTCCCCTAGATCTTCTCCCACAATACAGTTACTGTCCTGAATTTGTGTGTGTATGAGCGGTGGTACTGGGGTTTGAACACCAGGCCTGTGCTCTCACTTGGTTTTTTCACTCAAGGCTGGTACTCTACCACTTGAGCTACACCTCCACTTCTAACTTTTTTTGTAGTTAATTGGAAATAAGAGCTTCATGGATCTTTCCACCCAGGGCAACTACAAACCTTGATTCTCAGATCTCAGCATTCTGAATAGCTAAACTTCAAGCAGTAAGTACCAGAGGCTGGCTCTGTCCTGAAATTGTATATGCAATGTATGTACAAATTGTTGTCTTTAAACCGAATCCTCTTTTAATTCCAATACCAAGTGCATTTGGATATCTCCTTGTCTTGATATAAGCAGCGTCTTCAGATAGTTTTCAAACACTGAGAGAATACTCTTTCCATTCTTGTGTGTACTCTTCATGCTGAATCAACTATAAACATGACATACCTTATGTTTAAGGTGCATTAGTATTTTTCCGGCTGGGTATCATGAAACTCTTATCTTCAATTAACCAGAAAAATACTAGACTGGAGAAATGGATCAACTGGTAGAGCACCAGTTCTGAATAAAAAAGCCAAACAAGAATGAGACTTTAGGACTTCCACTCAAAGAGAGAAAAGGACAGAGAGAGAGAGAGATAATTTTTGTCATTTAGACTAGGAAACAAAAGAGAAGAAGAAAAAAGAAGAGGAGGAGGAGGAAGAAAGGCAGGAAAGTCTGTGAGACTCTTATCTCCAATAAACCACCAGAAAACTGGAAGTGGTACTGTGGCTCAAGTGGTAGAGCGCTCGCCTTTAGCTGAAGAGCTGAGGGACAGCGCCCAGGCCCAGAGTTAAGCCCCATGACTGACAAAAAAAAAGAAGTAAATATTTTAGCTGTTTTTGACCAGATATACTCTCTATCATATTTTATAACCCTTAAAAATCAAATTTCTTTAGAATGTAGGCTGTATAGAAACATTTATAAGCCAAAATTTATCTGTTCACTTCAATTGTTTTATCCCTTAGACCAGTGCCTTTCTGTGGATAGAAGGAAACGATTTGTTCACCCCTATAAGAAATCTGGCAGTATCTGAAGACAATTGTAATTATCCCAAGTTAGAGGAAATGTTATCTAGTAGGTAGAAGCAGAGGCTGCTACTTACCTTACATAATCAAAAGTACAATGGATTAAGTCTTTATATATATAGTGCTCATTTTCATAGTGCAAATACTCTTCTTGTGGCAAACTTCAGAGAACCAGTATAATGTTACCAAATCCAGGGTTGGAAAGAGAAGCACATGAGTGACTCACCATTATATAGTATTTCTTCCAGACAGACCCATTAGATGAGAATAAAGATGACATAGGCATGATAAAATAATTAGGATGTGTTGGATTTTTAGTATTTGATCTTGGCTCTTAAAATGTCTCTAATTGTTAAGTTTTTATAATTTCAATACATGATAAAAAGCTATGTTCACAACCGGTTCAGAAGTTCCTGAAAATGTACCAAATAACTCATGAACACAGGTAAGCTAGCTCAGCAATTCCACTAGGAAAATGAGGCTGCACCCACACAGGAACAACAAAAGCAGGGCTTTACATTCAGATTTATTTACTCCAAAGCTAAGATAGCTGCTTCTCCTATACTTTTCTCCACTGTCTACCCATGCAAAGGAAGATCAAAATATTTATTCTGTGAAATGTTTCTCAGGACTGAAATGGTTTAATTAATTGCTAGATAGAATAGAGAGACAAGAAGTCACTGCTAGATCATTAGTGATCAACTCTAGTATAATTTAGTGATACAGCAGAAAAGCCATCCTAGGGAGGGAAAAAGATCTCCAATCATGTAAAATATTGTTTTTAAAATAATGTTTTGACCTCTTTATCTCTTAGGAGACTTTTTAATTGAAAATCTCCTTCCCCTACATCTTAAAAAGATAGCAGTTCACCAAAGGTCAGAAAATATGGAAGAGCCTGAAATGAATGAGCAACAGAGCAGGTAAGCTTTGAATAGCAATATTTAGGTTCCAGAAGAAGAGAAGCCTGGGTCAGGACAGCGAGAGGATGGCAGGGCCATCAGTAACACAGGAGGGGGCCACAAAGGGAATGGTAAAATGCACAAAGGAAAGGGAGGATATAAGGCCTGGAAACACTAGCTAACCTCTTTCCCCATTGGCTCAGGCCTGGCTGAGAGTGGTTCTGTCCCAACCCTGAATTAGTCTATTGGAAAGGGATTGGGGTCTTCAGCTTTGAATAATTATTTTTCTTATTAGACATTATAACCCTCAAGGATGATAGTCTCTAAAAGCAGAAAAACAATTCCAAGATCTACAGGTAACATGGTGAGAGTGATGCTAAAACACAGATATCAGAGTCAAGGGCCTGGGTTCAGTCTCTGGTCTGATCATGTGACCTTTATCACATCAATATCATTTGATCTAAGAAAAGATAGCAAAAATACATGTGTCGAACTAAAAAAATGGCAAAGCCTCCCATGCTCCTGGATTGGAAAGATTAACATCATGAAAATGGCAATACTTCCTAAGGCTATCTACAAATTCAACGCAATACCTATCAAAATTCCAACCTCATTCTTCAAGGAAATAGAAGAGGCAATCCAAAAATTCATATGGAACAAT
>NW_012267219.1:32722825-32740089 GCF_000151885.1 Dipodomys ordii | reverse complement strand
CAAGTTGTCATATCCAAAACGAGCTTTACAATGTTGGTGTGGTAGGGGGGAAGGAGGGGAAGGAGAAAGATTGGAATTGGGGGGAGGGGGGAGGCTGGGAAGGGATGTGAAGGGTAAACAAAAGGAGGAGGCTGCAATGCTTGGTAAGAAATGTACACATTATCCTGCCCATGTAATTGTAACCTCTCTGTACAGTATCTTCACAAATAAAATTTAAAAAATATTGTTTAGCTATTAAAAAAATACATGTGTCATGTGTTCCTATGTGAATAGACACACAGTATCACATGAACATATATGACAAAATTCACCAAAGTATAGCACCTCACAGGCCCTATCAGATCTAAGATCTTCTAGGGTGTATAAGCCAGTAGGAAGCCCTGCCATCACTCTGCCATCAGCTGTTTTAAGTACCATGCTAAAGTCCCTGGATCTACATTGTGAAAAGATACTTCCACTGATGGATGAAGATCACACTGAAATTTTATCACAGCTTGTATGTCCGAAGCTTTTTTGTTTGGCTCTGCAGCTTGAGGTTTATGTTTGTTTGTTCATCTGGAGGATAGAGTTCTTCGAGACAGGTTCTAGCTATGGAGCCCAAGCTGGGGTGAAGATTGTCTGTCCTCTTACCTCTGCCTCCCAATAATTAACATGGAAAGTCTTAACTGGTGTCTGTTCTTTTCAAAGTTAAATAGTATATGAAAGCATAGCATCAGCTACTCTGTCTACTGTGCTACAAGTGTTGCAAGTAGAAAAGTAAATATCAATTAATGGAGGGTTTGATTAATTTATATGTGGGTGTTGATAAAAACTGGCTCCCAGTGGAACACCAATGTCACAGTTTTGGAAGTTTGGAAAGGGCTGGTTAGTCAAAAGTTCATTGGATCAGAGCCCAAGAGACTTGGATTCTGGGTATCATTTGGAAGGGAGGGAAGCCAGGGAAGAATGTATCAGAGAACGGGCATGTATGCCATCTGCCTTCACTGGTACAGAGTAGTGCTGATTGAAATGTTCTTTGAAATGTCACTGAAGTTACACAAGATTAGCTATTACAACTATTTGTAACACAAGCCACTCCTCTCTAAGAGCAGATGTTATACATTTCAGGATGCAGCAAATAATCTATATTATATTTATGGTTACAGATCTGACTTTGTATCATACTAGCTACAATCTTCATTATGAAATCCTTAATTTTTTTAATGAGATCCCACATTTTCATTTCACATTGAGCCCCATAAATTATGCAACCAGTCCCATGTGTTTGTTCAGAAAACAAAGACTTCCTGAGAGAACACTGGAATTCCTTTGTTGGGCAATGCCAAAAGATGAAGCAATAACTCCCAGTCTTGGTGGATTGGGCATTAGTTGCTTTGAGGTTTATGATATCCATCATTTCAAAAAAATCAGCTGTGCACTAATACCACACATAAGCCACTCTGGCTGTTCAGAACTTTTGTTCTGTCCAAGGCTTGTGCTCCATTGTTCAAGGCCCAGCTGGAGTAGATAGTCCAAGCTGCATTCAGATCATGTACAAAATAGGATGATCCACTTAATACCATGTGTTGCTATATGGGTGATGTGGATGCAAAATATTCATAGCAAGTTCTCAATAAAAGACATAACAGAAAGAGGAAGGTCACTGTTGGGCTTAAGTGCCATATTTGTATCTAACCTGTATTTAACACACCAAGGTTCTATATTTTGTATTGGGAAATCCTCTATTTAGGAGATGTAGCTGATGGTCTAATAAAAAATCTATTTCTCTTCAAGAGAAATAAAACAAAATAAAAGAGAAAGGTGTGGGTTTAGAACCTCCAGTGGTAGCAATGATGTATTTATACTACTCTTTAGTCAAAAGTTCATTGGATCAGAGGCCAAGAGACTTTTGTGTTTTGGGGTCCTGGCAATGGAGCAGAGTCAGATGTAATAAAGATCATGATACTTGGGTCCTTAGAAAAGATTCTGAGATTTCTGGGCATAGGTGGCTCACGCCTGTAATCCTAGCTAGTCAGGAGGCTGAGATCTGAGGATCATGGTTCAAAACAAGCCCAGGCAGAAAAGTCCATGAAACTCTGATCTCCAATAAAAACCACTAGAAAACTGGAAGTGGTGCTGTGGCTCAAGAGTTAGAGTGCTTGCCTTGAGCTGAAGAGCTGAAAAAGACTGCCCAGGCCCAGAGTTCAGGCCCCACGACCAACAAAAAAAAAGAAATGATTCTGAGACAGAAGAACCAGTTAGTCTATTCAGGAAGTAAAGCATCATTAATATTAAGCATGTACAGCTCAAAAGCTTTGAACATCTTTTGTAGAATTTCCTCTTCAGACAGACAGAGGCCACAGAGATGCTGTTTCCCCTCTGGCTCTCAAAGCACACTCCAAACTCCTCTCAAAGCATTTTAACTCTTTCTCAAAACTGTTCATTTCCTTATCTGTCTCCTTTACTGGCCTGTAAGCTCCTCAGAGGTGGTGGTGGTAATGTCTTGGTCTCCGTATCCCTAGATCCAGAATAGCACCAATCCTGCTGGCAATGCTCAAGTAAAAGACTGAGTGGCATATGACGTATAAAGATTTCCTGCAATTCAATAATAGACCAACAAGGAAAAAAATGAGGAAAGTACATGAAGACAGTAGACAGAGCAGTACATTAAAATGCTTGCCAAATACATAAAAAGACATTCAATCACAAAAGGCACAATAATTTTAAAAGACAAAAAATTAGTATTGCAAGCCAGGCACCTGTGGCTCACACCTGTAATCCTAGCTACTCAGGAGGCCGAGATCTGAGGATCGCAGTTCAAAGCTAGCCTGGGCAGGAAAGTCCGTAAAACTCTTATCTCCAATAAACCACCAGGAAACTGAAAGTGATGCTGTAGCTCAAGTGGTAGAGTGCTCGCCTTGAGCTGAAGAGCTGAGGGACAGAGTCCAGGCTCAGAGTTCAAAAAAAAAAGTCAGTATTGCTGTTAGATACATTGAAAGATATTTAAAGCTAATTATAATGAGAAGTGCAAGTTAACACTGCAATGAGGTATTTTTTTTACCTGATCGGATGAACAAATTCAAGTTTACTCACAAATTAAGCTGGTAAGAGTGAAGAAACCAGCTTGTTGCTATACTGTTAATGGGAGTATGAATTCACTCAGCCTCTAAGGAAGACCTCTGCAAGTATCCACCTCTGACCTAGTAAGTCCACTTCTAGGAACTTATCCTAAAAGATACTGGCAGATGGGTATGAAATGCTGGCATGCTCCACAACTGTTATTAAACTATTGGAATGCTTCTTTATGAGTCAACACCGCTGCCCTGAGCCCAGGCCATACCCCACTGTTGCCTTACCAACCAGTCCTTTGCCAAGAATCACTACACTTGTTCATAACCCAGCAGCACAGAAGGAAATGTCCAACATTTCCAGGGGCCTCTGGATCTATCCTTCAGCACTCTGCGGCCAGAATTGTTCAGTACCCAAGCTGTAATAGCTGTTAAATATTTAGATATCAATCCTATGTTCAAGGTTACCCAGGGCAATAGAGTGGCATAGCAAACCTTGGGAAACTTCCCAATCAATCGCTCATGTTCATTGGACCTTACTACATGCCAGACACTGATGTCAGCTCTGGTCATTACCATATCTAATCCTCAGGACAACCCAGAGTGGAGACCTATTGGAATTCTCATTTTAAGGTGAGAAACCTGAGACACAAAGTTGCCCATAGTCACATAGCTAGTAAGGGATGGAGTTACAAGTCTATCAGGTAGTGTGATTAAACTCAAATGTGCCTTTGTAGGGATAAATGAGAGAAAAACCACAGAGTAGAATATTATATAGGCCTAAAGGAGGGGGAGAAGGGCTGGGAAGGTGGCTCAGTGGTAGAGTGCTTGCCTTGCATGCCTGAGGCCCTGGGTTCGATTCCTCAGCACCACATAAGCAAAAAGAAAAAAAATCCAGAAGTGGCGCTGTGGCTCAAGTGGTAGAGTGCTAGCCTTGAGCTGAAGAGCTTCGGGACAGCACCCAGGCCCAGCGTCAGGCCCCACGACCGGACCCCCCCCCAAAAAAAGAAGGTGGAGAAGCTCATTATAAATTCATAATAGAATACATAAAGGTATATAGAACATTTTAATGTGTGCAGTTGTTATCCAATTTATGGGTAACATACATATAATGTATATAAAATCAAGTTACATATGTATCACCCACAAAGGGAATATGTATGTGTACAAAAAATAAACTGGGTTTGTTTTTAGAATATGTATGGAATAGATATGTGTGGAATGTTTTGTAAGAAAGGGGTAACAATAGTTGTCTGCTTCTGGAGGGACAAAGTATAAAGAAAAGTATTTGTTGTGCATGCCTGTTCTACCTTTTGAATTGTATTCCAAGTATATTTATTGCTTATCTTACAAATCGTATCACAAATTCATAATATTAGGAATATGTATAGAAAAAATTGAGGTAGGAAGCAAGAAAAGAAAAAGAGTAAAAATGTGTATATAGCTGGTCACTTGGGAATGAGAGTATAACCCCCCCCCAACACACACACACACACACACACACACGTGCGTGCGCTTGCGCACACACACGTACCTGCCCAGAAAAAAAGCCAGAAGTGGAGCTCTGGCTTAAGTGGTAGAGAGCTAGCCTTGAGAAAGAGAAGCTTGGAGATATTACCCAGGCACTAATTTCAAGCTCTGGGATTGGCACCAAAATAAAAGTAGCGGGGGGGGGGACTTTAAGGATATTTGGTAAGTAGAGGCAAGGCCTCCTGAGGGAAAGGAAGAGTTTAGAAGGCTATGGCAAATGTGAGCAAATAGGGTGAAGGTTACTGGAGGCTTGTATACTCTGAATGATTGTGCCCTGAGTCATGTGGATAGACACACAGAAGCTGAGCTCTGGGAATGGAGGAGTGGAGGAGAATGGCTGAGGATTGGTGCTGATTAGGAGTCAATCCAGTATCCCCATCTCAGGCAAGCACAGAGGAATATAAACTAGAAATGATCAAACTTTATCCTGTCCCCACATCCAGTGCTGATAAGGACTTAGGAAGTTGTAGAGTTCTCCCCCAAGGGACTGGGCTAGAAACAAAGAAGTAATTGAAGGGTTGGCAGAAAATAGGACCATGGGAAAATGGCTGAAGGGGCTAGGATTGTTGGTTCTGAAGGAGGACAATTACTGTCCCCTACTTGATAACTGTCTCACCATTCATTGTCAGCGCAATGGCAGCCATCTGTTCTCCACTGCCACAAAGAAGACAAAGAGGGGAAAGGCTTCAACTGCAGCATGAGCAATTTCAGTGTGATTTGGAGAAAATCTTTATCTGAAAAAAAAATATAAAGTTGTCAAACACCAAAAGAACAGACTCTGGGGCTCTTGATTAGCCACTTTCAAATTCTCATTGAGTAAGGCAAGTTGATCACCTTTTCTGTATTTCAGTGTCTTCATCTTAAGCAGTGGAAAAAAATACTAGCCTTCAGGCTGGGAAGGTGGCTTAGTGGTAGAGTGCTTGCCTAGCATGCATGAAGCCCTGGGTTTGATTCCTCAGTACCACATACACAGAAAAAGCCATACTTGGCACTGTGGCTGTAGTGATAGAGCGCTAGCATTGAGCAAAAGAAAACTCAGGGCCAGTACCCAGGGCCAGAGTTCAAGCCCCAGGACTGTCGAAATAAATAAATAAATAAAATAAACAAATAAAAACACTAGGCCTCTTGGGCATGGTTGTGCACACCAGTAATCCCAGCACTCAAGAAAAAGGATCATGACTTCAAGGCTAGCCTGAGCTATATAGCATAAATTTGTTTCAAATAAAGAAACAGTAGCAACTTCCAAAAGTTGTCCTAATGATTTAAAGAGATTCTTTATGTACAACATTTAGGGCAGGGCTTATTGTGTGGTAAATTCCCAATAAGTAGCAGCTTTTGTCTTTTGGTGTAAAAAATACAGTGTCTATTATCCACTAATTCCAAAGTGATTTAAACAGTTGCTTGAGATGGTCCCTGAAGGTGTCTTTGATCTAAGAAAATAATTCCAAGTATCTTATCAACAGTTTATGTATAAGCTCATGCTGATAGCTCATGCCTGTAATCCAGCTACTCTGAAGGCTGAGATCTGAGGATCTAAGTTCAAAGCCTGCCCAGGAAGACAAATCCATAAAATTTTTATCTTCGGTGAACCAGCAAAACTCTGGATATGGGGGTTTGGCCCAAGTGGTAGAGAGCCAGCCTAGTGAAAAAGCTAAGCAAAAGCAAGAATCCCTAAGTTCAAGACCCCGTACCAACAACAACCAACAAAAACAAAAAGTCAGTAACCAGAAGTCCAATTAAACTTAGATGTCCCATGCTGGGAAGGTGGCTCAGTGGTAGAGTGCTTGTCTTGCATGCATGAGGCCCTGGGTTCGATTCCTCAGCTTAAGCAAAAAAGAAAAAAAAGCCAGAAGTGGCACTGTGGCTCAAGTGGTAGAGCGCTAGCCTTGAGCTGAAGAGCTGAGGGACAGCGCCCAGGCCCAGAGTTCAGGCCCCATGACCGGACCAAAAAAAAAAAAAAAGTAGATGTCCCTTTTGATCAATGCTTTTTGAGGTATCAATGTTTTTTTTTACAAATTGCTGACTATGGAGCTGGAAGGTGGCTCAGTGGTAGAGTGCTTGCCTTGCATGCATGAGTCCCTGGGTTCAATTCCTCAGCACCACATAAGCAGAAAAAGCCGGAAGTGGGGCTGAGGCTCAAGTGGTAGAGCGCTTTGGTTTACAGCTGAAGAGCTTGGGGACAGCTCCCAGGCCCAGAGTTCAGGCCCCACAACCAACAAAAGAAAAGAAAAGAAATTGCTGCCTGTGTTTATAAATGTGTGTGTCCCTGAATTCCTAGTGTCCTGCCTTTGGATTTATCTAGTAGTGCTATTGTGGAAAGATTTCTCTAAGATTGGAAGGAATAAGGTTAGTGTGAAATGGGGAAGCTGGGTCTAGCCAGTGCCATCTTGGCCATGTGGTGGAAAGTGTATTGGGTTTAACTGGTGCCATCTTGTTTTCATGGCTCATTATCAAGTTACCTTACAACAAAAGAGGAGACAAGTGCCACTCTGCTTTGGGCGGCAGGAAGGACTGTAAGGGGACACCTACAAGGGGCTTCTAGAGTTTAGTCTTTGGCCCTAGAAATTCCAGGTTTTGCCAAAGAGTTGGAACCCACTGAGCCCCAGGGACCAATGCATTCTGGGACAGTGGGCAGTCCAATGAGAGACAGTATGTGTGGCATCTCTAGTTGACAATGCTTTGACCTTTAAGATCTGAAGCACAGTGTTAATAAGGATCAAGGTTTATTTTCTCACCAGCTGACAGAATAGAACATAGGATTTCTTTTCCCCAGTCTTGAGTTTCTGGTGGGAGATTTAAATCAGCTTCCCGTGGACCCTTAAATGTTGCGGGGTGGGAGTGGGGGAGGGTACTTTCACAGTTGTGGGTGAAATCTTCCTTCTTGATCTATTCAACCGGTCAGAGCTCTGCTTCTAGTGAATCAAGTGACTTTCTTCCATGGCCAGCCCAGTATTCCCACCTTTGTCTCCTTGCTGGGAGTGCACAGGCCAGACTAGGACAACAGGCAAAGAGTAGCAGGATATTGCTGAATGTCTACCCTGATTTCCATTTCAGAAATAAATCCATACTTGCATAATGACGAGTCACCATCAGGCATCATATTGAGAGGAGGTGAGACAAGGTGATGCTACGGAGAAACACGTGTCACTGGAGAATAATGGTGATGCACACACACTGTTGTCCAGCCAGCCCATTCTTTGCTGTTTCCGGGCTAAGGAAAGGGAGTGTACCTCATATCAGGTTTCAGAATCAGATAGCATGGATAAAGCTGAAAACAATGAATGCCTTGTTATTTTATCAAATCTTATTTCCTTCCGAGCTACCACATTTTATCAAAGTGAATCAGATTATCATCACAACAGTGCCTGGCACTACTTTATTAAGGAAGCTAGATCATTACTCATTGGGTTTTAATTACTAGGCTTTCATTTTGTCAGTGTCTCCTCATTTAATTTTCTTCCTGGAAGTATTTCCTCGTCTTTCCCATTTTATTGTTACTATCTCTGAATATTAAGTATTTGGCTTATTAGAAATTTTAATTGATTTTAAACATCAGCATCAATCATTTTGTTAATAACTTTTTGGTAAATCCATAGCAAATGAGCAAATACAACTAACCATAGGCTTTTCTTTATTCTTACTTGTTAAAATACTATTCTTATAGCATTTGTCAGCACAGTGGACTTCCCTAGACTCAATTCCTCAGTGTAAAATATTGAAAAAAATGAAACTAATATGTACATGAGAAAACACATAAATGTGTCTACAGCAATCACATAGAACTTTAAAGGTATGCTCAGTCTGTATTCATTTTTCTCCTAGGGTATAAAAGAAAATGGAAAAGGAGATTATGAAAATCAAAGAGATCCTGAACAATAGCAGAAAAAGGAACATTTGATTTGTTTTTGTACCAGAGTTGGCTTTAAACCACAATCCTCAGATCTCAGCTTCCTGCGCAGCCAGTAATAGAGGTATGAACTACCAGTGCCCATCCTTTATAGGGCTTTTGATTTTCTTTTATTATAGCTGCTTTTCTATTACATGGTTACTAAAGTGTATTTTACTATGTGTCTTTGAAAGTCATCCGGAGAGAACAAACATAGATGATGAACAACTAGTAAAAAAAAAAACAAAAACAAAAGATGAAATCTGCTGGGTGCCAGTGGCTCACGCCTGTAATCCTAGCTACACAGGAGGCTGAAATCTGAGGATCACGTTCAAAGCCAGCCTGGGCAGGAAAATCCTCATGAGACTCATATCTCCAATTAACCACCAGAAAACTGGAAGTGGTGCTATGGCTCAATTGGTACAGTGCTTGCCTTGAGCTGAAGAGCTGAGGGACAGCGCCCAGGCCCAGAGTTCAAGCCCCATGACCAACTCCCCACCCCCCCAAAAATGATGAAATCTGAGTCCACTGGGGCACAGAGACTAAGCCCCAATCTCAGGTCTGCCTAACTAGCAGCACAAACAATAAATTATGCCTACTGGCCTCAGTCTCATTTCTTTATGAGGATTAAATAAGCTATTGTCTATAAAGCACGGAGCCCTAACTGGCACACAAGAAGTGTGTATAGTCACTACTTCTATTTAAACAAGTAAATATACAACAAAGCATTCTGTTCATGAATACTCAGTCTCTGAGCTCAGTTTCCATGGGAAATAAATGAACATTTCTAAAACCTCAAATTTTAAATGAATTTTCAACTGTGTCCTTTTGGTCCTCTCCAAGATTCTCGGCCATGTTCCATCACCGCCCCCCACCCCCCTGGTCAGGATCCTTCTTGTCTAATTATAAACTAAATTCTGGCTTGTTAGCAGGAAAGATTTTCTCAGGCTCTGTTTTATAAACAATACCAGAGAAATCACAGATGCTTTGAAAACCAGAAGGACTCTCGCGGCCTGCAGTCCTTTTTTTTTTAATCTAGAAGATACCACAAATGACTCTAATGGCTTTAAATGTTGTGTATTTGCCCTCAACAAGCACAACACATTAAGGCTTTCTGTCCTGCAACATGCATCACACTGTCTAGTAACAGTTTATCTCCATGTCTGCCTCCAGCATGGTAAATGCTGTGAGAGCCAGAGCACATTTCATCCTTCATTTATCTCCTAGTCTTAACTCAGTGACACATACACAGTAGGCACTGTATAAGTACTTGTTGGATCCATGAATAAACCAATTAATGAAAAGCCACATGAAGGCAGGGACATATCCAATACATCCTGGTATCACCTATGGCATCCATCATAGCGAATGAGTGACTGAATGAATGAGGAAATGAATGAACATCATCTACTAAATCCACTTGAGAATCAAGCAACTTTTAGAATACTAGTAAACATAATTTTTGTTACCTTAAGCCACAAAACAATGGCATTTAAATGTCACTGTCAATTTTTAGAGATCTTTCAAGCCATGTTATCATTTGAGAAACTCCATTTTTCATGACAGTTTTTACCAAAAGTCTCAAACACTTTCATTAACATACAAATAATTAGGTTTCTTGTCCTGGTGTGGACTCAGTGTGGTTCTTTCTTGTAGGTGAGTGGGGAATGGTCCCCTCAGGACCTGAGCTTAGCAAAGCCCATAGCCAGAGCCTGAGCCATATTCTTTCTAGGACTGAGGCATAGCTGGAAGAGGAGGGAGGCAGCCTGCCACAAATCCATCCTCTATGGAAACCCAGGAGACTCTTGGGAAATAACTCTCTAAACCTGGATTCCCTGTTAGTCATGATGTTGCAGGCCTGTAACCCTAGCATTTGAGAGGCTGAGGCAGGAGGATCACAAGTTTGAAGCCAGTCTGGGCTACAGAGTGAATTCAAGGTCCTCTTAGGCTCTATAGGTAGACCCTGATTCAAAAAGCAAAACCAAAAGTTGGGTTCACAAGCAATAAGTCAGTTTAAACATAAGTGTAGTTCTGAATAGTCATCAGAGGATTGGTTCCAGGATCCTTGCAGATATCAAAATCTGAAAGTAGTTCAAATCCCTAGATAAAAAGGCTAAGTTGGGGCTGGGAAGGTGGCTCAGTGGTAGAGTGCTTGCCTTGCATGCCTGATACCCTGGGTTTGATTCCTCAGCACCACATAAGCAAAAAGAAAAAAGCCAGAAATGGCGCTGTGGCTCAAGTGGTAGAGTGCTAGCCTTGAGCTGAAGAGCTGAGGGACAGTGCCCAGGCCCAGAGTTCAGGCCCCACAACTGGACCCCCCCCCCAAAAAAAAAAGAAAGAAAGAAAGGCTAAGTGATGCTAAGTACTGATTGCCCATGCCTGTAATCCTACCTATTCTGGAGGCTGAGATCCAAAGATTGAGGTTCAAGGCCAGCCAGGCAGGAAAGTCCAGGAGGCTCTTATCTTCAATTAACAACCAAAAAACCATACGTGAAAGTGTAGCTCAAGTGGTAGAGTGTCAGCCTTGAGTGAACAAAAGGCCAAGTAAGAGCATAAAGTCCTGAGTTTAAGACCTACTACCAGCACACAAAAATAAAAAAGAGAAAGAGAAAAAAGAGAGACAGAGACAATTTTTAAAGGGCAGAATTTAAGTCCCAGTCACAGTATACACACACACACACACAGTATTTGCATATGACCTCTTGTATACTTAAATCATCTCTATATTACTAGGTTATAATACCTGATCCTATATAAATGCTGTGTAAATAGTTGTTATACCCTATAATAACACGAAAAATGTCTGTATCTGCCCAGTACACATTGTTTTGCTTTGCTTTTATCCTATGGTTGATCAGATCCACAGTCATCTAGGCAGTGGCTATAGAAGGCCAATCACACTTTCTCGAGTACTTTTCCTGTCAATGTTTGCACACAGAAGACTCCAGTTCCCTTTTTACTTCTACCAGACTCATGCAAACTCAAGCTCACAGGGCCTTTCTCTGTGTGATGGAATTAATATAAACTTGGGGAGTCCAGGCTTGGGTCAAGGAATTAGACAGTCTTCCATCTCTCCTTTGGTAGGAAAACAAGACAAAACAAAACCCCAACTTGCTTCATTGACAGATGCAGGTAAATATCAAAACTCTTTTATTCTATCTTCATTTTTCTTTTGTTGTTGTTTTCCCAATCATCTATCTTATCTTTTTATTCATTGCCTTACTACTTATATTTTTACACCCAATCCATAAAGATATTTTCTTAAACAAAAGCCCTTTCTTCCTTGAGAATAATCTCATACCACATGCTGAAAAATTATTTTTGCCATCTAAATAGCAAAATGGTTCTCTGAGATCCCTTCTCAACTTTTCACCTAGAGAGTGGGTTGTAACTATGTACGCAGACATAAAAGTTAAAGACTATCTTTCTCAGTTTTCCTTGCAACCACATGTAGCTCAGGAATACGTGCAGAACTTGTATGCATCAATTACCAGTCATAGAGCATGTTTTCTGCTTCTTTTCTTCCTTCTTATTGGATAAAATGTAGTCATCATGGCTTCTTTTCCTTTTCAGTGATTTGCCTCTTTAAGTTCTTTTCTTTTTTAAAGAAGGAATTTTAAAATGTACTTATTATCTTGCCCAGGTAATTATAACCCCTCTGTATGGTATTTTCACAATTTAAAAAAAAAAGAAGGAATTTTATACACTTTAGTTTTGCTTCTTTAAATTCTTTTCCCATTTTATGACTGTTTTGTTTGGCTTTTTAAGCCACGTGCAGTTATTCTTTACATATTCAATACTTTTAACTATTGTAAGCATATACATTGCAAGTATCTTCCCTCTCCTCCTTCAACTTTAATGCACAGAATTTAAAAACTTTTGGTGCCAGTCCTGGGGCTTGAACTCAGGGCCTGGGCACTGCCCCTGAGCTTTTGTGCTCAAGGCTAGTTACTCTGCCACCTGAGCCACAGGTCCACTTCTGGAATTTTTTTTTTTTGGTGGTTAATCAAAAATAAGAGTCTCACGAACTGTCTTGCCCAGGCTGGCTTTGAACTATGATCCTCAGCTCTCAGCCTGCTAAGTAGTTAGTATTGTAGGCATGAGCCAGCAGTGCCCAGAAGAATTTAGGTATTTTTAATGTTAATTCTTTCTAATTGTGCTTTTGTCCTCTAGTTAAGAAATACTCTCCCCAAAAAGGAAATAAATAAAAAAATAAATCCTATCCTGAGCAATGATGGTATAAACTGACTAAAGTTACAGTAGTATATTGATATGTGAAATACTACAAAGAAACCTCTTTGTACAGCCAATAATACTTTAAAAACAAAGAGTGACAAGAATTTTCTATTAGGAGTAAGAAACACTGGGAGAAAGAAGTATGAAGAGAGAAAGTGGATGAAGTGGGAGTAGTTTATACACAGCTATAAAAATAAAACAGAAACCAGTTGACATTGTTTTAAGAATGGGGGAGGGGGAGGGAGGGAAAGTGATAAGGAAGTAATTTGATTAGGGGAAATATCACAATGAAACAAACTCTCCTCTACAACTAATAGATACTAAAAAAAATACAAGAAAGAAAGGAGAGAAAGAGAGGGAGGGAGGGAGGGAGGGAGGGAGGAAGGAAGGAAGGAAGGAAGGAAAGAAGGAAGGAAAGAAGGAAGGAAGGAAGGAAATATTTTCCTACTTAGAATCACAAAAACTGGTTCTGGGGCTGCAGCTCAGGACCTCACACTCTTGACATCTTGCATTACTCTAATACTTGAACTATATCTGCAGACTCGCTTTTTGCCAGTTAATTGGAGATAGAGTTTCACAGGCTCTACTGGCATCAAACTTTGATCATCTGGCTTCCAGCTTCCTGAGTAGGGAGGATTACAGATGAGAGTCCCTGGGCTTCAGATCATTTTCCTAAACCAGATGTTGGTGGCTAACGCCTATAATCCTAGCTACTCAGGAGGTTGAGACGTGAGGATCACAGTTTGAAGCCAGCCTAGGCAGAAAAGTCTGTGAGATTCTAATCTCCAGTTAATCACCAGAAAATCTGCAAGTGGAGCTGTGACTCAAGTAGTAGAGCACAAAAGCTAAATGACAGTGCCCAGGCCCTGAGTTCAAGCCCCAGGACCACCCTCACCCCCACCCCAACACACATATACATACATAATAAAAATTAAACTTAAAAACAACAACAACAAGTCATTCTCATATTTTAATGCAGCAATTTTAAAGTTTTGGTTTTCAAATACAAGTATTCAATTTTGAGAGAAGTAAACATGTATTGGTTTGGATTTTTTAAATACTAAATTATGTCTTTGGTGATATTTGAGGGATTTATGAATGAAAAAAAGGAATTCACATTTGAAAAAGAAAATTTTCAGGATTTGCTGTATATGCTTTCGCTTTCCTTCCATTTTTTTTTCAGTCAAGTTTTCAAGTGCTCTTAGGATTCCTTTATCAGTCTCTCACGCAGCTATGATCCTTGGTTTGTACTGAGCAGTTTATGCGCCTCTGCAGATTGCTCATCCTTCAACACTCTCCAGCCTTGGCCATTTGCCTTTCTTCCCCGGCTGGAGCAATCACAGAGATGGCACATGTCCCAGCTGCTGCCACCACTGCCTCATATCCTACGGCCTTCAATTTCTCAGTTCCCCCAGGGATGAGGACTGGACTTAGCATGGAGCTGCAATCTGACTGAACCCCGTGGAGAATGATTTTTCCAGCCAATGGACACTTCCCAGGGGGGCTGGTAACACAGCCAGCCAGTGAGAGACTTGGTGCCCTGACCAGCAGGTTTTCATCAGAAAAGCACAATGGGCTGTTCTGAGAAGTACAGCACATGAATGCTCAAAAGATGTTCCATGGTAGCTAGCAAGGTTTTCTGGAGGAGGAGGTACAGGTGCATCTAAGCTTGGTGACATGCTAACTTATCTTGCTTTCCCTCCCCCTCTGGGTTCTCATTTTCTTTCCTTCCCTCTTCTTTCTCAAGGATTGTAGTTTTACACACACACACACACACACACACACACACACACATTAATGGCATTTTAAATTTTGCTTCATGCTTTCTAGGGAACCAAAACTGAAGAGAATTTGCCAAAAAAAAAATTAAATGTAGATGTGTATGTCCATCAATACTTAAAATTCAATGTTTAATAAAACTGATAAATAGTTCTAGTAAAGATGTGAAAACTATAATCATTAAAGTTTGTAAAGATGGTATCAATAAGTCAGTTCATTTGGGAAGTCATTTGGTGAATTGGCTAGTTTCTGTGCGAGGAAAAATAAAGAGGCTTATAATGATCTAAGTCCTATTTAGAAGATACATGGGATAGGAAATCATTATGGCTAACTGTGGAAGTGGAACTAGGTGAAGCTAAAAGTATACTTAGATTCTGTTTGGGGCAATTGAATAGTATGTCAATTCTATTCGTTACATTAAAACAGAAGGTGGAGGTTGAGGGTAGGGGCATCTTTAACGTCTTCATAAAGTTCACCAGGAAGTGGTTTATTCCTGTAACCCTAGCTAAACTCTCAGTATCTCTGTTTGAAGCCAGCCCAGGTAGGAAAATTTGTGAGAATCTTTTTTTTTTTTCATAGAAAGCAAGAAAAGTGATTTATTCCTAAAAACGGTGGAGGATATTCATCCTGAAAAATAGAGCTTGCTGTAAAAAAAATAATAATAATAAAACCTGTGGGACACCAGTGCGCTTTGCACATGCTCTCTCCCGCCTGGCCCCGCCGAGGCTGGCTTGTCTTGAAGGAAGCACTTGTGAGCTGGTCAGAGCTGTCCCCCCATTCAGAGACACCCAGATTTCCCGGAACAGCACCTTTTCTCCCGGATTTAGAGTCGATTGAGAAGGCACATCATTCAGCAGAGTGTAGAAAGGGTGGAGGAAAAAATACTGCATTGCACAGCAGGATCTTCAAGTGTGGTGTGAACTTTTAAGGCAGCTGATGCCCAGAATAGGCATGTCAAAGATGCATGGCATATTGGGTTTGGAGGTGATTGATTGATTTCATCTAGAAGGAATTCTCTCTGTGACCCCATTGGCTGGGTGCTTCTTCCTCACAGCCAATGATGCTTCAGATACGAGATGGTTTCATTTTTCAACTGCAGTCCAATGAGAAGGTTCAGTTGGGCCAAGATCGCAATCAGCCAAAAGAGATAGCAGCAAACTGAACAGGTCACCAACATTGTGGTAACTCCCGGGTTGGAACCCTTAGGGATAAACCAAGGTACCAAGAGGCCCACGAAGCCCCAGAATACGCTCATCACGATGAGAGACACCATAAGGCCCAGGGCGGTGCCCACCAGCCCCTGCCTGCCGCCTTCCTTGGGTCCCACCAGGAGGTTTGTGAGAATCTTCAGTTAAAGGACAAAAACCCAGAGTGGGGACTGGGAAGGTGGCTCAGTGGTAGAGCACTTGCCTTGCATACATGAGGCCCTGGGTTCGATTCCTCAGCACCACATAAGCAGAAAAAGCCAGAAGTGGTGCTGTGGCTCAAGTGGTACAGTGCTAGCCTTGAGCTAAAGAGCTGAGGGACGGTGCCCAGGTCCCAGAGTTCAGTCCCCACGACCAACAAAAAAACAAAAAAAAATATCCAGAGTGGAGCTATGGCTCAAGTGGTAGAATGTCAACCTTAAGCAAAAAAGCCACGCGAGAGCGAAAGGACCCTGAGTTCAAGCCCCAATATTGGAACACACATTTTTTTTGAATTTCTTTTTTTTTAATTTAATTTTATTTTATTTGTGAACATACTGTACAGAGGGGTTACAATTACATGGGCAGGATAATGCGTACATTTCTTACCAAGCATTGCAGCCTCCTCCTTTGTTTACCCTTCCCATCCCTTCCCAGCCTCCCCCCTCCCCCCTATCCCAATCCTTCTCCTTCCCCCCCCCCCCCCCCCCCCTTCCCCCCCCCCCCCCGCACCGACGTTGTAAAGCTCGTTTTGGACATGACAACTTGTACTTCTCATTGTTGCATCAGATCCATCTGTATCCTTAAACAACTGGTTTTTCCCCATCTCCTCCACAAGTTATACTGACATCAAATATAGTGAAAGCAGGGGTTATACTGTGGGGGAAGGACATACAAAGCAACAAAGAGATAATCTTATAAATGCGTTAGAAACACATGTATGAGAGAAAAAACATTAAAATACATATCTAAGGGTTCATTTTCCTGACATCACATTATCTGACCTTTTCCACTTGACTCGTACATATACTAGATATTGCAAATAAGGGAAACCATGGGACCTACGTTTCTTTGGGCCTGGCTTACTTCACTTAATATAATTTTTTCCAAGTTTTTCCATTTCCTAACAAATGGGGCAATGTCATTCTTTCTGATGGAGGCATAGAATTCCATTGTGTATATATACTACCTTTTCTTGATCCATTAATCTACTGAGGGGCATCTGGGTTGGTGGAACACACATTTTAAAAAATACTAAAAATATATCAAAACTATCAATTTAGCTCGTAAAATGAAAATATGTTTAAAAAGTTGGTCAAAGATACAGCTAAAAAAAAGAGCGGCTAGGAACGTGGCTAAATTAGTGGTAGAGTACTTGCCTAGCATGCATGAGGCCCTGAGTTCGATTCCTTGGTACCACATAAACAAAAAAAAGCACTGGGGTATAGGACTAATAAATAATAAAAATTTATACTTCTGGAACGTTTATTTTTTTAGTTACTCCATTATTCTAATCAAGGATTTGTAGAAAGCCTACGGATTGGGAAATCTTCACTAGCCATACAACAGACTAGGGTCTCATATCTAAAATATACCTGGAAC